>NC_068357.1:7460009-8060009 GCF_020536995.1 Dreissena polymorpha
TGTTTTAAACAACAAACAATTATGTATGAAGCAGCACAAATATTTATAATTTCACTATAACACATGACTCATAAAACTAAGGTGCAACTATCGGACCTGATAGAGCAGTCGAAAAAGTCCTTAATAAATATTTAACTTTTGAGTGGCAGTATATTTTAATCCTTGCAAGCTTATTAGTCCCCTACCGGTTTCACCGGAGGGGACTTATGGTTTGCGCTCAGTCTGTCAGTCACACTTTTCTGGATCCTGCGATAACTTTATAAGTTCTTAATATTTTTTCATGAAATTTGGAACATGGATAGATGTCAATATGGACATTATGCACGTCATTTCATTTCGTTCCTTTGTAAAAAATTATGGTTGCTATGGCAACACATAGACTAGAAATACTGCTGAAATGGTGGTTTTCTGGATCCTGCGATAACTTTTAAAGTTCTTAATATTTTTCATGAAACTTGAAACATGCATAGATGGCAATATGGACATTATGCACGTCATTATACCCCCACAAACGAAGTTTAGGGGGTTATATAGGAGTGAACTTGTCAGTCGGTCGGTCGGTTGGTCAGTCGGTTTGTCTGTCGGTCCGTATTTAGTGTCCACTCTCTAATTCGAGTAGTTTTCATCCGATCTTTACCAAACTTTGTCAGAAGTAGTATCTACATGATGTCTAGGCCAAGTTCGAACATGGGCCTTTCCGGGTCAAAAACTAGGTCACAGGGTCACTTAGTGCGTTTTAAACATTCAGCATGTTTTCCGCTCTCTAATTCAAGTAGTTTTCATCCGATCTTCACCAAACTTGGTCAGAAGTTGTATCTAGATGATCTTAAGGCCAAGTTCCAACATGGGCCTTGCCAGGTCAAAAACTAGGTAACGGGGTCACTTAGTGTGTTTTTTAACATTCAGCATGGTGTCCTGTCTCTTATTCAAGTAGTTTTTATCCGATCTTCATCAAACTTGGTCAGAAGTTTTATCTAGATGATCTTAAGGCAAAGTTCGAATATGGGCCATGCCAGATCAAAAACTAGGTCACAGGGTCACTTAGTACGTTTTACACATTGAGCATGGTGTCCGCTCTTTATTTCAAGTAGTTTAAATCCGATCTTCTCCACACTTGGTCAGAAGTTGTAACTAGATGATGTGTAGGTCAAGTTGGAACATGGGCCATGCCGGGTCAAAAACTAGGTCACGGGGTCACTTAATGTGTTTTAAACCTCATCATGTTGTCCGCTCTCTAATTCAAGTAGTTTTTATCCAATCTTCACCAAAATTGGTCAGAAGTTGTATCTCGATAATGTCTAGGGCAAGTTTTAATATGGGTCATGCCGGGTCAAAAACAAGGTCACGGGGTCACTTAGTGCGTTTTAAACATCACAATGTTGTCCGCTCTCTAATTCAAGTAGTTTTCATCCAATCTTCACCAAACTTGGTCAGAAGTTGTATCTAGATGATGTCTAGGTCAAGTTTGAATATGGGTCATGCAGGGTCAAAAACTAGGTCACTGGGTATCTTAGTGCGTTTTAAACCTCACCATGTTGTCCGCTTTCTTATTCAAGTAGTTTTCATCCAATCCTCACCAAACTTGGTCACAAGTTTTATCTAAATGATCTCTAGGACAAATTTGAACATGGGCCATTCCGGGCCTAAAACTAGGTCACAGGGTCACTTAGTGCATTTTTTAACATTCAGCATGGTGTCTGCTTTTTAATTCAAGTAGTTTACATCTGATCTTCACCAAACTTAATGAGAAGTTTTATGGAGATGATCTTAAGGCCAAGTTAAGACATGGGCCTTTCTGGGTCAAAAACTAGGTCAAGGGGTCACTTAGTGCGTTTTAAAAATTGAGCATGGTGTCCGCTGTTTTTTATGAAGACGACATGCAAAATATTATGTTTCAATGCAGCATGAAGAGGTATTCGTCACTTCTGTGACAAAGCTCTAGTTTCAGTTTGTTCCTACGTCAAACATTCTGGTTGCTATGGCAACAAATATATATTTAAAAAATCTGAAAATTGTGGAATTTCTCACAATGGTTAAGCCGGTAGGGGACTTATATTGCTTGACAATAGTCTTGTTTCTTTAATTTCGAGTTAAGAAACATGATATTAGTTACATCTTAATGCATGGTAAACTACTGGTAATACATAAACCAATGGTATGTAGTTTGTCAAGAATATGTGCTTTTTGTGTTTTATAAAATGGACTGTTTTTTGCTCTTTTCAGGATTTGTTTCCTTTTGATTTTGTATATTGCTCCACAATGAGGTTAATACAGGAAAAGATTTGTTAAATAAAGACAAGTTTTGGTGCACCCAGTTAGGAGGGGGTGGGGCACTTACCAAAGTCACTATCCTGTTGTCTGTTATATATAAGAGTCTCTTTCTGGAAAAACGGGGCTAAATGCATATGGGTCGCTCACAGGCTGATCAGGGAAGACTTTCATATGGGTTGCTCTCACAGGCTGATCCGGGAAGACTTTCATATGGGTTGCTCACAGGCTGATCAGGGAAGACTTTCATATGGGTTGCTCACAGGCTGATCAGGGAAGACTTTCATATGGGTTGCTCTCACAGTATGATCAGGGAAGACTTTCATATGGGTTGCTCACAGGCTGATCAGGGAAGACTTTCATATTGCTCACAGGCTGATCAGGGAAGACTTTCATATGGGTTGCTCTCACAGGCTGATCAGGGAAGACTTTCATATGGGTTGCTCACAGGCTGATCAGGGAAGACTTTCATATGGGTTGCTCACAGGCTGATCAGGGAAGTCTTTCATATGGGTTGCTCTCACAGGCTGATCAGGGAAGACTTTCATATGGGTTGCTCTCACAGGCTGATCAGGGAAGACTTTCATATGGGTTGCTCACAGGCTGATAAGGGAAGACTTTCATATGGGTTGCTCTCACAGGCTGATCAGGGAAGACTTTCATATGGGTTGCTCTCACAGGCTGATCAGGGAAGACTTTCATATGGGTTGCTCTCACAGGCTGATCAGGGAAGACTTTCCATCTACAATGGATTTTTGTTCAGAAGAGACATCCTTAAAACTAGAAATTCTTTAAAAGCCGAAACAATAATGGCCCCGATAAAGCCTGTGGGGACTGCACAGGCTAATCTGGGACAACACTTTACTCACATTCATTAAGCCTTGTTTTCCCATGAACTCAATCTTAACTCTAATGTTTTGCAGCAACCTGGTACCCCTGAAGAAGTTGATGTATCAGGCAAAGGCTGGGAGCTAAAACTGAAGTGGAAACCAGGACAGAGGCGCAGAGTGCGTGAGCGTAAATCTGAGAGTCAAGAGTCAGATGAGGGAGAGAGCGTCTTGGACAGCGAAGGTAGGGGCTTGATTTCATGCCTATCCCTTTAACCACTAAGATACGCACTTTGACACTTTTGAAGTCCCTTAGAATATCAAATGAAATTAAAGATTTTTTATACCCCCACAAACGAAGTTTAGGGGGGTATATAGGAGTGAGCTTGTCTGTCTGTCGGTCGGTCCGTATTAAGTGTCTGCTCTCTAATTCAAGTAGTTTTCATCCGATCTTCACCCAACTTGGTCAGAAGTTGTATCTACATGATGTCTAGGCCAAGTTCGAACATGGGCCTTGCCGGGTCAAAAACTAGGTCGCGGGGTCACTTAGTGTGTTTTAAACATTCAGCATGTTGTCCGCTCTCTAATTCAAGTAGTTTTCATCCGATCTTCACCAAACTTGGTCAGAAGTTGTATCTAGATGATCTTAAGGCCAAGTTCAAACATGGGCCTTTGCCGGGTCAAAAACTAGGTCACGGGGTCACTTAGTGCGTTTTAAACATTCAGCATGTTGTCAGCTCTCTAATTCAAGTAGTTTTCATCCGATCTTCACCAAACTTGGTCAGAAGTTGTATCTAGATGATCTTAAGGCCAAGTTCGAACAGGGGCCTTGTCGAATCAAAAACTAGGTCACAGGGTCATTTAGTGTGTTTTTTAACATTCAGCATGGTGTCCTCTCTCTTATTGAAGTAGTTTTCATCCGATCTTCACCAAACTTGGTCAAAAGTTTTATCTAGATGATCTGAAGGCAAAGTTCGAACATGGGCCATGCCAGATCAAAAACTAGGTCACAGGGTCACTTGGTACGTTTTACATATTGAGCATTGTGTCTGCTCTCTATTTCAAGTAAATTAAATCCAATCTTCACCACACTTGGTCAGATGTTGTAACTAAATGATGTGTAGGTCAAGTTCGAACATGGGCCATGCCGTGTCAAAAACTAGGTCACTGGGTCACTTAGTGTGTGTTAAACCTCACCATGTTGTCCGCTCTCTAATTCAAGTACATGTAGTTTTCATCCAATCTTCACCAAAATTGGTCAGAAGTTGTATCTTGTTAATGTCTAGGGCAAGTTTGAATATGGGTCATGCCGGGTCAAAAACAAGGTCATGGGGTCACTTAGTGCGTTTTAAACCTCACAATGTTGTCCGCTCTCTAATTCAAGTAGTTTTCATCCAATCTTCACCAAACTTGGTCAGAAGTTGTATCTAGATGATGTCTAGGCCAAGTATGAATATGGGTCATGCCGGGTCAAAAACTAGGTCACGGGGTGTCTTAGTGCGTTTTAAACCTCACCATGTTTTTCGCTCTCTTATTCAAGTAGTTTTCATCCAAACCTCACCAAACTTGGTCACAAGTGTTATCTAAATGATCTCTAGGACAAGTTTGAACATGGGCTATTCTGGGCCTAAAACTAGGTCACGGGGTCACTAAGTGCGTTTTTTAACATTCCGCATGGTGTCCGCTCTCTAATTCAAGTAGTTTACATCCGATCTTCACCAAACTTGGTCAGAAGTTTTATGGAGATGATCTTAAGGTCAAGTTAGAACATGGGACTTTCTGGGTCAAAAACTAGGTCAAGGGGTCACTTATTGCGTTTTAAAAATTGAGTATGGTGTCCGCTGTTTTTTGTGAAGACGACATGCAAAATATTATGTGTCAATGCGGCATGTGGGGGTATTCGTCACGTCTGTAACAAAGCTCTAGTTTAACATCATTTAAGTTCTATTAAAGGCTTCATTTATAGACCTAAGATACTGATGAGCAGCAAACAGCATAAACCTGAACAGCCTGCAAGTTACTAGAATGCAGAATGCACAGGCTAATCTGGTACAACACTTTACTCACATCCATTAAGCCCCGTTTTTCTAGATCAGATATGATTGTCGTGTGTGGAAGAGTCTAATCACAGTGTTTACCCATGTTGTGTTTCTCAGATGAGGCTGCCCATGAAGAGGAGGGGGAGGTGGGGGAAGGTGTGGTAGTGAGGAAGTCATGTGACTGCAGTAACCATGGCGACCACGAGGGTGAGGCTGACAGCGGGGAGTCAGGCAGTGAGGACATGGAGTCAGACGACTCCAGTGAGGGCATGGAGGGCATTGACATTGAGGTTAGCCATTGTAAATGTCCTGGAATCTGTCAGACAAATATGATCCCAAAAAACTCGATTTTTGTTGAACATCAGGGCATCATCAGACTGGATTTTGTGTAAAATGTGTTATCTCGCTTTGATGCTGACATATTTCCTTCAATTACTTTTGAATATGTGTGAAATCTTCTCAAGTAATAAATATCCTTTCATGCTGTGAAACATTGATAGCAGATCAGGTATAATTTTACAGGTTATAAGACAATGTGTCTGAGAGATTCTTTGGGGGGTTCAGAAGTCTAAAAATGTGTATTATAACAGTAAAAATTATAGTTTTGTATTTGTTATTGTAAAGTGTGATTTAGTTTCTTTATTCAATACAGATTAGCGAAGCTTGCCCTGAAAAATTATCGTTATTGATTTTCTCAATCTTCAAGCAAAATCTGAACTTGAACAAGGAATGTTAAATAAAATATGTACGCTATCTCATTATAGTATTATTAATCAAATTTGTTTATTTAAGTGAAATTCTAAACGCAAATACTGACTTGTTTACTCGTAGAGCAGAATTTGTTTGCAGTTGTATGAAATTCTTATTATCCCCCGCCAGGCGGAGGGATATTGTTTTGGCGTTGTCCGTCCGTCCCTCTTTCCGTCCGCCCGGCACTTTTGTGTCCGGAGCCATATCTTGGAAGTGCTTTGGCAGATTTCATTGAAACTTGGTATGAGTATATATATGGATAAGAGGATGATGCACGCCAAATGGCATTGAACACCATCGAATACTAACAGAGTTATGGCCCTTTGTAATTTGAAAAAATGTTTTTTTTTGTGTGTCCGGAGCCATATCTTGTGTCCAGAAGTATAATGGCGGGGATATCAAATCAACGAATTTGCTTGTTGCTTTGATTTTATGGACTTCTGAACTTGTATTCTTATTCTCTTTTTGTATTCATCAATGTTTTGTCTGTTTAAAAAAAAATATCAGTAAGATATTGTATACTTGCTTCATATGTCCACTGTTATATTACTGCAGTATTATACATGATACTTGTAAATAAGTCAAAAGTGACTACTGTTACGTCGCGAAAACTTTGTAAAAAACATCCCAATGAATTGCAGTCACTTCAAAAGCTTCACCAGGCCCGGCGTAAGCAGGGCCAACACCAACACCTGCACCATCACACGAGGAAGCACGCGGCCCATGTGCAGCATGTGCACAAACACGGCAACCTGGAGGGGGAGAGCTCCAGTGACCTTGACCCTGATGATGAGGAGGAGGAGGAGGAGGAATATGAGTACATGGACTCAGACGAAGAAGAACTCTTGAAACAGCAGAAGTTAAAGGTATGCAGTTGTTCTTTGTCAGTCCATTTGAGCGGCATTGTGAGAAAACTGGGCTAAATGCATGTGTGTTAAGTATCTTCCCAGATAAACCTGTGCAGTCAGCAAAGACTTATCAAGAACCAGTCAGCAAAGACTTATCAAGAACCAGTCAGCAAAGACTTATCAAGAACCAGTCAGCAAAGACTTATCAAGAACCAGTCAGCAAAGACTTATCAAGAACCAGTCAGCAAAGACTTATCAAGAACCAGTCAGCAAAGACTTATCAAGAACCAGTCAGCAAAGACTTATCAAGAACCAGTCAGCAAAGACTTATCAAGAACCAGTCAGCAAAGACTTATCAAGAACCAGTCAGCAAAGACTTATCAAGAACCAGTCAGCAAAGACTTATCAAGAACCAGTCAGCAAAGACTTATCAAGAACCAGTCAGCAAAGACTTATCAAGAACCAGTCAGCAAAGACTTATCAAGAACCAGTCAGCAAAGACTTATCAAGAACCAGTCAACAAAGACTTATCAAGAACCAGTCAGCAAAGACTTATCAAGAACCAGTCAGCAAAGACTTATCAAGAACCAGTCAGCAAAGACTTATCAAGAACCAGTCAGCAAAGACTTATCAAGAACCAGTCAGCAAAGACTTATCAAGAACCAGTCAGCAAAGACTTATCAAGAACCAGTCAGCAAAGACTTATCAAGAACCAGTCAGCAAAGACTTATCAAGAACCAGTCAGCAAAGACTTATCAAGAACCAGTCAGCAAAGACTTATCAAGAACCAGTCAGCAAAGACTTATCAAAAACGACACTTTCCGCGTACACTAGATTATTCTTTAGAAAGGAAATCCTTTAACATTATAAACAAAATATTATAAACAAAACTTATGGTATGCATGTAGTTTTAAAAATGGTAAGAATTGGTTCGCAATTATTACGATACAAATATGTAGCCGTACCAAACATAAAACAAAAGAAATAGGTAAGCAAAAATGAGATAATATAAAGGCTAGACAAAAAAGTCACACCTGTCTGAAGTTAAATCTATTGCCTCCCGCAAATCACAGTATAACAGTGACGCAAACAGTGTAGTTCCACTGAACAGGGGGTTGCTGTATTCCAGATGATGCTATATTTATATGGAATTTAAATATAGACAGAATATACACACAAGAAGTAGAGGATATTTGTTGGATTTGGTGAAATATTGATTTTAATTCACAAGTGGTCATAGAAAAAATATATTTTCTATGATCATGAGTGATTTAAAATCGATATTCCACCGAATCCAATAAATTTTCTTTTTATTTTATGCTTTTTTTTCACCATTTATACACATTGTTGAAGAGTTTAACTGAAGTATTTCGCTGGGATAATTAAGTCATTTCGTCAAAAAATGACGTCATTTCACAGTATATAGTGAAAATTATCGATAATTCTCACTGTTTGAAACAGTGAAATATCAGTTTTAATTCACTGATATTTCTCTATGAACCACTGGAAAGCATAAAATAAAACCAGTGATCAATCATTCTGTGTTGTGTTGATGAGGGCACTTCGGAAAGTCAGATATAGGTTACACATTGTTGACTTCAGGTGGAGTACCGGGATTCTGATACAGCATAGCCCGGAAGTGAAGTGTTACTTCAGTGAAATTTTTAAATACACTTTTTTGTGAAAACAAATGTTTTCTATTGGAAATCTATTAAGATAATAAGCATTGTTTCTTTAGTCGAATAAAACACACATTGCTATAGTGGAAAAAACACCAAAATGGATGTGTGATTGAAATTGCAAAAAAGTTTTGTTGTCAACTTCTTAAAATTCTGAATTAATTTGCTAGTTTAAGTAGTTGTTATTTTGTCAGGAATGTGATTTCTAAGGCTTACAAAATGTCGTTTGTATTAAATAATCCGATCAACCTTTGGTGACACTTTAATTACAGTTGCAAAAATACTATTTTTATATACATTGATGAAGAGTTTAACTAAAGAATTTCGCTGGGATAATTAAGTCATTTCGTCAATTGTTTTGGTCGGTCCATCGGTTGGTCCTTCCGTCCGTCCACCAGATGGTTTCCGGATGATAACTCAAGAACGCTTAGGCCTAGGATCATGAAACTTCATAGGTACATTGATCATGACTGGCAGATGACCCCTATAGATTTTCAGGTCACTAGGTCAAAGGTCAAGGTCACAGCGACTCGAAATAGTAAAATGGTTTCTGGATGATAACTCAAGAATGCTTATGCCTAAGATCATGAAACTTCATAGGTACATTGATCATGACTGGCAAATAACCCCTATTGATTTTCAGGCCACTAGGTCAAAGGTCAAGGTCACAGTGACGGGAAACAGTCAAATGGTTTCCGGATGATAACTTAAGAATGCTTACGCCTAGGATCATGAAACTTCATAGGTACATTGATAATGACTGGCAGATGACCCCTATTGATTTTCAGGTCACTAGGTCAAAGGTCAAGGTCACAGTGACTTGAAATAGTAAAATGGTTTCAGGATGATAACTCATGAATGCTTATGCCTAGGATCATGAAACTTCATAGGTAGATTGATCATGACTGGCAGATGACCCTAATTTCAGGTCACTTGGTCAAAGGTCAAGGTCACAGTGACTCGAAACAGTAAAATGGTTTCCTGATGATAACTCAAGAATACTTAGGCCTAGGATCATGAAACTTCATAGGTACATTTATCATGACTGTCAGATGACCCCTATTGATTTTCAGGAAATAAATTTAGCCAACTTGCCTTCCTTTATTTTTTGATGATGTTAGAGAAAGTTTTGTTTTTAATGTATAGGGCATGATATTATAATTAAACATCATAATGACACTAAAATGCAGCCCTGTTTTGTTTTACATTCAGTATAAGATACAACTTTCATGCAGATGATAAGATAATAACGAAAGTCAGATCTTCCACAGAAGTGGTTCAGATTGATAGAATTTCACTTTGTCAGTTCTGATGCATGGATGTTTTTTGTAAAATAGTGTCAACTTAGCACTGAAAGTCACAAACATACAACTGTGTGAAGTTGTTAAACTGTTAAACACATAATACAAAGGAAACCCACATAACTGGTTTCTCTCTAAACAAGAATCATCTCAAACTGTTTATTTGTCTGATGCCATTATTTTGCCTTACAAAGTGCATAGAAATCTCATTAAAAACATAATCATTTCGATTCCAGATTCCTGTCACACAGATGCCTGTCATTAAAATTAGGTCCAAACTTCATTGTAAGGCTTTAAGATATTGCAAATAATACCATTCAAGATTTTTTTTAAATTACAAAAAATAAAATCCGCAAATCAATGCAAAGCGACGATTTATCATGTGAGAGTTGTGTGTGTTTGTAGGAGCTTATGAAGGCACGCAGTCAGGAGCACAGTGAGGAAGAGTCAGAGTATGAGGAGGAGGAAGAGGGGGAGGAAGAAGAGGAGGAGGAGGAGGAGGGAGAGGATCCTACCCGGCAAGCACGTTACTACCAGGTGAGGCAATAGAGAGGTCGCCTTGCCATTGAGGATATGGTGTCTGCTTAGTGACTACGTGGTCATGGATTAATAAGACTCAGGCTTTCAGTGCAATCAAGCTAAAATAAATAGATTTTAACTAAAATTATAGAGAGAGGTTTTGTAAGCAAAATTAGACTTGATTAAAAATATTTTAATATTGGATTTCAGTTCCTTGTTTATGTTTTGACCTATGCTCAGAAAGGTGGGCTGTTTGGGTAACTTAATGTTGTGTTTGTAGGTCAAGTTTTGTTCCTAAGTAACTCTTGTTGATGGATTGCAATGTTTGCACAACCTCTGTTATGAGTGACGATGTTCATGCTAGAAAACTGTTACCCTCGGTTGCAATTCCTTCAAGTTTATTGAATGGACTTCTATTAAATAGCAATTTGCAGGAGTAATTCCTGCGAGAGGTTACAGACACAACAATCTGCCTTTAAAGTAACAAATTAAGCTTGTTCAAGGGTCAAACATGATACTTTTGTATTTGATATAGAAATGTTCAGCAGATGTAGAAGTTTCAGATTTAAATTCTAGATTAAGGCTACCTGTTGAATTTGTTTTATATGAAGACAACAATGGAACAGTCCACTAATACTTATAGCTATGTCATGTGCTGGTATTAACAAAAAGTTAAAATTAAAATGTCTTTAGGGTAATAGGTAAATGTATGACTTTTTGGGCAATTTGGCAAATAGCAAAGTAAACCCTGCATTTATATGATGGCACTCACACCACGACATTTTTTCCATTGAATGTGAATTGATGAAGATTTAGTAATTCACAGATGTGAATGTTGACAATAAATTGTTAACTTTGATGGGACATACCAGGCTCACCAGTTGGTCCTCAGACGAAAGAAAGAAATAGTAATGGCCAAGAAATCTCAGCAACAGCGAGAGAATAGCCCCAGTGGCCTTGGCAATGTGCCAACTGTTGTGGAGGAGGTGTCGTCAAGGAGACCACAAGGCGACCAGGGGCCAAGGACATCACAGGTTGGTAATGAGTGTTTGGTTCAGGAGTTTAATTTTCTCTTTAAGTGTGTGTGTTTTATTAGCTCATCTATTTTTTGAAAAAAAAATATGAGCTATTGTCATCACCTTGGCGTCGGCGTCTGCGTCAGCGTCGGCGTCCGGTTAAGTTTTGCGTTTAGGTCCACTTTTCTCAGAAAGTATCAATGCTATTGCATTCAAACTTGGTACACTTACTTACTATCATGAGGGGACTGGGCAGGCAAAGTTAGATAACTCTGGCGTGCATTTTGACTGAATTATGTGCCCTTTTTATACTTAGAAAATTGAAAATTTTGGTTAAGTTTTGCGTTTAGGTCCACTTTTTTTCAGAAAGTATAAATGCTATTGCATTCAAACTTGGTACACTTACTTACTATCATGAGGGGACTGGGCAGGCAAAGTTAGATAACTCTGGCGTGCATTTTGACAGAATTATGTGCCCTTTTTATACTTAGAAAATTGAAAATTTTGGTTAAGTTTTGTGTTTAGGTCCATTTTATTCCTTAAGTATCAAAGCTATTGCTTTTATACTTGCAACACTTACTAACTATCATAAGGGGACTGTGCAGGCAAAGTAATGTAACTCTGACTGGCATTTTGACAGAATTATGTGCCCTTTTTATGCTTAGAAAATTGAAAATTTGGTTAAGTTTTGTGTTTAGGTCCACTTTATTCCTACAGTATCAAAGCTATTGCTTTCATACTTGCAACACTTATTAACTATCATAAGGGGACTGTGCAGGCAAAGTTATGTAACTCTGACTGGCATTTGGACGGAATTATGGGCCCTTTATACTTAGAAAATTTGGTTAAGTTTTGTGTTTTGGTCCACTTTACCCCTAAATTATCATAGATATTGCTTTCATACTTGGAACACTCGCAAACTTTCATAAGGGTACAGTAAAAGGACAAGTTGCATAACTCTGGATGTCATTTTTATGGAATTATGGCCCTTTTTTGACTTAGTAACTTTGAATATATGGTTAAATTTTGTGTTTCGATCCACTTTACTTCTTAAGTATCAAGGCTATTGCTTTCAAACTTCAAATACTTTCATGCTATCATGAGGTTACTGTACCTGGCAAGTTGAATTTTACCTTGACCTTTGAATGATTAGACTCAAGGTCAAATTATTAACTTTTGCTAAAATTGCCATAACTTCTTTATTTATGATTAGATTTGATTGATACTTTGACAAAACTACTCTTACCTGACATACCACAATAGACTCCACCCAAACCATCCCCCGTGTCCCCCCCTTCTATTTTTTTTTTTTTTTTTTAAGATCATCTCACAAATGACCACCACACTATACCCCCCCCCCCCCCTCCCAATTTTTTTTTTTTTTAACGGTTAAAAAACAACTATTTATTTTTATTATTTTATGTTTGAAATACCCTACAACCATTGCACCCAAGAATCTCCCCCACCCCCCCCTCCCCCCACCCGAATCCCCCCCCCCCCCCCGAATCTCCCCCCCCCCCCCCCCCCCCCGAATCCCCCCCCCTATTTTTTTTTTTTTTTTTAAGATCATCTCACAAATTAACACCACACCCTCACACTATATCCCCCCCAACTCAACCCCCCCCAATTTTTTTTTTTTTTAAGATCATCTCACAAATTACCCCCCCACCCTCACACTATACCCCCCCACCTCCCCCCCCCCCAATTTTTTTTTTTTTTAACGGTTAAAAAACACAAATATTTATTTTTATTATTTTATGTTTGAAATACCGTGCAACCATCGCACCAAAGAATACCTCCCCCCCCCCCTCCCCCCTGGCATTTTTTTTGTGTGCATTTTTTTCGCATTTTTGGAAGATAATGTAATAAATGTCCACACCCCCACACTATACACCCCTCTTCACTCCACCCCTCCCTCCTTTGTGATTGAAAATGAGAGTCCCTTCACCTTTAAAAAGAAAATAGATGAGCGGTCTGCACCCGCAAGGCGGTGCTCTTGTTAATTTATGAGGTCCAACTGATCCTGAGGCTTCAATATGTGAGGACCAAGAGTGTGACTCAGCATTTCTACCTGATTTCTATTCAATTACTGTTTGGTGTTGTGCATTCATTTATATCAGCTGATGTATTCTCTATTACTGTGAAATCATTTATTTTTGCCAGCACGAAATTTTGTCATTTTTATAAAAATGACGTTTTCGTCAGCACTTAAATTCGCCAATTCCTGACTTTGAAAAAAAAATGCTTCAGTCAATATCCGATTTGTTTGTCCGAAATATATCGCGGTTGCAAAAATCGCAGTGGGGAAAGAGGGCACTTGAGTCACTTGCAGGAGGTGGCGCCTGTTTGTCACATGTCAATATGCTAGTCTTTTGTTATCAGGTGATCAGTAATTTGCCCCCATAGGGGTATCATTATTATGATTAGCGGATTAGTGGGATCGAATAACCGTTAACGCGTGTTTGAAACCCAGGTTTGAAACAGTGAAGCCAGTTGCCAATTGGTCCTATTCATTTATTATCATGGCCAAACTAATAACAATCTTACCTTTAATATCAGAGCAAATTAGAGAAGGTGCGAAGATTATTGGTTAAAATTAGTGTTAGCAAACTGTTTGGTCACTTTTCAATAAAGTTTCAAGAGTTTTGCATCGTAAATAGTTGATCACTTTAAGTTCAATAATTTCGGAAGTGTAAAATTAACAGTGCATTATGGGACAGCGGTTTCATAGGGCAAAGTTCAGATTTAATTGTAACAACCAATGGACGATTGAGTTTAACTTAGATTGAATGCAATAGGATACAAAGCAATGTTTTATTGCGTCATATTCAGTCATTTGAAACACGTGCTTTCCAGGGATTTCCTGGAAATCGCGCAAAAATAAAAGTGAATTTTTGAAAACAATTTTCCCACGTTTGGATGGAACTAATCGTCATGATTGCTAATTTCTCTTTACCTGTTACGTTTTCAATTGCTACAAGGAACAATTATTTGAAACATGTATTGTAAAACTTGTAAAAGATGTCAATGATTAAAAAGATCGATAGCCCATAAAACGAAGCAGCAGCTATTTTTACACCTGTATTGTAGTTTAAAGCAAACAACCAAACACAAATCAAAATGTTCTGTACTTATTTGTAATCAATGCGGAGAATGTATACGGTAAGTATATACATCACCATCTTTTAATTTTGTTAATTGTCTTTGATCCGGATCTAATCCGGTGCGTGGAGGCTGTATAATCTTCTGCAACAACACTGAAAAACACAATGCACACAATGGGTAATAAAGTTGTTAACAATTAGCGCTTATCATTACAACTCTACCTAAACGAAGTCAACGCAGTCGATACAGCTGTACTGCTTTCACGTTTTAGAGCAATGTCATGTGTAAGTTAAGTATGCTGTGTAATCTACACCCTTTTGTGTCAAAACCGGATTTATCTTGATTACGTAACAGACGGAGTATGTATGCGTGGATTACGTTGGATTTTAGTGCCTCATGCCTTTGGTAATTCAGTCTTAATTTGTTCAAATATGAGACATAATTGTTCGTTAGGATCTTGAATTCGTCAATCGGTCGACTGACGAAATATACGAAAATTAATGCCTGACGATATATAATGGTTTCACAGTAATTCCTGGGTTGGATTACAAGTAGTTCTTAGCCCAACTATTTAAAAATGAAAGCGGCTTATTTCCTCCCAGATAAACGCCCAAAGTTAACATCTCCAAAAACCACCGTTGCCCAAATACACTATAACTATTTGGAGATATTATGCTAATAAAATGTCATACTCAAAATAATTTATGAGATATTGGTTCCATGCCAAAGACTGCAAGTACAATTCCATTATTTAAATAGGGACGAATAAATATCCTTGTGTATAATACATGTAATGATTTGTGACAGATTCAAGTTTTCTTTCATTAAATATGTGTTGTAATTCAGGTAATTGAACATAATTGTTTTTAGAAAATTTAAAATATTACAGGCATTCTCATTATTTTTTAATGAGTTTTTTAGATTCAACATAAAATATCAACTGTTTTAAATATTACATTGTAGAAATTTAAATATTCATGTCATTATGAAAACATTGCCCCATGCTTGATGCTTGCACATTGTGTAACATGATTAACCCTGTTTCCATGAAATTACCAATAAAAAGTATTTGATGTAAAATAGAGGCATTTCCCACAATTGACTTTATGATGTCACACTTATGGTACAATTGCTTGTTTACTTTTAAAACATGGTGAGCGATTGTGTTTATGAAACACATTTATTGTCAATATTTGCTAGATTTGGTTATTTAACTGTAATTTGTGTGTGCTTTTTGTTCATAATCGTTTTTTGGTCATAATTCTACAAGGTCAAATGTCCGGACTTTTTTACTGTAAATGTTGATTTTCGCATTTAAGTGGTCCTTTTAAAAATGTGAGTTATTTAGTGACAACAGTGCAGCAAACTTCCTTTATCGTGGAAAATAATGTGTCCCTGTCAAATGCCCTATTGAATTTTTAGAATTGTTTTGTGTTAGCCTGCAAAAAATAATAAACTGTAAGCTTGTCTTTAGACTATCATATGTGCCTCCTCTCCTAGGACACAGACACTAGTGCTGTAGCTAATACTATCATATGTGCCTCCTCTCCTAGGACACAGACACTAGTGCTGTAGCTAATACTATCATATGTGCCTCCTCTCCTAGGACACAGACACTAGTGCTGTAGCTAATACTATCATATGTGCCTCCTCTCCTAGGACACAGACACTAGTGCTGTAGCTAATACTATCATATGTGCCTCCTCTCCTAGGACACAGACACTAGTGCTGTAGCTAATACTATCATATGTGCCTCCTCTCCTAGGACACAGACACTAGTGCTGTAGCTAATACTATCATATGTGCCTCCTCTCCTAGGACACAGACACTAGTGCTGTAGCTAAAACTATCATATGTGCCTCCTCTCCTAGGACACAGACACTAGTGCTGTAGCTAATACTATCATATGTGCCTCCTCTCCTAGGACACAGACACTAGTGCTGTAGCTAATACTATCATATGTGCCTCCTCTCCTAGGACACAGATACTAGTGCTGTAGCTAATACTATCATATGTGCCTCCTCTCCTAGGACACAGACACTAGTGTTGTAGCTAATACTATCATATGTGCCTCCTCTCCTAGGACACAGACACTAGTGCTGTAGCTGCAGCCGTCATTGCTGAAAATGAAGTTAGAGAGACAGGCAACAAGGGAGAACAAACAGAAATCTATGACTGTTCCCACATTGGTGAACCTTCTCCTAAAAAACGCCAACGCCATACAGGGTGAGTGCTTAATTGTGTTTGTATGGTGTAATTTGGTTGTAAATGCTAAGTTGGTCTCATGGAATTTCAGCTTAGATGATTTGATTTAATTCAAAGAACTGTCAGAATGATAGGTACAGTTAAATCAATAGTTGTAGTCTTGTGTATGGGCTTAATCAGACGGTGAGTCACAGCAGGAAGTAAGACTGCTCATCTATATGAGTCATGCTCTGTGAAAAGCATGTTCAATGCATGTGCGTAAAGTGTTGTCCCAGATTAGCCTGTGTAGTCTGCACAGACCAATCAGGGACAACACTTTCAGCCTTAACTGGATTTTTGCTAAGAAGAGACTTTCTTGAAACGCAAAATATCATAAAAGCGGAAAGTGTTGACCCTGATTAGCCTGTGCAGACAGCACAGGCTGATCCGAGACGACACTACGCACATGTATTAAAACAGCTTTTCATATTGCACGGCTAATATTTTGTAATGGAAAATTTACCAGACATTTGCAGGGCTCATCATCGGCTGAACATTTCCTGCAGCCAAATGAAACTAATGCCATTGACATTCTTCTCAATTACACTCGATGAATTGTTATAAAGAATGGAATTTTGTTTAAAGCCAAAGCTGCTAAGTTATAGCGGTTGGCAAAATATTGTATCAAAGGGTTATTTTGAGTCCATGTGATGAGCTTACATGGCAGTGACATAAGATTTAAATGTGCTGTCAAGATTGCTCCATCCTCAGTGAAATTATCACTTTGTTATATGAACCACTGTAGCTATTTATCTCCCTAATACACGCGTGTCTCACTGCCAGGGCCTTCCAAAGTGGAGAGATGAGTGTTGATGATGGCAGCTGTCACAGCTCACACCTGAGCAACAAGTCTGAGAAGAACATGGCAGACTTTGACGGGGAGGACCTACAGAGCGATGACGAGCTTTCGCAAATAAATGCACACGCACCCTTTGGACACCTGTCCAGTATGGCGTCCATGTACCACACACACATGCCACATGGTAGGAGGGAACTTTACTCCTTAAGCAGTAGATTAATTGGGATGGGGATTTTTAAGAGGAGGATGGTGGTGGTGGTGGTGGTGGGGATAATAATCATGATGATGATGTTAATGATGATGATGATGATTTCAGGATTAGAAGAAGCTTACTTGATTTGAATAGAAATATGGTGTGAAATAATTTTAATTTTTAGCTCGGCTGTTGTCGGAGAAAACCCGAGGTATTGTCATAGCCAGCTTGTCGTGTCGTCTGCCGTAGGCGTCGTGCTAAAACCTAAACATTGGCTCTAAAATCAAAGTGCTTCCACGTACAACTTTGAAACTTCATATGTAGATGCATCTTGATGAGTTCTACATGTCACACCCTTTTTTGGGTCACTAGGTCAAAGGTCATGCTCACTGTGACCTCTATAAAAAAAAATTCTGACAAGCTTTCATTTATTCAAAACTGAACCCTCAGCCGAGCATTGGCACCCGTTATGCGGTGCTCTTGTTATAACAAGTCTTTGATTTAAATCCATATGAAAAAGACAACAAAATTACTTTTATCATGTAGCAACATCAACATAAGCTTCTTAACTCAGTTATTTTAGAAATCATTGCCAGGTAATGGGTCTCAATATTTCAGTAATAAACCAGCGCCCACAGAAGGAGCCCCCTGCCCACTCAGCCATGCTTCCAGCGTGTTCAGATTTCAACTTTAAGGACGTGTGCAAGTCAGGCAGCACGCTGCTCTGGGACCTGGTGCAGGACGATAAGGCTGTAAGTATGCAAATACAAATTACTTTTTGGATGAGCTGCAAAGTCATTATTATTCATGTGACTTCAGTTTTTGTTGTTTTGTAGTTAGACAGACCTACAAATTTAAGATCCAGGCAAACAAGTATTTCCACTTTTTTTTGAAAGACCAACAGCAACAACATATTGGACTAGTAATTAATTGCTCCAATATAATTGTGTCTTAGTTAGCTACATTCAGAATTAAAAAAGCTGCCTTATGGTCAGACCGATTCTTGGTATATAAATATCTGAGCACCTAAAAATGTGTTGGTCATGTCTTTCAGATGGGCGGCTTTAAAAAAGCCTACAATTTCCATTTTGAATTATGAACGTTATGAATGCATAATTGACTGGTTTCTGCTTGTCGCGTTGGAAGTTACATATTTTTGTTTTGTTTAAAATGATTAACTGCTTTTGTGTTGATTAATCTGTGAGCTACTGGTTTAAAGCTAGATTATATGCAACACGTGTGCATGATATAAGCCTTGTAAAACTGGGCTTAATGCATGTACGTAAGGTGTTGTCTCAAATTAGCCTGTACAGTCTGCTCAGGTTTAGGAGGGACAACACTTTCCACCTAGACTGGATTTTTGTTTAGAAGAGACTTTCTATTAACCCTTTGCATGCTGGGAAATTTGTCTTCTGCTAAAATGTCGTCTGCAGAATTTCTAAAATTAGCATTTTCTTCATTTTTTTTCAAAGAATACTATCAGAATAGCAAACAGTTTGGATCCTGATCAGACGCCACGTTCTGTGGCGTCTCATCTGGATCCAAACTGTTTGCAAAGGCCTTTAAAATTCAGCTCCAGCGCTTTAAGGGTTAAAACATAAATTCCATAACAGCGGAAAGTGTCGTCCCAGATTAGCCTATGCACGCAGCACAGGCTAATCTGGGTTGATACTCTGTGCACATGCATTAAGCCTTGTTTTCCCAGAACAAGTCTAATGTTGATCTCCATGATGCCTTTCTTTGCAGCACTTACTGCCCGAGGGTTTGGCCATGGATGCTGAAAAGGTGCTGTGTAGCCTCGTGTGCTTCTGTACGGACAGACGCATCAAGAAGAAGTTTGTGGAGGCCTGCATTGAGAACCTGGCCAACCACAGGTGGGAAATTTTTGCGTGTGCAAAATTTATTTTAGTTTCACCACAAAGTTATACTTTTGTGTATATACATATCAGGTGGAGCCAATAGTAATCCAATGTGTCTATTGTAAGCTATATAAGCTAGCAGCATATGGAGGAGCATAATGTTCTTCTTTAACTTTCTTTTGTTGAGTACCCGTAAAACCAAAATACACAAAAAAGCAAATACAATTTTGTATACAGATATATTTGTTTGTTGGTTGACCCTGCCTGTGTGCTACATAACTTGATAAGCATGTCTGGATCGAGGCTGACATGCTGCCATTTTTTGTTTGTTAATACAGATCAAAATACAGTTAAAATGTACCTGTTTAGTTGCCAAAATGTTAAATGATAACGAATTATTGACTTCAAAATAAATTTGGAATTTTAGGAATGATATACATTCATATTGGCAATCAAAATGGATTGTCTGAAGAAATAAAAGAATCCTTTTAGCAGAATTGCTTATACATAGAAATCACATTAGATAAACGTGTCATTGTTAAGCATATTATAAAACAATGTTGAAAAACTATGATTGGTTGTGACTTGTCAAATAACAATCAAGTTGGCTCATTGTTGGTTTATATTTCAGTTTTAATGAACAGCTCATGGTTGTCTTATTCAATCAATTAACATTAAATCCGTGGACAATGAACTTTTGACAAACAGAAGCAGAGCAAATTTATTATTTTTGTCGCCTATTGAATCTGCATTTTGCAACATCCATAACACTGCTTTGTTTTCCATGTTTACTAGGTCAGTTGTGGTGTCGCTGCGTCTGCTACCGAAGATCATCTGCTCGTTCCAGCAGTACCGCAGTGACACCAACTGTCACCCCATCACACAGTGGGCTGAGAAGGAACTTGACCTTATGGCCCATTTCTTCATTGACCTCGTACACTACACGGAGAAGTACAGGGAACATGGGACCCCCCAGAATGCATTGTGAGTTGATTTTTTGTTGACATTTTGCTTGTGGATTTAATGGGATATGAAGAATTTTTCTTAAAATTCACATGTGTTTGGTTGATATTTAACTTTTTCTAAACTTTGTATTAAAGATTTTGTTACCTTATTATGCCTATTTAACAGATTTGGGTTGGTAGGAGTATATAGATTTGCTCTTGTCCGTTTCTATCAATATGATTTTTGCATTGCATGTAAAAACTTCGATCAAATTCTCCTAATGAATTTTTTTTTATGGAAATAATTAATATTTCTGCATGTGATCGTTTATTCTTATTACAGGGGGATTCTTGAAAAAAGTAACAAAAGAAATATAATTACCTTTCTTATTTTGGGGCAGTGTTAGTAAAATTTCTGTTTGGACTAATTAATGAATTATTAGGCATAATATGATTTTTAACACTAAATAGTACACTTACATGCAGACCTTTTTTCTTTTAAATTCAGGTTAAGATACAACTTCCATGCAGATGATAAGATAAAAAGAAAGTCAGATCTTCCACAAAAGTGGTTCAGTTTGATAGATTTCACTACGTTATCTGATGCATGGATGTTTTGTGTAAAATTGTGTCCACCAAATATCACATAACATATTTACCAGCCTGTGAGCGTGTGCACCATCAGACTCGGTTTGTTTGACAGAACTGGACTTAACAAAAATTGTCATCAATTAATTTCAAAAAGGTTTTGCTCCTGAAATGATGAAAAGTTAAAGACATTCTGAACATCATGTTGAATTTGGTGAATTTGATATTGTGGTTCCATTTCGGTTTACATTTGTGCATTTTTGAGAAAAAAGTGGATGTCTGTATCAAAAGACAAATGTCTCATGTAAGTGTTTATTGTTCCATCGATCTAGTGTGCTCTGGCTAAACAGGGAAGACACTTTCCACTGTAATGGAATTTGTTTGTTTAAAGGAAGTTTCTTCTAAATTTAAGTCCAGTTTAGGCAGAAAGTGATGTCCATGATTAGCCTGTGCAGACTGCACAAGCTAATCTGGGACAACACTGTACGCACATGCAATAAACACAGTTTTCCCAGAACGGATCTTATGTATTAAAGTATGTATATGTGTGTGAACAATATGTGCATGGTTTTATTCTGTTGCAGGTACGACCATAAGGAGGAGGTTCAAGTGAGACTGGCGTTCCTGGCAGCACTTTTTACTTCCACGTGTTCCACAGATACATTCCGTATGCAGACTTTTTCAGTTTGACCAATAGTGCATATTGTTTCTTATGGCATATTACACTGTTTTAATTAATGCTGTGCTTGGCATTAAGAACTACATTTATTTAATGCTTTCCGGTGGTTTATAGAGAAATATCAGTGAATTAAAACTGATAATTTCACTGTTTCAAACAGTGAAAATTATCAGTGAGAATTATCGATAATTTTCATTGTTTACTGTGAAATGACGTCATTTTTTTGACGAAATGACGTCATTATCCCAGCAAAATTCGTTAGTTAAACTCTTGAACAATGTATATAAACTGTGAAAAATGCATTAAATAAAAAGAAAATTTGTTGGATTCGGTGGATTATCGACTTTAATTCACTCGTGATCATAGAAAACATATATTTTCACTCGTGGCTGCGACACTCGTGAAAATATTATTTTCTATGATCACTCGTGAATTAAAATCGATAATCCACCGGATCCAACAAATATCCTCTATTTATTTTCATCCCAAAATTATTTTATTTAATAAAAAGACATATCTTGAAAGTCCTACTATTTGGGTGATAATATTTCTTAGTTGTTTCTATATTATTTGGAGGACAATTGATTGCCAGCCTATAATCATTTAATGTTCAAAGTCTTGTAATTTTGGAGATTGTATTCCTGTGTTGTTACTTAATTATTTGTGGATAAAATTGATTTAAAGCCTGATATCCTTGACTTTCAGGATTGAATCTGGAGCAGGTGGACTCACTGTGGAGTTGCCTAGCAACAGACCCCAAGTGCTGCGATGATTGGCTGAGCTGGCTGCTCACACAGGCCAAGAGCAAGGACCATCATGCACTGTGTCTCGAGACCTTCAAACATCTCTTCCTCGAAAAGGTTTGAGTTTACTGTCATAAGAATTTTATATTTTGTTTATTTTTACCCTATCAATGAAGTTTGACAGGGTATGTATTGAAGTCACTGGTTGGGTCGGTCATTTTATTGGCATGTCCACACGAGAATGTATAACTTTGTTGTATTAAATACTTACACATTTTTGAAGATTTTCAAGGTACTAAATCAGTTATATGAATCAAATACAAAGGTTTTCTAGACTGATAAAGAAGTTTCGATCCAATTGCATATATAATTCTCACATTCAGTTAAACACTTTGTGTTATTTTCTCTTGATATAATATATTGATACATAATGTGTTTAAAAATATTTTTACAAAATATGGCTGGATGTTCTGATTTCTAGGGCCGAAGTCCCATTCACCAAGGACTGGCCAAAAGCAACACCGTATATGAGCCTTTCTCTGAGGAAACAGGGTTTCAGCATGGAAGTAAAGTGTCGTCCCAGATTAGCCAGTGCAGTCAACTCAGGCAAACGAGGCACAACACTTTCCGCCTTTATTGTACCTTTCATTAAAAGGAAGTTTGTCTAAGGGTAAATCTGGTGTAGGTGGAAAGTTGTGTCACTGATTAGCCTGCGCGGACTGCACAAGCTAATTTGGGACGACATTTTACGCACATGCATGCAACCCTGTTTTCCACAGGGAGGCACTTATGATTGATACCAGTGTTCTTGCCATTGTAGATGCCTCGCCTGAGTGCCCAGTCCATGAGCATGACCGGCCTGAACCTGTTCCAGCAGCTGTCCCAGCTCTCTAGGCTGGCCAACGCCTCCAGCGACATATCTCTGCCTGAAGATAAGGTGAGGGGCCTGTTATTAGCTTCATTTATAGTTTGTTTCTGCTTAACTCTTTCCCACTCAGCGGCAAAGTGAAAATTGCCATGTGCAAACAGCATAAAACCAGAACAGCCTGCGAGTAACTCGCAGTCTGTTCAAGTTTTATGCTGTTTGCTGCTCATCATTATCAGAAATGAAGCCTTTCAAACTTGAATATATATTAAGAAAGCACTTAAATTTAATTTTAGTTTTAAAAGAACTTAAAATGCGTCAAAGTGCGTTTCTGAGTGTGAACGGGTTAATAACCGGTGTAAAAGTTGAGATATTGGATGGTTGGTGTCAAGGTCAATGTCTGAGTTACTTCAAAAAGAAAGATGGTTTATTTGCAACAACACTAGAATCAATTGAGTTGTTCTTGTAAAATTTCATACTTAAAAACTTTATGTCAAGACCTAGGTTGTGATTGGATATGGCACGGATGGGGTTTGATCAACATCACCATTGTTATATATTATAGAACAGCAGTTCTATAGTTCTCTATGGCTCGTGAATGAATGGAGCTTTTGGAATGGAACTTTGAACTTATATTGAGGATTGGCTTATAATCAGGGATCATATTTTTTCGGTTTTGTCGGTCCTAGATCGATTGAAAATCCCAAACAGTCGTTCCGATTCTGTTTGCTATTAAAATTCACATGTCATGAAATCGATTACACAGTGTACATGCTAACACACCCTAATGACATTCTTATCTCGATAAGGTGTGATAAACCATCCGCTGCAGTCTCTAAACCGGTCAGGACCGGTTTATTGCTTGTCAGACCAAGAATAAAAAACTTGTGAACAGCGAATTAAAGACACATCCGAAAAGACGCGTCTGAATGCACGCGCTGTAACTAAACAAACATGCCGATACATTTTCCACCAGCGTAATAATCCGGTAATATAATAATGAATGAAAGTCGCGGATCTGATCGACAGAACAGCCGAAAGTTATTTTTATGGGCGGAACTTTACATAAAATAGAATACAAGAAAAATAATATACATTGAATAAATCTTTAGTAAAACCGTGTGAGAATCGAAAAAATTCGTGTACTTTATACTTTGTTGTTGAATAACTCACAACCAGAAAATTAGATGCGTGGTTTCAATTGCTTCGCTCTCGTGATTAAATCCCTACGCATCTAAACTATCGGCCGTGGGTTATTTGACAACAAATTATTTCTTTATTATTTGGTTTGTTGTTTTCAGAAGCCAATCTACACACAGACATTTGTTTGGTTCAGTGCATGTTAGTAAGCTATTATTGAGTCGACAACAATTTAAAACATCGGTATAGACTTACACAGATTAATAATATTGACAACAATGAAAAAAGTCTGATAAAACAGCACAGGAAACAACAATGAAATACCAAATGATAAAACCAGTTGAGAAAATTTGTTTCGTTTAAAAAAAATGCCTAAGGAAATTTTACTTGTACATGTATTATACCACCTTTATGAATGGCAAAATCAATGATATTTATTTTAACGTAATTTGTCTTGATTTCGGATATACATTTTCGGATACTTTTCCCCATTTATATCCGGACCGATTGATGTTGCGGGAAAATATGATCCCTGCTTATCCCTGTTTCACCTGAGGGGACTTACGGTTTTCGCTCTGTGAGTCTGTCTGTCTGTCACACTTTTCTGGATCCTGCGATAACTTTAAAAGTTCTTCTTATTTTTTCATGAAACTTGAAACATGGATAGATGACAATATGGACATTATGCACGTCATTTCATTTTCTTCATATGTCAAAAATTCTGGTTGCTATGGCAACAAATAGACTTGAAATACTGCTGAAAATGGTGGTTTTCTGGATCCTGCGATAACTTTAAAAGTTCTTCATATTTTTTCATGAAACTTGAAACATGGATGGATGGCAATATGGACATAATGCACGTCATTTCATTTTGTTCCTACGTCAAAATTCAGGTTGCTATGGAAACAAATATATATATAAAATTCTGACAATGGTGGAATTTCTGACAATGGTGGAGCTAGTAGGGGATATATATTGCTTGGCAATAGTCATGTTAAAGAATAGTGTGGTCAAGGTCATCATAAATAACTGAAAATTAGTAACAGTTTATTGAGTTATGACATCTGCTAAATAACTGAAAAATAAATTAATTAGGGTCAGAAAAGTAAGGTTTTCACGGAGTGTTTACGTCTGCTGTTTCCTTTTGCTGATGTTGTGCTTTTGAAAGTTGATTGTCTCACTGGGTCCATCAACATGTCCATCAGTCTGTCCGCAAAACTGGGTCCTATGAAAGCTCAGAAAGAACTTAAAGTATAAAAATAACTGTATAATGACTGTATTATGATTTGTCATTATTTTACTGAAATTCTTAGAAAAAGGGAAAAAGCAAACAATCAAATAATCACTTTGTGTTGCATAAGGCATATTGGGTTTGACAAAAAAAAGTAACTGATCTGTTGGCTGTGTCTTTTAGATCAGTGGTATGGACCAGCTATGGGAGATAGCTCTGCGTGCACTCAACTGTGACGTGAGCATGACGGCCATCCAGTACCTGAACGCCTACTACATTGGTTATGGCACGGGTATGCTGGAGAAGGAGGAGGAGTTTGTATGCAGATGTATGAACAACCTTGTACTGGCCACGGACACCATTCTACAGGTATGAACAACCTTGTACTGGCCACGGACACCATTCTACAGGTATGAACAACCTTGTACTGGCCACAGACACCATTCTACAGGTATGAACAACCTTGTACTGGCCACAGACACCATTCTACAGGTATGAACAACCTTGTACTGGCCACGGACACCATTCTACAGGTATGAACAACCTTGTACTGGCCACAGACACCATTCTACAGGTATGAACAACCTTGTACTGGCCACGGACACCATTCTACAGGTATGAACAACCTTGTACTGGCCACAGACACCATTCTACAGGTATGGACAACCTTGTACTGGCCACAGACACCATTCTACAGGTATGAACAACCTTGTACTGGCCACAGACACCATTCTACAGGTATGAACAACCTTGTACTGGCCACAGACACCATTCTACAGGTATGAACAACCTTGTACTGGCCACAGACACCATTCTACAGGTATGAACAACCTTGTACTGGCCACAGACACCATTCTACAGGTATGAACAACCTTGTACTGGCCACAGACACCATTCTACAGGTATGAACAACCTTGTACTGGCCACGGACACCATTCTACAGGTATGAACAACCTTGTACTGGCCACGGACACCATTCTACAGTTATGAACAACCTTGTACTGGCCACAGACACCATTCTACAGGTATGAACAACCTTGTACTGGCCACGGACACCATTCTACAGGTAGTTTCAGCATGGTTTTCCTTCTGTAATGAGATTTGCTTTGGGCATATATAGAGGAGGAGTTTTTGTGTAGATGTATGAACAACCTCGAACAACCAGGTAATTGTAGTCATGGCGTAGCTCAATAAGATTTGAATATCATGATCAAATTTATAGATGTCAGAATAACAACTGTTAACATTTGCACGTTAGCCTAAAAACATTTTTGACCTATATGCCAGTCTTATTTTGCGCTTTTAGCATTTTTTTATGAAAGATTATAAATTGCCAACAATTGCACAGAAGTTTTTGCCAGTATTGTTAAATTCTAGATTCTTATGGAATACCTGAATATGTTTAAAGACAAGAACATAATTAACCTTGTTAAACTTGGTAACAAATAGAGAAATACAATTCTTCTGAAACTGAAAAAATTAGATTGTGAAGTAATTGCAGTTTATTTGAAGTTATGTTTTATGCTGGTTGCTGCTCATCAGTATCTACGGAATGGAAATGAACCCTTTAAAACTTGAATCTAGTAAGGAAGGTGAGGCTTTAATTCAATTAGATTTTCTTAATGACTGCAAATGCATTGAAATATATATTTAAGTGGTAAAGGTTAAATGGCAGTATAATGATCTACAGGATCCCGAGACCAGTCTCATGGTGATACAGCGCGGTCTGGTGCTTATGAAGAACCACCTGGACCTGTTCAAGAGACGATATGCCTTCCATCTGCGCACCTGGCATATCCATGGCAACGGCATTGTGAGCCACCAGAGGAGTCTGCTGGACAAGCAGTCCACCACCATCCGCATCTCTCTGCAGCCTGCTGGCATGGGCGAGAAAGTAGGGCATTAGAGCGAATATTCACAATAGATTTACAGCTGGACTTTGTTTTGTAACATGCTTTGCCTTTTTTTAGCTCACCTGAGCACAACGTGCTCATGGTGAGCTTTTGTGATCGCCTTTTGTCCGTCGTACGTTGTGCGGCGTCAACATTTGCCTTGTTCACTCTCTAGAGGCTACATTTATTGTCCAATCTTCATGAAATTTGGTCTGAAGATTGGTCTCAATGATTGATATCTTGGATGAGTTCGAAAATGGTTATGTTTGCTTGAAAAACATGGCTGCCAAGGGGCGGGGCATTTTTCCTTATATGGCTATATATGACTATAGTTAAATCTTGTTAACACTCTAAAGACCACATTTATTGTCTGATCTTCATGAAACTTGGTCAGAAGATTCATCCCAATAATATATTGGACGAGTTCGAAAATGATGCTGGTTGGTTGAAAAACATGGATGCCAGGGGGCGGGGCATTTTTCCTTATATGGCTATAGTAAAACCTTGTTAACACTCTAGAGGCTACATTTATTTTCCGATCTTCATGAAACTTGCTCAGAAGATTTGTCCCAATGATATCTTGAATGAGTTCAAAAATGGTAACCTTTGCTTGAAAAACATGGCTGCCAAGGGGCGGGGCATTTTTCCTTATATGGCTATATATGGCTATAGTAAAATCTTGTTAACACTCTAGAGGCCACATTTACTGTCCTTTCTTTATGAAACTTGGTCAGAAGATTCATCCCAATAATATCTTGGACGAGTTAAAAAATGATGCGGGTTGGTTTAACAACATGGCAACCACGGGGGTGTTGCATTTTTCCTTATATGGCTGTAGTAAAACCTTTTTAACAATTTAGAGGTCAAATTTATTTTCCGATTATCATGAAACTTTGTCAGAAGATTTGTCCCAATGATATCTTGGATGAGTTCGAAAATGGTTTTGGTTGCTTTAAAAACATGGCCATCAGGGGCGGGGCATTTTTCCTTGAATGGCTATAGTAAAACCTTGTTAACACTCTTAGAGGCCAAATTTATTTCCAATCTTCATGAAATTTTGTCAGAAGATTGGTCTAAATGATATCTTGGATGAATTAAAAAATTATTATGTTTGCTTGAAAAACATGGCTTCCAAGGGGCGGGGCATTTTTCCTTATATTGCTATAGTAAAATCGTCTTAACACTATAGAGGCCACATTTACTGTCCTATCTTCATGAAACTTGGCCAGAAGATTTTGTCCCAATAATATCTTGTTATCTCAGGTGAGCCACTTTAGGCTGTTCAGGCCCTCTTGTTAATGTAGTGTTATCATTACAAATGTGTTTTTTTAAAGTTTTTATGCCCCTGGATTGAAAGATCAGGGGCATATTGTTTTTGGCCTGTCTGTCTGTCATTGTATGCGTGTGTCCCAAAACTTTAACCAAAACTTTAACCTTAGTTAAAGTTTGGTAATAACTTTTTATGTCCCCCACCACTATAGTGGGGAACATACTGTTTTTGCCTTGTCTGTTAGTTGGTTTGTTGGTTGGTTTGTGTGTTTGTTTGCCCAAACTTTAACATTTGCCATAACTTTTGCAATATTGAAGATAGCAACTTCATATTTGGCAGGCATGTGTATGTCATGGAGCTGCACTTTTTGAGTGGTAAAAAGTCACGGTCAAGGTCATCCTTCAAGGTCAAAGGTCAAATATATGGGTCCAAATTGCTCATTTAATGTACACTTTTGCAATATTGAAGATGGCAACTTGATATTTGGCATGCATGTGTATCTCATGGAGCTGCACATTTTGAGTGGTGAAAGGTCAAGGTCATCCTTCAAGGTCAAATATATGGGGAAATAGTGTTTCACAAACACATCGCTTGTTGAATATTGAAGATAGCAACTCGATATTTGGCATGCATGTGTATCTCATGAAGCTGCACATTTTATGTGAGGAAAAGTCAAGGTCAAGGTTATCCTTCAATGTCAAAAGTAAAAAAAATACAATCCAAGGGAAGGAATAAGCTTTAAAAGGGAGATAACTTCCAAACCTGCCAAATTATATATTGAAATTTAATTCAAAGTGGCGCAATAGGGGGCATTGTGTTTCTGACAAACACATCTCTTGTTTTAAAGAGTTTTCATTGGCCACTTTTTGTTTGACTGACCGATAGCTTTTACATTATTTTGTTGAAAAGTCGTTGCAATGTTTATGCCTAATTTTTGTCTAGAAAAATGGGGTTTAACATTTTTATGAAAGCTTTAAGACTTATTGTGTTTGCTAAAAATCTAACCCCCAATGGACCATCATCTCGGACTCGACTAGAGTATTTTCATTCAAACCTAACCTACAAAAGGTCCATGTTTGGTAATCCACCACTATTCCAGACACAGCTTGAGATGTCCTCTACTGACCTTGTGGCTGAACTGCGGGCGGAGGTCACCCATTGGTGGGAGCAGCTCCAGAAGCAGCAGATACTGGCCAATCAGCAGAGAGAGGCTAGCGGCATAGGTATGGAACACTGCAGTTTTTTTAAGTTCAATTTAGGGGCTGTCTTCCCATGTTTTAAAAGTAAATTGGTGTCTTCTATTATTCCTTTTCTTAACTTTTATTGATCTATAAAATCCATTCAGAGAATAAGCTTTGATGGTATTTTTAGGGAATAAAAAATTATTGAGGTAGATATTATTGTAAGCAAGACTAGCAACTTCCTAGTTTGCGCATAATTTTAGTTGTCATTTGCACCAGATTACTTTATTAATGTTTAATAACACAGTAGAAAACAATAATTGCTTAAAAATAAATCTTGTTTGACAGTACAATGCCCTAACTATAGAGTGTCACCATCTTGTTTCCATAGGTGAACAATGCCAATTACCTAGAGTGCCAGGGCTTAAAGTTGTTGATTAAAGACATTAACTTTAAATTGCATAAGCAACTAAATCTTCTCAAAAACTTTGAAATTGCCAATATAAGTTTAACTTTTAATAACAGTTTATTGTCATCATAAATATTATTCAGTGTTACTGCAAATGGTATTCTTTACCATAATGTTTGTGCACACATTCTCGCATTTTACCAACATGTCTGTTATGAAATTTTGATAATTAAAATTGACATATTCATCACTTTATTGTAGAAATTATTTAATATTAATACATAATTAAACACTCATCAAATTGATGGCGTATTTATTAAGATAATAATTTGGGCAATTTGAAATCAATTGATAAAAAGAGGAAACAATTTCTTGTTCATGAAGGATAAACTTGCAGCAGACTTTGACATGCACTAGATATAATGATTGACCTCTTGCAGGGAGCAGCCTTCTTACGCCGATACTCGGAGCCATGCTGGGGGATGGACCAATCAGAATGATCATGCTGGGACAGGAACTGACGTGTGATGTGGACGAGAAGACACTGTCTGAGGTCCAGTTTAAGGACGGCCAGGTAGACATGAATGGATGTTGGCTAAAAATTTAACTTTTTATTTTCATAACAGATCGCTACCCTTGTTGTTTTTTTAATGAAGATCATATATGGATTTTCTTATAAAATTGTATGGGCCATCTTCTAATTTCTATCCCTGATTGATGGGGAACTGTTATTGAACCATTTAAGCAGTGATCTTTTGATACTTGTGTAACATGCATTTGAATTGGAGTTTTTGTATTCTTTGATATACATAAAATATTTTATTAAATTATTACTTCAAAATTGTACTTAATATACATTTTGATAAATCAGACATTACAGGCTGTAGCAGTTTTATCATTATCACCAACATGAAAACCAAATCTCAAATGTAAGAAAGTGTTGTCCTTGTTAAGCCTGTGAGGACCACACAGGCTTATTTATGATGAATACTTACGCACATGCTTTAAGCCCTGTATTCCTAAAGTGAAGCTCAGATATAAATTGAGATTGAGTCTCAGATCTGACACCAACTCATCATGATTTCGCTGTCAGTTGAATGCTAAGGTAGTACTACATTGTAGATATTGCTGGTGTCTGTGGGTGCCAGCAGACAGACGCGCAAGATGGATGGCTCCATTCCGTCTGCTAGCTTACCGGTGCCCCCCAGGGACAAGCTACCCATGATGCTCCTGAACCAGGAACCATACTTTGACAAGCTGTTCACCATGCTGGAGAAACTGAGTCGGCTGGATTTAGCTCCCCTGAATATGGTAATACAATCTTCCTGGTTGGTTTTACTTTTAGATTTAATGATTGACATTATATTAAGATGCTATCTATTTTAGTGCAAAATAAATTACATTTTAAATACCTTAAGTCACCTGCTTAGTGCTTACTAGTGTGATATCGGTTTCACACCAATGGCTCAAAACTTTTAATGGCCAGTTAAGGTAACAGTCTGTTATCTTCAGACCCAAATATAGTTAATTTTAAAAGCAAAAATATAATCAAACATATGCTAATTATCTAAGCATACAAATATTTTAAAAATTAAATCTAGTTGAAGTGATTACAATTTTGTCACATAAATAATTTTATCTAAAATTTAACAGTTGGAGTAACTGGCTGTTAAAGTTTAAAGCAACCAGGTCCAGGTATTAAAATGCTGCAATATTATCTTGATGCATCTAATGCACAAAGTAGTTTGTTCAAACACTATACTATCACATTTACAAGGTGCGCGCCGTGATCTGTGTTTTCAGGAGAGCCAGGAGAGACTGAGCCAGCAGACGAAGGCCACGGTGCTGTCCAGGAAGGTGTGGGAGCTACTCATGGTGCTGCCCACCAACCCGGACGTACTGGTGGGCTTCAGGAGCATCACCCACACTCAGGAGACGGTATGCAGGCAGTGACATTTACTGCTCATCAATACCTTAGGGTTCAAAATTAAGCCTTTTAAACTTGAATACATTAAGAAAGGTCTTTAATTTGATGAAATTTTCTAAGGGACTGAAAATGGGTCAAAATCCATATCTGAGTAAAAGGTGGTAAAAGGTTATGTCTGTCTCATATCTTGATATTAATAATGTATTTTAAATGATGAGAAAAATATGTTTTTTTGTTTTTTTTTCAAACAAAAAATCTTTTTTGGCAGTGTGCCAGCCAGATTCCAGACTGGAAGAAGCTGCTTGATCCTCACAGTCCACACAGACTGATGTATTCACTACAGATAGTGGAGGGACTGTCAAGGGTTTCCAAACACAGAAGGAAGTCCATGGTAAGTCCATAGACTCATGTATTCACTACATATAGTGGAGGGACTGTCAAGGGTTTCCAAACACAGAAGGAAGTCCATGGTAAGTCCATAGACTCATGTATTCACTACAGATAGTGGAGGGACTGTCAAGGGTTTCCAAACACAGAAGGAAGTCCATGGTAAGTCCATAGACTCATGTATTCACTACATATCGTGGAGGGACTGTCAAGGGTTTCCAAACACAGAAGGAAGTCCATGGTAAGTCCATAGACTCATGTATTCACTACAGATAGTGAAGGGACTGTCAAGGGTTTCCAAACACAGAAGGAAGTCCATGGTAAGTCCATAGACTGATGTATTCACTACAGATAGTGGAGGGACTGTCAAGGGTTTCCAAACACAGAAGGAAGTCCATGGTAAGTCCATAGACTCATGTATTCACTACAGATAGTGGAGGGACTGTCAAGGGTTTCCAAACACAGAAGAAAGTCCATGGTAAGTCCATAGACTGATGTATTCACTACAGATAGTGGAGAGACTGTCAAGGGTTTCCAAACACAGAAGGAAGTCCATGGTAAGTCCATAGACTGATGTATTCACTACACATAGTGAAGGGACTGTTGAGGGTTTCCAAACACAGAAGGAAGTCCATGGTAAGTCCATATACTCATGTATTCACTAAAGATAGTGGAAGGTCTGTCCAGAGTTTCCAAGCACAGAAGAAAGTCCATGGTAAGTCCAAAGACTGATGTATTCACTACAGATAGTGGAGGGTCTGTCCAGGGTTTCCAAACACAAAAGGAAGTCCATGGTAAGTCCATAGACTGATGTATTCACTACACATAGTGAAGGGACTGTCGAGGGTTTCCAAACACAGAAGGAAGTCCATGGTAAGTCCATAGACTCATGTATTCACTAAAGATAGTGGAAGGTCTGTCCAGAGTTTCCAAGCACAGAAGAAAGTCCATGGTAAGTCCATAGACTGATGTATTCACTACAGATAGTGGAGGGTCTGTCCAGGGTTACCAAACACAAAAGGAAGTCCATGGTAAGTCCATAGACTGATGTATTTACTACAGATAGTGGAGGGACTGTAAAGGGTTTCTAAATACAGAATGATGTCCATGATAAGTCCATAGACTCATGTATTCACTACAGATAGTGGAGGGTCTGTCAAGGGTTTCCAAACACAGAAGGAAGTCCATGGTAAATCCATAGACTGATGTATTCACTACATATAGTTGAGGGTTTGTCTAGGGTTTCCATGCACAAAGGGAAGTCCATGGTCAGTCCATAGACTCATGTATTCACTACAGATAGTGGAGGGTCTATCTAGGTTTTCCAGGCACTGAAGAAAGTCCATGGTAATTCCATAGACTCATGTATTCACTACATATAGTGGAGGGTCTTTCGAGGGTTTCCAACTCAAGTACAGAAGAAAGTCCATGGTAAGTCCATAGATTTATTCACTACAGATGGTGGAGGGACTGCTGAGGGTTTCCAAACACAGAAGGAAGTCCATGGTAAGTCCATAGACTCATGTTTTCATTAGAGATAGTGGAGAGTCTGTCCAGGATTTCCAAACATAGATGGAAGTCCATGAAAAGTCCATAGACTCATGTTTTCACTACAGATAGTGGAGGGTTTGTCCAGGGTTTCCAAGCACAGAGGACTCTACGTCTCATGTCCATTAATATATAGTAGTAGCATTTATACAGTCTTTGTATATCTGTTGACTTACTTACCTTCTTTCTATCAATAGACAACCATTGGGTAGTCCAAATATTTTATTAGTACAACTGTTTGGATTAAGCCAATCAATATAATGATTTATTCAGGCCCATCGTGGAGGTGGTGATTCTTATACACCCAGCACAGAGTCAGAAATGTCTGTAGATGAGGACCAGTCACCAGAGGAACTCTGGAGCAGAAAGGTAGTGTAGGGATTAGTGTAAACCCATTTATATAAGCTTTATAGTATTGAACATTTGAAAGCCTTAGGCTTGTTGAAACGCTCACAATCTGTTTCCTGGGTAGGACCAATACTTGGTGTCTGTGGGACAGATTTGTTTGAAACAACCCCATGACCAATGACTAGACGGACACTGGTGTAGTATAGTGATAGCAAAGCAGTCACTCTTACCTCTACTGATATTGATGTTGATAGCAGTGATGTGTGAATTTCTTGGTACCTTGGTGGTTGGGTTTACACTTTACTTACGCTGCTGTTAACAATGGTTAATATGTGAAGTTTGCCAACTTATTTGATCTCTATACATGCAAGTAAAGACATGCATTTTTAACCAGGTTTTCCGAAGGAAAAAACTGGTTATTAGATTGGCGAATGCGGGCGGGCTGGCTGGCGGGCTGGCTGGCTGGCTGGCTGGCGGGCTGGCGGAATAAGCTTGTCCGGGCCATAACTATGTCGTTCATTGTCAGATTTTAAAATCATTTGGCACATTTGTTCACCATCATTGGACGGTGTGTCGCGCGAAATAATTACGTCGATATCTCCAAGGTCAAGGTCACACTTTGAGTTCAAAGGTCAAAAATGGCCATAAATGAGCTTGTCCGAGCCATAACTATGTCGTTCATCGTCAGATTTTAAAATCATTTGGCACATTTGTTCACCATCATTGGACGGTGTGTCGCGCGAAATAATTACGTCGATATCTCCAAGGTCAAGGTCACACTTTGAGTTCAAAGGTCAAAAATGGCCATAAATGAGCTTGTCCTGGCCATAACTATGTCATTCATTGTGAGATTTTTAAATCATTTGGCACATTTGTTCACCATCATGGGACGGTGTGTCCCACGAAAGAATCACGTCAATATCTCCAATGTCAAGGTCGCCACGACTAAAAATAGATTTAAAAAAAAAAAAAAAAATTACAAAGGGGGTTAATTTTTTTTGGTCATTTCAAAAGTTCAGTTTGAGTTTTCTCCCTTTATCAGATTTTTTTTTCACAATGAAAACCTGGTTTTGTGACAATTTTGTCCCTTGTTTTAAGTTTTTTTATTCATATTACCACACATAGGTGTTTGCCTACTATTTGCATAATAAAAGCCATTTGTTGTCATTTTCCTGTTTTGTTTAACTATGAAATTTCATGCTTTGAAAAAAAGTTTTTACAGTATTTGCCCTACACATACAAGTTAAGAACTGATATTTTTGTAAAAGCCTTTGACTCACTTTGCTTATGTTGCTATGGTTTCACACAACTGTTGTCATTTTCAGTTCATTGAAAAGAAAGGTCTGTCTCACATGTTCAGCATTTTCAAGTCCGGCAGCTTGCAGATGAAAGAGGATGAGGCATGGAGCCAGGTGGGTTTGTAGGCCATAGGGACTTCTTGCAATATTAAATAGTAATTAATTGATATGAGCCTCGGGCATTTGGGGTTTAATTCAAGTGTGTAAAGTGTAGTCCCAGGTTAGCCTGTGAAGTATGCACAGGCTAATCAGGAAGGACAAAATCCGCTTAAATGGAATATTTCGTTGAAAGTAAGACTTATCTTAGCCCTTTGCATGCTGGGAAATTTTGTTGTCTGCTAAAATGTCGTCTGCTGAATTTCTAAAATTAGCATTTTCTTCGATTATTTTTCTAAGACCACTATCAGAATAGCAAACAGTTTGGATCCTGATGAGACGCCACGTTTTGTGGCGTCTCATCTGGATCCAAACTGTTTGCAAAGGTCTTCAAAATCCGGTTCCAGCACTCAAAGGGTTAGTGAAAAACCAGTTCAGACAGAAAGTGTTGTCCCTGATTAGCCTGTTTAGATTTATAAAAAAACAAAACAACAACAATCAGATAAAAACCAAACATTGAAACAAGCTCAACTTTGAAATGCAGGAAGTTTTTTTTTACATTTGTGCCCTTTCAAGTCAAGGTAACGCAAGTCAATGTAACGCAAGTCAATTATGGTAAAATACTGACTGAAACTTAGTCATATATTAGGCTGTTGTCAAATACAAATACCACCTATGATAACCATAAAACTGTTCATCACATGGCACATACAACACCTGTATCCTTAGCTCAAAAGCCTGAAACAATTCTCAGACCCAAGTATAGGAATAACTTATATTTTTTACATTGGAGTTCAAGAAATGCTTTAATTTTGAGTCATAGTTGGCATTTACCACCTACTATGTAAAACATTTTCTTTCTTATATAATTACCAGTTGTAGCTTGGTTATATTCATATACTGGCTATACTTTTTTTTTCTTATCGGTGAAACCAGAGGGGACTTATGGTTTGAGCTCCGTCTGTCAGTCTGTCTGTCTGTCCGTCACACTTTTCTGGATCCTGCGATGACTTTAAAAGTTCTTCATATTTTTTCATGAAACTTGAAACATGGATAGATGGCAATTTGGAGATTATGCATGTCATTTCATTTTGTTCCTATGGCAACAAATATAAGAGAAATAATAAATACTGTCAATGGTAGGGGACCATATTGCTTGGCAATCTCTTGTTTTTAGCGAGGCTGTTTTCAGAGAAAACCCGAGGTATTGTCATAGCCTGCTCGCTGTCCACCGGCGTCCTGCTAAAACCTTTACATTGGCTCTAAAATCTAAGTGCTTCCACCTACAACTTTGAAACTTCATATGTAGATGCACCTTGATGAGTTCTACACGCCACACCCATTTTGGGTCACTAGGTCAAAGGTCAAGGTCACTGTGACCTCTAAAGCGTGGCACCTGTTATGCGGTGCTCTTGTTTTCTTAGTCTATTCTTTATTCTTAAGTGTAAAAATTTGTTGATGAATGAGGGCAGACTTAAAGGTGTTTCCTGTTTATTTCTACCTGTGTAGTGGGACCAGGAATGTCTGGCAGACTTAAAGGTGTTTCCTGTTTATTTCTACCTGTGTAGTGGGACCAGGAATGTCTGGCAGACTTAAAGGTGTTTCCTGTTTATTTCTACCTGTGTAGTGGGACCAGGAATGTCTGGCATTCCTTCTGCGACTGATCTCTCAGTTCTCCATCGACGCCTCCGACATTGAGGCGGGCCATGACGACGTATTTGAGACAAGTTACGACAGCCCCAAGAAAAAACTGAAGAAGCAAAAGCAGCAGGATAAGATCATCATCCCCCGCCTCGATCAGGTTAGAGTGTTTTAATGCATTTGGAGTTATTTTGTAATCTTTCACTAACGTAAGAGCCGAGTCCTAACATAACCTTTGTCCCCCTTTCCCTTCTATATTTTCTGTCTGTGTGTAATATTTTAAGATATTTATTTTGCAAACTTGTATGCAATAATCTTAATTAAATGTATGCATTAATCTTTAATTAGATGTTAAATATGAGGGATACAATTTTAGGATGTTTTTAATGTGTAATATAAGACTTTAACTGTCAACGTTACTGGTATTTGAACATTTTGTAAGTGGTTTAGCGAATCAATGAAACATGAAAATTAGTGTCTTAATGAAAAATTTGTGTCCTTGGTGATCATGAAAGCATATACCCATATTGTATTTCCATATTGAAAAGCTTGAATAACAATAATTACTGGTGAGACTTTTGTCTGATGCAGCTGTTTAGATTTATGTATATCCTTTCGGCTCTAACAGCAGGCATTTATATTTTCATTGAAATTGACACTGAGTAGGTATCAACACTTGTGTTGAAATATTAAATATGTGCTAAAAGTGTCATATTTAACTATCATTGAATTCTGGTAATGTAAACATGCCATTGCATACTTTATCCATGCAGGGAAGTTTATAGTTTTAAATACTGATTTGTTTTTGTTTAGCGTACATTTTAGGAGTAGTTATGCATTTTTAAGTCCTCTACTTTCACCACTAGTTCATCCCATTGCTCTTTGACAAGGGGGTTAAATGCATGTGCATAAAGTGTTGTCCCAGATTCAATCAGGGACTACACTTTTGGCCTTAACTGGATTTTTGCTATTAGGAGACTTTCTTAAAACAAACGATATAAAAAAAGCGGAAAGTGTCGACCCTGATTAGCCTTGCAGTATGCACAGGCTAATAGCCTTACAGAATGCGCAGGCTAGCCTTGCGAAATGCACATGCTAATCTAGGACAACACATTAAGCACTCCCCCTTTTCACAGTCCTGTATGCTATCTCCTGTTTATTCAATTGTTCTGTTACAGAGTGTTATCTCCGTTCTAAATGTAGAGGACGTGCTGAGAATCCTTATGAAGATCTTGTATGATGCTGCCATGCCCGTGTAAGTATTGATGATGACAGATGTAGATGTTGAACTGCTGAAACTCTGTTTTTATGTCCTATACATCTATTAATGCCCATAGGCTAATAGCAGGGGTCATGAACATCTGTTCATAAAACAAGATTAACTCGATTTTACAATTAATTTCTGTCACTTGCTACTTTTTGTTATGTACACAATGTTGCTGATGAAAATTCAGAAACTTACATTGTCACCTTGCATTATTTTTACCATGACCTTTAATTTTAATAAATTAATCATTTATATGATTTATCCACAACCAACTAGGGACGTATGCATTTTACAAAAACGCTACATCTTAAAACTTGTAAGCTGTTGTTAAACATTTTGAAATGCTAAGTTGTTTTTTTGAAGGGACTCCAACCATATGCATGCTGGGACATGGGGAAGGACTGAGGGTAAGTGCCAAATTACACCAAATAACGCACACATTCTTTTGTTAACTGTAAATCGTCAGACAGAAAATTTGGTGGATTATGGCTGGACCTAAACCATGAAATAAAATGTCTAACAAAGGTTTAAGTTTGAAATTGAACAACAACCATTATGTAAAAATCCTTTGAATATAAAATAAATAAAAAAAAGCACAATATTATGGATCAACAAAATTTTATGAGAACAGAAGTAAAATGAATCGACACTATTGCTTTGAATGTATTTTCTTTATTTATTTGAAATATTTTAAACCTGCCTTGGTAATGATTAATAAATTTTAACAATTCATATATATACAATTATATTTATGTTTTTTCAAATCAATATCTTCAAAGATGGTGTAAATCGTACTAATAAAATATAAGAACCAAATAAGAAACAATCATCTTATGATTCTGAGTTTTTAAATTTAAAAACAAGTTAATTGACTTATGTCTTATTCCATATGCAAGGCACGGCCTATGTTAAGAGAACACACAATTTCTACTCAACTTTTAATTCTTGGACAAACACCCTTGGACAAACAGAAATTAGGAGCAACCTATATAATGGTCCGCACTCTGAGATATCCAGGCTTTATTCATTAAAGTTAAGTATTGTCCATAGCCTAAGCAGTATGCACAGCCTTATCACGGACAACACTTTCGGCTTTTGTGGAATTTTTCGTTTAAAGGAAATAACTTCTTCATGAAAATGAAATCATGCATTAAACACTGATTTCCCGAGCAAGGGTATAATGTTGTATTGTTTAACTCTCTCAGTGCGGGAACCGAATTTTGAAGGCCTTTGCAAACAGTTTGGATCCAGATGAGACGCCACAAAACGTGGTGTCTCATCAGGATCCAAACTGTTTGCTATTCTGATAGTATTCTTTGAAAAAATCGAAGAAAATGCTAATTTTAGAAATTCAGCAGACGACATGTTAGCAGATGACAAATTTCCCAGCATGCAAAGGGTTAATAACCACCCCAGTGTATGTGTATTTTCAGTTGTCCACTACTCGCTGTCTCTGCTCGTATCCTGGGCATTCTCGGCTGAGCAAGTGAAAGACTGCATGTGCTCCTCCCCCAACTTTGACTGCTGGCTGAAACGCCTCACACTGGAGGCCCCGGAGGTACAGGGAGTATTGTGTTGATCTGTTATAGTATTCCAGAAAGTCTTAAGTGAAATCTTGCTGATATTATAAATATGTGATTGTATTCCAGAAAAGTCTGAATCAAAATCGTAATGGTATCTTTAGCGTTGAATCTTTTATTTCTGAATTTTACTGAATTTGAAATGATACCATAATTCTTATGTCATGTACTTCAAATTTAAGTAATGGCTTTTAACAAGGCTTTGCTTATATTATAAAAGAGCAAATAAATTACATGGAATGATGTATGGGCAACCATCAACTTCTTTGTTTTCCATTATATGGTAAATCATTTTCATGTTGTTTTTGTATGTTTATTTTTGATTATGTATGCTTTGTATGTGTGTTTTAACATGAGAAAACTGATCTGCCTGATACAACTGTCCTGTTGCAGCCCCACGTTCGTCGGGAGGCCTGTATGGGGCTGTACAGACTGTGTTTTGGTCGCACTGCAGAGGGGAAGACTGGTTACCCATTCTTGCTGCCTGTACTTGCCAGTCTATTGAGCTTCTTGGCAGACGCTCTCAAAATCAAGCCACAAAAGCGACTTGATGTAAGCATTGACTAGTGATTACAAATATACACATAGATTGCCGTATGGATATTGTTTTTGTAGTAATTTTTATACTTAATAACTGTTTATGTTCTGTAACTTAAATTTTGAAGCAAAACCATTATTAATATCAATACCTTAAATTAAAAAAATCCTTTATTGACAGTAATTTTATTTTATTTTTCAAAAATTACATGTTAAGTATATATTTTTGTTTAAAAAAGGATTTATCTACTTTCTAACTTAAATATCAGAAATCATAATGTTTAGGAATTTTTTTAATGCTTACCGGGTAAATTGTTTGTCAACGTCGATGTTTTAAAAAGGTTTTATTTTACCTTGTATTTCAACCAATCAGGACGAGGGATCCCCCAAAGAGAAGGAGCCGTACGGGCCTGGTTGCCGTGACTACTTCTGGCTCACCTGCAGATTTGTGGAGAGCATCTCCAAGGCAGACGCCAACGTTGAGTCAGTGAGTAACATGGTCATTGTTTTGCTGAGATTTATTGTGGTTATGTGAAAACTGATTGGTGTAAATCGATATTAATGTTTGCATGAACATTTCAAAGCATAATTAAGCTTTATAATAGAAAAGTTGAAGACACCCATTCCTGTAATTAATTTTTGTTTAAAAATGAACTAGTATGGCATATATGACATCTTGTTTAAAACCTTTTGAGGAGTACACAGTGAAGCAATAACTTGCAAATGTTTGTTAAAGGTGCCTTTTCACAGATTTTGGCACGTTTTGAAGTGTGTCATTAAATTCTTTCTATTGATACATGTAGACATTTGCTCTAAAAAGCTCCAGTTAAAAATTGAGAATACATTTTTTTTTAAAGAAAAAAAAGTAACCCTCAACAGGGCTCGAACCACTGACCCCTTGAGTCCTGGGGTAAAAAGTCTACCACCAAGCCTGCACGACCATCCTTCCGCATGCTAAGAAAGATGTATTTTATACTATATATAATCAATCCTCATAGTTTCACAAAATATAACGACAACAACAGAACTCTCCAAATTAGTTAATCGTTTCGCGTTGCAACGCTTTATAATTTTCAGGTTTTTAAATCGTCAAAAGATGCATATAATGGCTATATTAGAGCATTGTTCATGTTCAGTATTACTGTCTCCTCACAAATATCAAAACTAAATTGAAAATTTGCGAATCTGAAACAACTTTTTTAATTTTGTCCATTTACCAAAGCGTGAAAAGGCCCGTTTAATTGGCATTCGCACTTAAATGTGCGAAACATTTATATATAATTGACAATAAATTCACGTTAATTGCATAATGTGGGTGCAGAATGTCCTTTCTGTTACAGGAAACTTAGGAAAGGGTAAGCAAAACTTAAACATTTATTAACCAAATCTTTAATGTTTTCCCCCCAAATTCCAGGATAGCCCTGTGAATCTGAACACCCTGTCACGAGATCTTAACCAGCACATCTTGAATCGTGAGTACTGGGAGACACGCCATGGTTACGAGGAAGACGACGCCCTCTGCGGCTTGTTCAACCTTGCCACTGCTGTGTTCAGGCATAACCCACCGTACAAGAACACTGACGAGTGTCGGGTAAGTCTGCAACAGTTGCTTTAGAAGTTATGAGCAGGGACATGCTCCTTTGTGCAGGCTGGGTCAGATATTCTGGCCACATATGACATGAGACTGCTCCTTTGTGCAGGCTGGATCAGCTATTCTGACCACATATGACATGAGACTGCTCCTTTGTGCAGGCTGGGTCAGATATTCTGGCCACATATGACATGAGACTGCTCCTTTGTGCAGGCTGGATCAGCTATTCTGACCACATATGACATGAGACTGCTCCTTTGTGCAGGCTGGGTCAGCTATTCTGGCCACATATGACATGAGACTGCTCCTTTGTGCAGGCTGGATCAGCTACTCTGACCACATATGACATGAGACTGCTCCTTTGTGCAGGCTGGATCAGCTATTCTGGCCACATATGACATGAGACTGCTCCTTTGTGCAGGCTGGGTTAGCTATTCTGACCACATATGACATGAGACTGCTCCTTTGTGCAGGCTGGGTCAGCTATTCTGACCACATATGGCATGAGACTGCTCCTTTGTGCAGGCTGGGTCAGATATTCTGGCCACATATGACATGAGACTGCTCCTTTGTGCAGACTGGGTCAGATATTCTGGCCGCATATGGCATGAGACTGCTCCTTTGTGCAGGCTGGGTCAGCTATTCTGACCACATATGACATGAGACTGCTCCTTTGTGCAGGCTGGATCAGCTACTCTGACCACATATGACATGAGACTGCTCCTTTGTGCAGGCTGGGTCAGCTATTCTGGCCACATATGACATGAGACTGCTCCTTTGTGCAGGCTGGGTTAGCTATTCTGGCCACATATGGCATGAGACTGCTCCTTTGTGCAGGCTGGGTCAGCTATTCTGGCCACATATGACACGAGACTGCTCCTTTGTGCAGGCTGGGTTAGCTATTCTGGCCACATATGGCATGAGACTGCTCCTTTGTGCAGGCTGGATCAGCTATTCTGACCACATATGACATGAGACTGCTCCTTTGTGCAGGCTGGGTCAGCTATTCTGGCCACATATGACATGAGACTGCTCCTTTGTGCAGGCTGGATCAGCTATTCTGACCACATATGACATGAGACTGCTCCTTTGTGCAGGCTGGGTCAGCTATTCTGGCCACATATGACATGAGACTGCTCCTTTGTGCAGGCTGGATCAGCTATTCTGGCCACATATGACATGAGACTGCTCCTTTGTGCAGGCTGGGTCAGCTATTCTGGCCACATATGACATGAGACTGCTCCTTTGTGCAGGCTGGGTCAGCTATTCTGACCACATATGACATGAGACTGCTCCTTTGTGCAGGCTGGGTTAGCTATTCTGACCACATATGACATGAGACTGCTCCTTTGTGCAGGCTGGATCAGCTATTCTGACCACATATGACATGAGACTGCTCCTTTGTGCAGGCTGGGTCAGCTATTCTGGCCACATATGACATGAGACTGCTCCTTTGAGCAGGCTGGATCAGCTACTCTGACCACATATGACATGAGACTGCTCCTTTGTGCAGGCTGGATCAGCTATTCTGGCCACATATGGCATGAGACTGCTCCTTTGTGCAGGCTGGGTCAGCTATTCTGGCCACATATGGCATGAGACTGCTCCTTTGTGCAGGCTGGGTCAGCTATTCTGGCCACATATGACATGAGACTGCTCCTTTGTGCAGGCTGGATCAGCTATTCTGACCACATATGACATGAGACTGCTCCTTTGTGCAGGCTGGGTAAGCTATTCTGGCCACATATGACATGAGACTGCTCCTTTGTGCAGGCTGGATCAGCTATTCTGGCCACATATGACATGAGACTGCTCCTTTGTGCAGGCTGGGTTAGCTATTCTGACCACATATGACATGAGACTGCTCCTTTGTGCAGGCTGGATCAGCTATTCTGACCACAAATGACATGAGACTGCTCCTTTGTGCAGGCTGGGTCAGCTATTCTGGCCACATATGACATGAGACTGCTCCTTTGTGCAGGCTGGATCAGCTACTCTGACCACATATGACATGAGACTGCTCCTTTGTGCAGGCTGGATAAGCTATTCTGGCCACATATGACATGAGACTGCTCCTTTGTGCAGGCTGGGTTAGCTATTCTGACCACATTTGACATGAGACTGCTCCTTTGTGCAGGCTGGGTCAGCCATTCTGACCACATATGGTATGAGACTGCTCCTTTGTGCAGGCTGGGTCAGATATTCTGGCCACATATGACATGAGACTGCTCCTTTGTGCAGACTGGGTCAGATATTCTGGCCGCATATGGCATGAGACTGCTCCTTTGTGCAGGCTGGGTCAGCTATTCTGGCCACATATGACATGAGACTGCTCCTTTGTGCAGACTGGGTCAGCTATTCTGGCCACATATGACATGAGACAGTTCCTTTGTGCAGACTGGGTCAGCTATTCTGGCCACATATGACATGATACTGCTCCTTTGTGCAGGCTGGGTTAGCTATTCTGGCCACATATGACATGAGACTGCTCCTTTGTGCAGGCTGGGTTAGCTATTCTGACCACATATGACATGAGACTGCTCCTTTGTGCAGGCTGGGTCAGCAATTCTGACCACATATGGCATGAGACTGCTCCTTTGTTCAGGCTGGGTCACCTATTCTGACCACATATGACATGAGACTGCTCCTTTGTGCAGGCTGGGTCAGCTATTCTGGCCACATATGGCATGAGACTGCTCCTTTGTGCAGGCTGGGTCAGCCATTCTGACCACATATGGTATGAGACTGCTCCTTTGTGCAGGCTGGGTCAGATATTCTGGCCACATATGACATGAGACTGCTCCTTTGTGCAGGCTGGGTCAGCAATTCTGACCACATATGGCATGAGACTGCTCCTTTGTTCAGGCTGGGTCACCTATTCTGACCACATATGACATGAGACTGCTTCTTTGTACAGGCTGGGTCAGCTATTCTGGCCACATATGGCATGAGATCCATTTTTGCATGACATGGCTCATAACATGTGAACAGAATTGAATGCATGATCTTTGATAATGTCACTGGCTCATAACATTTGAACAGAATTGAATGCATGATCTTTGATAATGTCACTGGCTCATAACATTTGAACAGAATTGAATGCATTATCTTTGATAAAGTCACTGGCTCATAACATGTGAACAGAATTGGATGCATGATCTTTTATAATGTCACTGGCTCATAACATGTGAACAGAATTGAATGCATGATCTTTGATAATGTCACTGGCTCATAACATTTGAACAGAATTGAATGCATTATCTTTGATAAAGTCACTGGCTCATAACATGTCATTGTGAACAGAATTGGATGCATGATCTTTTATAATGTCACTGGCTCATAACATGTGAACAGAATTGAATGCATGATCTTTGATAATGTCACTAACTCATAACATGTGAACAGAATTGGATGCATGATCTTTTATAATGTCACTAACTCATAACATGTGAACAGAATTGAATGCATGATCTTTGATAATGTCACTATCTCATAACATGTGAACAGAATTGAATGCATGATCTTTGATAATGTCACTGGATCTGCAGTGTCTTACCCTGGCTTTATGTCAAGATGTTGTAAAAATGTTCAAACTTCATTAAATAAAAATGTAAATAGACAGACACTTTCATTTTGTCTTTATGTACAATAATTTTACCAGTAGATAATCAAGGATTGAGTTTACCAATGATGGGTTTACATTTCTGTAGGTTACTTATAGCACATGTTTACATATTGAAGTAAATATTAGGCAGTCTTGTAAACCCAAAAGGGCCTTGGAAAGATGCCTTTCTAGTGATTGATTTACATGCAAATAAATTTGTGTTCAGTTGTCTCTACTTGTTAAAAAAATATTGTCACAGTGAAATTTTATCTTGATAATCTGTGTTGTTGTTTTTAACAAAACATTTGACCTTGATAATCGCAGTAATGAAATATGTAAATGAGAGAAAACAATAAATTGAGTGAAAAAAACATTTCAGGCTGTGTTGAAATTGTACAGAAGCAAATATCATTTTTATTACAAACTGTTTCAGGAGTTTCTCAGCGAGGTGTTTGAGTGTTTATTTGCTCTGCCGTCTCCAATCAAGCGTTACCTCCCTAAGTGCAAGAGTCAAGCCTCAAGGTCAGGGGCGTACGACCTGCTGGTGGAACTGGTGAAAGGAAACCTGGAGAACTACAAACTGCTGCATTTAAAAATGCTCAACCAACACACTAAAGGTTTTGGGACAGAAAAACCAATTTTGTTTTGAATTTTGTGTATGCAGTCTTTTTATGAAAGGATCAAAATAATAAAAATGGATATATATCCTTTAGTATTATGTGCAAAAGTGATTCATAATTTGTTTTGATACATGTGATTTTTTTTTATTAAATAAAAATATGTATATACTATATGAAAAAATATCATAATGAAATTATTATTGACTTTCAGAATATATCATTTTCACATCATTCATTAATGAGATCAACATTATGAGAAAATGATTGTCTATGAACTTAAAAAAATATCAAACAATATGTTGAAAAGATATTACAAATAAATGATATTACAAATAATAAAGACACATATAATTTTTATGATATTCTGGACATACCCCAACAAATCTATCAAATGAAAAATCAACTGAAGGAGATACAGATGTTTCTTAGTTTCCATAATTTTCCTAACAATAAAAACAGAGATTTTCTGTGGGAAAATATATCTTGCCCTAAAATACCATAGGTAGGACCCAAGACCCCAAGGTCACCATGCCCTTTCTACCCCGTTTTAGACTCTCATGCAGCCTACCCCTGGGACTACTGGCCCCACGAAGATGGCCGCTCCAAGTGTGGGTACGTGGGGCTTACCAACCTAGGGGCCACCTGCTACATGGCCACCTGCATGCAACACCTCTACATGATCCCACAGGCACGGCAGTCTGTCCTACAGGCAAAAGTTGGCCAGGTTAGTTTGTTGTACATTTTGTGTTTATGATTTGAAATTTCAGTTTTGGAGAGATTTTAGTCTGTCTGTTTCGCGTTTTTTGCTGTAATTACATTAATATTTCTTTTATCAGAAAGTTGTTTTTCCCCTGACTACATTAAGTCATATGTGTATATTCATGTTATTCGTATACATGTACCTGACATAGTTCCTCTGTCTGACAATTTTTAGTGCCAAATTGTGAAGTTTTTCTAATGTTTCTGTTTTCAATAATTTCACATTGTTTAACTAAAGGAACTAGTTGTTTGGATTCTCATTAGCATTTATTATTTCTCTTCATTTATACACGGATTCATTTTAAGGTGATACATGTTGCTAAAATGTATTTTCAGCTTCAAACTTCAAAAATTTTACCAAGCATATTCACAACTGACCTGCATCATACAAAAATGTGTCTTATACCATATGATATGCTACCAGGGTAGCTTTTGACCAGCCTGCATATTTGCACAGTCTGGTCAGGAGTCTTGTCCGCTGTAAGTGGTGCAAGGTGTGGTTGTGTAATTGGCTCCTGACCAGACTGCCTGAATGCTCAGGCTTGTCTGGAGCAACGCTGGCCGCATATTTCCTATAAGACCCAGTTTTGCATGACACGGGTCATCTTGCCATATGTTTCTGTTGCAGCATTCTCTGCAGACGAGGCATGAGCCCACCCTGATGGAGCTGCAGAAGATGTTTGCATACCTACAAGTGAGTCTGAAGTGATGGAACCTATGTGTCTCATAGAATAGTTTGCAAATTAGAAAAGTACTGATAGCTCAAATTATTTACCAACTATACGTCTACAGATTGGTTTAGAAAAAAAATCCAAGTACTCAGACTAGCTAGAACAAAAAAATCAAACATGCTGTCCTCCGACAACTCTTGTGAGATACCTAATATTTAATAAATTAAAGAAGCTCATTATTTGTGTAAATATAATACAACCAATGGCTTTAAGTGATAAAAATTAAGTAATGGAATATGATGTAAACATGAGGACTCAGAATTGGATCCCCACTCTAGCAGACTTTTTATCATTGTGCGAACAATGTTGGGTCTGGTACTGGTTCTACCCTGGAAATGGACTCAAAGAGAGTCTTGATTAGCCCAAAGATTTCAATGTAATCTAGCTAAATAACAAGTTGGTTTAAACTAAACTAAGCAATTGAACCTTGCTTCGGGAAAAAGGGGTGTCATGCATGTGCATAAAATATCGTCGAAGATTTTCCTGTAGAGTTTGCACAGGCTTATCAGGGACTACATATTTTCCTTGAACTGAATTTTTGCTAAGAAGAAAATTATTTTAAAAGATTAAATACACTTAAAGTGGAAAATGTCCCTGATTAGCGTGTGTGGTCTGCACAGGCTAATCTGGTACAACATTTTGCACACATACATTAAGCCCAGTTTTTCCAGATTGAAGCTCACATGCTCTCATTTCTCTTGCTCTCAGGAGAGTGAGAGGAAGGCATATAACCCGCGTGGCTTCTGCAAGGTCTACACCATGGACAAGCTGCCTCTGAACACTGGCGAACAGAAAGACATGACCGAGTTCTTTACAGACCTCATCACCAAACTGGAGGAGATGGGACCCGACATGGTACACTCAATAACAAACATTCCCATGGTTATATATTAGACAAACATTTTGCTCCCTCTGCGTTTCTTATGTAGTTCTTTTGTCAGCATTATCTTTCTCAAATGTGAATTTAATTTTTCCAAATTGACCAATTTTCAAGCCTTGGTATTCCAAAGTTACCAATTCCACGCCTTGGTATTTAAAGCATGTCAGGTATTTATTTCAAATATTATACAGCACATAAATGTGTCCTTTATCTATCTGACCAGTTACAGTCTGTAAAATATGATAGAGGAAGTCAAGAGTATATGTATTGGTCACAATGTCCTTACATTGACCAGCATGCTAACTGTGGCTGCACATTCCAAATATTGACATTGATGTCGATGCCCAGGCTAAACAGACCCAAGTTGCACACTTTTAGATATTGCTCTATTGCATTTCAATGTTGTCACTGGCAATGGTTATAACTGAAATCTTATTTGCTACCAATTATTATTGACATTACTTAAAAAAATCTAACATAATTGATACATAGGATGACAATGCTTGGTATAATATACGAAATAGGAGGCCCCACTTTGTGCCAAATGTTTTAAAAGTGACAGCCTTGCTGGTCATTCATATGTCAAAGGGGTTTGTTACTTCTTCATTAACAAAACAATCATACCTTATTCATCTATACCCAAACCATTATTTTGTTTTGACATTTATTATTTAATCTTTGAATTTCTGTTAACATAAGATTTGTTACAATTGGAATAACATGTTTCTCACCATAGAATTTCAAAAGGCCTATCTGACATGTAATTATGGTGGCAATGCTTACTTTAGTTTGCCATTACATGTACATGCATTTTTACTTTGCAGAAAAAGTTGATCAAGAGCTTATTTGGTGGAGTGATTACCAACAATGTTGTGTCCCTGGTAAGTGACCGTCTTTAACATGACCAAAATAATATCTAAATACGAGCATAATGTATTATTGTACAAATGTATTCTAACTTACAGTAGATTCAAGTGTATATTATTGTATACATTTATGTTGTCTCATGACTTAAGATTTTCTATAAAGCACAGAAATAGCATACTGCCTAATATCTTATATTCCTGGAGTTTCATGGGCCAGGTATGATTGGATGTATGGCCCATGCTACATGAGCACTGACCTTGACATATCAATTGTGTTGTACGTTGACAGGACTGTGAACATGTCAGTCGCACACTGGAGGAGTTCTACACCGTACGATGTCAGGTCACAGATATGAAGAACCTATATGTAAGTTGGCTTTAACCCTTTGCATGCTGGGAAATTTGTTGTCTGCTAAAATGTCGTCTGCTGAATTTGTAAAATAAGCATTTTCTTAAATTTTTTTTCAAAGAATACTATCAGAATAGCAAACAGTTTAGATCCAGATGAGACGCCACGTTCTGTGGCGTCTCATCTGGATCCAAACTGTTTGCAAAGGCCTTTAAAATTCGGTTCCCGCACTGAAAGGGTTAATTGGTCATATAGATTGTTATGATAGGAAGTGAGCCTGTCTTTGTTTATCAATGCTTGGCACTGATTTGAAACTATTAAATACCATTTAATCAAATGCATAGTGTCATGTGCCTTATTAAGAATAAGTCATTGTTTTATGTGAACTTTGTGATGTGGTCACCTTATTTTGTAGTGAGTGGACAAAATTGAGTCAAAATTATGTTAAGAGTTTGCACTTTGTTCCTTCTGTATGAGTTTTAAAACAAAGTGATGATTAAAATGATATGAGCCTTGCTCTGGGGATACAGTGTTTAATTGTGTCTTGTTCTGTGAAAGCTGGTCATAATGCATGTGCGTAAAGTGTCGTCCCAGATTAGCCTGTGCAGTCCGCACAGGCTAATCAGGGACGACACTTTCCGCCTAAACTTGATTTTCGGTAAGGAGGGACTTCCTTGAAACTAAAAATACCATAAAAGCGGAAAGTGTCGTCGCTGATTAGCCTGTGCGGACTGCACAGGTTAATCTGGGACGACACTTTACGCACATGCATTAAGCCCAGTTTTCTCAGAACAAGACACAATGAATGAGCCCAGGCTAATATTTTAAAAGTGACTTACTTTCAAAAGCGGAAAGTAATGTCCTTGATTAGCCTGTGCGGCTTAAATGATATCAAATTGTGTATCACACAGTGATTTACATCAGGTGTTCTATCCCCCTACAGGAGTCCCTGGATGAGGTGACAGTGAAGGACATGCTGGAAGGAGACAACATGTACACCTGCTCCAAGTGCAGCAAGAAAGTCCGCGCTGAGAAACGGTAACACTTTACAAATGAGGTTTGCTCTGGGAAAATGGGGCAAAATGTACATGTGTAAAAAGCAGCCTGCGTAGGCTAATCAGGGATGAGACTTTCTTATTGTTTGGTATTTTTCGTTTAAAAGATATATTTTCAGGAAGAAAATCCAGTTTTAACGGGGAGTGTCGTCCCTGATTAGCATGTTTACGTTAATGCATGAATTCCTGTTTCACTAGAGCAAAACTCAAATTTCTTGTAGAAAGTTTCAAATTCTGTCATTTGATCTGGGCCATCTTTTAAAGGGTGTACACCAGCTCCAAAAGAAGCTGGAAAGTGTGTGCCAAGAAAAGGCATCAAATAAGCGAAAATATTTTTAAATGAACTTGAAATGTGGTAAACTCTGTTTATCAACATCATAAGTCATAGTACTGTCTACACATTTCATAAGGGGAGTGAGAAAGTCTGCCAGGGCCTTCACAATTATATTTACTTAATCAACATCTGAGGTTTGTAAAAAGTCTGTAACTTATAGATATTGTCAGTCTTTTACTGGTAGAGGGTATAAAAACTGCTCTAGACATTATAGCAAGATTATTTGCACTAAAAATGGCGATTAGAGTTTATAGTATCAGGTTGTTTCAGATTTCGTTGTGCCAACATAGAAACATTTATATCATAACCTTAAACCTTACAAAAATATTGATAAAGGAAATACTTGCAGCAACATCTCTTCTATGTCCCTTCAGGGCCTGTTTCAAGAAGCTTCCCAAGATCATATGCTTCAACACTATGCGCTACACGTTCAACATGCTCACCATGATGAAGGAGAAGGTGAACACACACTTCTCATTCCCGCTGAGGCTGGAGATGTCACCCTACATGGAGAAGAACCTAATCTCGTCAGATAAACTGCTGCAAGGTCAGGGGCCATGGCTTTGAAGTGTCTAAGTCAGAAATTACTTCCCCTTGTCAGGGGCTGTTATTTTTAAAAGTCTTTGTCAGAAATGGCCTCATCTCATGGTCAGCTGTTGCTGGGTCAGAGGCCATGGTTATGAAGAGTCTCAGAAATTACCTTGTTTCTGTTGATATAATGTTGATAGAACCATGGGCGTTAAGTCTCTCAGTCAGTAATGAACCGCCATTAACACTTCTACAAGGTCAACTGTCATGTTCATTAAGTACCATGTAAAATAATTCCTCATCTCCTGTGAGTTTGAATGTCAGAGACCACTGATATTCAGGGTCTCAGACTAAAGGAAAACAAAAAATGAATATTTTATGTATTGATCTGTAAATTTTTTTATCCTTATTACATCTTATAAACTGTTACATTAAAGAAAAACATATGCCTGCTGCATTGTGTTTTTTTTAAAGACATGTCATATACAAAAACAGCTAAATACATTGCGAGTGAAATTTTAGCTATCAATCTATTTGGTAGTTTACAATTCATTCTTAGCCAGAAATGTCCAATACTTGTTTCAGATGACGAAGACACAGGTTTTGTGGACAGTGAAATGGGAGGCCCAGACAATGAGAACTATGACTATGAACTGATAGGGGTCACTGTTCACACAGGAACAGCTGATGGTGGCCATTATTACAGCTTCATACGGGACAGGCTCAACAAGTCTGAGTCAGGCCAGGACAAATGGTACCGTAGGATAATCAGATATTTTGTGAGCTGCATCATGCGAAAATGGGTCTTATGTCAAACACACTCAGTAGCACCTGACCTGCTTGCACTATTGTGCAGTCTTGTCAGGAGCTACACTGTCTGCATGCAATGTTTCGTGGTGTCATAAGCTGAAAAGGGTAGCTCTTGACCTGAATGTGCAGATGTGCAGGCTAGACAGGCTGGGCAGGAGCTAGTGTGGCCACATATGGCATAAGACCCATTTTTGCATGACAAGGGATTTGTACCCGCAATTGATGTGGAGGTTTTCCTTGTGGATGACGTGACTTTCAGTGTGGCATAAATAAAGAGCATATGATAGTTGCATGTGTTGATATGGATTATTATTATACTGAAATTTTAGTAATTTCTTCAATCAAATTCTGATTCAATTGAATAATAAATGTGTAATATAGATGTAAATGCATATCTGTACATAAACAGAGCTTGATATACGTGATATTTATGAAAAATATTCCATAAAGAGATTAAAACAGGAATACAAAATGTAATGATTCTTTAATGACATGTGAATTATTGAACTTTATTCTGCATAGGTAGACATTATTTAGTGTTAAGTATGATCTCTAGAATAAAAACCCAAAATCACCGTACTCTATAAAAATGAGGCTTAATGCATTCGTGAAAAGTGGAAAGTTTTGTGGCTGGTTAGCCTGTGCCAACCTCACAGGCTTATCTGGGATGACACTAAACCCTTTCAGCGCGGGAACCGAATTTTGAAGGCCTGTGCAAGCAGTTTGGATCACAGAGCGTGGCGTCTCATCAGGATCCAAACTGTTTGCTATTGTAATAGTATTCTTTGAAAAAAATCGAAGAAAATGCTAATTTTTGAAATGTAGCAGACAACATTTTAGCAGACGACAATTTTCCCAGCATGCAAAGGGTTAAGGCACATGAATTAAGCCCAGTTTTCCCAGAGTGCGGCTCGTACGTGCCAATTATCACAAGGTTCAGTTACTTTTATGACCAATATCATATATCTGCACGCTTTCTGTGTTTTATTGCAGGTTCCTGTTTAACGATGCTGAGGTTAAGCAGTTTGATGCCAGCCAGATAGCAGCCGAGTGCTTCGGAGGGGAGATGACGGTGAGTCCTGTCAGACGCTGGAAAACCTAACGTATCTTACATATATCTACAATAGTCCTTTTATTACCCCCAGCTTTTATGTAGAGAGAAGTTTAAATGGATTGACAACGAATGTCTGTTGATCAGTCTGTCTGTCTTTTCAAAGACATAAACGTGTCTTAATACTCTGACATAAACTTGTTTTAATGCTCCTACATTTTTCAGCATATTATTACACCTTGCCTCATGTTATGACTTATATCATTACGGTTTGTACAAGCAACTCGCAAGCTCATGTTGCTTGTACAGATTTTTGTTGTTTTGAAAAATGTTTTGTATTGAAACTGCAATAGCTAATTGCATATTGTGTTAACATATAATTTGCATTATATCAATAATTGTAATTAAGAAAACAAACAACACTTTTTTTATACAGAGCAAGACCTACGACTCGGTGACAGAGAAATTTATGGACTTCTCATTTGAAAAGGTTTGTAGAATGTTATATTGTTTCTTTGTGAATGGGTGTTTTATCGGTCCCCAATATTAAATAATTCGGATCTTCCTATTAATATCATGAAATGTTTGAAATCACTCTTACAAACATGGTTTAAAAGTCTTACAATTCCTCTTCAGACAAACAGTGCATACATGTTGTTCTACGAGCGCTGTCCGCCTTCGGTGCATGAGAAGATAGCTACCACAGATGACGAGAACAGTGGAGAGGCAAGGAAGAAGTTCAACTTTGAACTCTCAAAAGAGCTAGAACAGGTACAGTCATGGATGTAGTTTAGTTTGAACTCTCAAAGGAGCTGGAACAGGTACAGTCATGGATGTAGTTTAGTTTGAACTCTCAAAGCAGCAAGAACAGGTACAGTCATGGATGTAGTTTAGTTTGAATTCTCAAAGCAGCTGGAACAGGTACAGTCATTGATGTAGTTTAGTTTGAACTCTCAAAGGAGCTGGAACAGGTATAGTCATGGATGTAGTTTAGTTTGAACTCTCAAAGCAGCTGGAACAGGTACAGTCATGGATGTAGTTTAGTTTGAACTCTCAAAGCAGCTGGAACAGGTACAGTTATGGATGTAGTTTAGACTCTCAAAGGAGCTAGAACAGGTACAGTCATGGATGTAGTTTAGTTTGAACTCTCAAAGCAGCTGGAACAGGTACAGTTATGGATGTAGTTTAGACTCTCAAAGGAGCTAGAACAGGTACAGTCATGGATGTAGTTTAGTTTGAACTCTCAAAGCAGCTGGAACAGGTACAGTTATGGATGTAGTTTAGACTCTCAAAGGAGCTAGAACAGGTACAGTCATGGATGTAGTTTAGTTTGAACTCTCAAAGCAGCTGGAACAGGTACAGTTATGGATGTAGTTTAGACTCTCAAAGGAGCTAGAACAGGTACAGTCATGGATGTAGTTCAGGAATGAAGTTACAATGTGTAAGTACAGTAAAAGTATGGGAATTTGGCCTAGAAATTCCTGAGTATTATGGTCTTTGCTGCACAAGCAAAGAGTTCCAGGCCACCTTTTGGGGAAAATGACTTTATGCACATGTGTAAAGTACCGTCCCAAATTAGACGATGCAGTCTGTACAGGCTTATCAGGGACAGTACTTTCAAGTCCCAAATTAGACTATGCAGTCTATACAGGCTTATCAGGGACAGTACTTTCAACTTTTATCAAATTTGTCTTTTGAAACAATTCTATTCCAAATGAAAATTCAGTCTAAGCGGAATATTTTGTCCCTGATTAGCCTTTGAAAAATGAACAGGCTTCTCTGAGATGATACTTTACACACAAGCCCAGTTGTGAAGATAATTTTTGTTGTTAAACATAATATAACATGATTATTTAAAAGTCCAGATCACTTTGATCCAATGTTAATTGCTATTGTTAAAGGTTTTTAAACTTTTTTTGCTCCTTATTCGCATCACACACTTTATGAAGAGTTGTATTATGTAAAAGAATATTTGGATTTAAGTGGGTTGTTGGCTATTTTCAGAGGTTGTTTGAATAAATTATGTTACCACAAGATTATTCAATGTTACCTTGGTTACAAATATTACATGATCTTGATTACAGTGGATCTGGCAGGACAACATGCAATTCTTACAAGACAAGAATATATTGGAACACACATATTTTGGGTATGTTTTATCTCTCAGTTTGATCATTGCAAAATGTATTTTCGTCTTTAAATATACACTCACGTAATTTATATATCTTCATATGATTTTTAGCTGTCAGAGAAAACCCGAGGTATTGTCATAGCCAGCTCGTCGTCTGCCGTCCACTGTGATTAAACTTTAACAGTGGCTCTAAAATCAAAGTGCTTCCACTTACAACTTTGAAACTTCATATGTAGATGCACTTTGATGATTTCTGCACGCCACACCCATTTTTGGGTCACTAGGTCAAAGGTCAAGGTCACTGTGACCTCTAAAAAAAAAAAAAATTCTGACAAGCTTTCATTTATTCAAAACTGCATCCTCAGCCGAGCGTTGGCACCCGTTATGCGGTGCTCTTGTTTAATTATATTGATTATCAAAAAAACTATATTTTTTAGAAATGCCTTAAGCTACCGGTAATTGACCAAGTTATAATTAATGTACAATAAAAGCAAATGTTCACTTTGTTTTAATATCTTAAAGCTTGAAGATTATATTTAAAAGATTTAAGCATGGGCTATATGGGTAACACAATAATTATAAACAGACTTGCTTATTTACACTGGATACGCAACAAACACTTTCATAAAATGCAATAAAAGTGATAATCTTCAAAGCAATCCCTTGTGATTAGACAGGTTCATGATGCAGGTCTGCTCATACATTCCCACCTGAAGGTACTAATTACCCTACTTTGTGTCTGACAGGTTCATGATGCCTGTTTGCTCATACATTTCCACCTGTTGGTACTAATTACCTTTCTAGGTATTTGAAAGGTTCATGATGCAGGTTTGCTCATACATACCCACCTATAGGTACGAATTACCCTACTTTGTGATTTGACAGATTTATGATGCAGGTTTGCTCGTACTTTTCCACCTCTAGGTACTAATGACCTCCCCTTGGTATTTGACAGGTTCATGATGCAGGTGTGCTCGTACATTCCCACCACCCTCCCCAAGACAGACCCTCTGCTGGTGGCACTCAAGTCCTCCCAGCTGAGCACATCATTTGTTCTGGAGACCTTCATACATGCAAAGGAAAAGGTAATCCTGACTGCTTTATTGTTGATAGAAGTTGTTCTAGGTTTAAGTCTGACTGAATCCTGAGTTTGAGGAAGACATGCAAAGGAGAAGGTAATGCTGACTGCTTTATTGTTGATAGAAGTTGTTCTAGGTTTAAGTCTGACTGAATCCTGAGTTTGAGGAGGAATCTGTCCATATTTGTACAGGATTTGAGATTGTTTGAGAGTTGACTGTAATTCTTAATACTCAACTGAGTGGTAACTTGAGTCTCAATTTCTGAGTTGAGCTCAACAATTGAGTATGTTCATGATATTGGGTCTTTATCCAGAATATATGCACACTTTAAATAGTTTTCATATAATATGTATGTTTAAAATAATAATAATAATAATATTAGCACAGTGCAACTAAGCTGTGTAACCCTGACGATGGCATCAATATTTAGCATGTGGTCCACATTTAGCATGAGCAGGCCACATATACAAATACTGGCCGGTCCATATACTGTTGATTTCAACAAGGCTTTTTATAGACTTAAAAGACTTAAAGCTGTCATAGAGTTACTTAAGGACCTCTGAGAGTTAGGCACAAAATAAATAAATAAGATTTAATTCCATTGCTTTATTTGTTGATGTAATGTTAATCAATACTAAACACATGCTATGATTTATTTTCTTTGTGCAGCCCACCATGGTCCAGTGGATTGAGCTGTTGACCAAACAGTTCAACTCGTGTCAGTCTGCATGTGAGGTGAGAATGAACCCTTCCACTCATGCCTATCATATTAAGTTCCATCTACATTATTATCCATTCATCACTCTTAAACATGATGTGTTTGCTGGTTAAACTATGACATGCAAAAGAGCACATACATTTCGTTTTTTTACCCCAAAGCACTCCTGGTAATTTTATGATCTTTACATGCCTTTTTAAAAAAAATGCTGTATAATGGAAACACCTGAGCGGTTGAGCAGGTGGCTACCAGCAGTAAATATTTGTTTGGAGCATAACTTTGTATAGTTTGAATGGATTTTTAATGAAACTTGCCATAAATTATCAGCAAATGAGACAGAGCGTCTTACTAAAAAATCAGGTCTCAAGATCAATGTTGCAATTTAGGTCAAAGGTCAAATTTAGGAAATTTGTATTTGACCCTTTTCTGGAGCAAAGAATAATCCAGCATAAATGGATTTTAAATTTAGACAAAAATTATCATCATGATGATACATACAGAACCAGGTCACAAGGTCAAAGGTCAAAATAACCAATGAAGGGATAGGTAAAAACATAATATTGTGCAAAGTTAGGATTTTAAAATAACTTTGGAATTGCAAGCATACTGAGTTCAACAGAGTGTAACCAAGCCCCAATTTAAATGGTCAGGGTCTAAATTTTGGGTCGAAGGTAAAAAAAAGAGAAATCATTCATATGTGAAATCTTTGACAGAAAAATATTTTACCTAGAGGTGTAGCTTTGTTGTACCCTACCTGTTTCACCTGAGGGGACTTATGGTTTTTGCTCTGTGTGTCTGTCTGTCTGTGAGTCTGTCACACTTTTCTGGATCCTGTGATAACTTTAAAAGTTCTTAATAATATTTTTCATGAAAGTTAACTTGGAACATGTATAGATGGCAATATGGACACTATGCACGTCATTTCCATTTGTTCCTACGTGGTTGCTATGGCAACCAATAGACTAGAAATACCGCTGAAAATGGTGGTTTTCTGGATCCTGCGATAACTTTAAAAGTTCTTCATATTTTTTCATGAAACTTGAAGCATGGATAGATGGCAATATGGACATTATGCACGTCATTTCATTTTGTTCCTACGTCAAAAAATTCTGGTTGCTATGGCAACAAATATATATTTTTAAAAATCTGACAATGGTGGAGCCAGTAGGGGACATATATTGCTTGGCAATAGTCTTGTTATAATTCCACTATAGTTGATGCAACAAAAATCCTCAACCAAAAGCTGGTGGAGAGTCTAAAAATCCCATATCAAATCCTAGATATGGGCTGTGCTGTGTGAAAAGGGGGTTTAATGCATGTGCGTAAAGTGTTGTCCCAGATACGCCTATGCAGTCCGCACAGGCATATCAGGGATGACACTTTCGGCTTTTCTATATTTTTCGTTTCAAGAAAGTCTCTGCTTAGCAAAAATCTTGTGGAGGCAAAAATTGTTGTTCCTGATTTGCCTGTGCGGATTTCTTAGGCTAATCTGGGACAACACTTTACGCACATGCATTAAACCCCCTTTTCACAGAGCAGGGCCCATATCTATCTTCGTTACTGCAGGACCCTAGTAACAGATGATTACAACTGTACATGAATTGTTTCAGTGGTTCCTGGACCACATGGCCGAGAGTGACTGGTGGCCACAGCAGATCCTCATCAAGTGTCCCAACCAGCTCACCAGACAGGTAGTATTACACTTCCCAACCAGCTCACCAGACAGGTAGTATTACACTTCAGCCTCGCTCTGATAAAATGGGGCTCAATGCAATATGAATCAACTATCATATTAAAGAGTGTCCAATCAATCAAGACATAAAGTCAATAGTCAATCATTTAAACTATGACAAACACGTGTTTCATTACAATAATAGTTCAAATGTAATAATTCAAAGAATATTCATATTAAGCCACATACAAAAGTACAGCAACATATTGAATATTCATACAAACTCGAAACATTTCATTACAAATTCAATTAAAGGCAAACATTGTGACATATTAACTGATAATTAACAAACATAAACATAAATACAGACATACATAAATAATTTGACATCTAACACAAGCTTATACCTTTGTATATTTACAGAAAAATACCAAAATCTTAATCTTTCAAGAGCAATGACTAAACTAAACGATTCTCAATTAAAGTCCATTCACAATGATAAACAAATGTGCATATAACTGAATAATCAATTAAACAACAACATGTCTTAATCATATATTCCATACATATACATTCTGTACAACTAGCTTTTTTTAAATGATTCAAAGATGAAATGATGATAACTAATCAATTACATAAACAAAAGGGTGGGAGGGATATTGGTAATACAATTATTTTCTAGTTAATTTTAAACAACGCTGTGTGTTCGTCTTTTACAAAAACAAGTATGAAACATTCTTAGCGGATCTCGTGCACACCTGAGATACCAAATTGACCAATCAGATAAAGGATGAGTTCAGATCACCATTCCAAAAATAGAATCTCGCACAGCATGAACTTTTGTCATGAAAATTAAATATTTTAATCCTATTAAAATTAGCCAATGCATGTGCGTAAAGTGTCGTCCCAGATTAGCCTTTGCAGTCCGCTCAGGCTGAAAAGGGATGACTCTTTCCACTTTTATGGTATGTTACTTTTAAAGGAAGTTCTTTCTTTTCAAAACCCAGTTAAGGCAGAATGTGTTGTCCTTGATTAGCCTGTGTGGACCGCACAGGCTTATCTGGGACAACATCTTAGACTCATGCATTAAGGCCAGTTTTCTCTGAACAAGGCTCAATACATATTAATTGAAGAGAAATATAAGAAATTTGTAAGTAGATCTTGTTCCTTATATTAATCACTGTGTTTGAAATAATTTTTAGTTCACCTTAACACTAAGTGCCTTTGACATGCTTTTGTGCTTACCAATTGTCTATTGTTTGTAAGATCTTGTAAACGTTGCTGTTATAAGGAATTCTGTTGCACTACAGTATTTTGTCAGCCTTTTGGAATATTCAGTTTATCCCAGCATTTCAAGATGTTAAAATAAAATCAAAATCTTTATATTCCTTCCCACAGTTTATTGTGTCCCAAAAATTTAAAAGCTAGTGTTGGTTTCATGAACCCTCAAATATTTTAACCAATTCAAGATATACTTATATTCAAATTAATTTTGCAATGTTAAATAAACGTTTAGATGACCTAGTGTTCAAATATATTCCCCTTGTATGGCACATGTATTTAAGATGGCAAATAATGCACACACATTGTTGTTATACCCCCACAAACGAAGTTTTGGGGGGTATATAGGAGTGAGCTTGTCGGTCGGTCTGTCAGTCCGTATTAAGTGTCCCCTCTCTAATTCAAGTTGTTATCCCCCGCCATAGGCGGAGGGATATTGTTTTGGCATTTTCTGTCTTTCCGTCCGTCTGTCTTTCCATCCGTCCGTCTTTCTGTCCGTCCGGAGCCATATCTTGGAAGTGCTTTGGCGGATTTCATTGAAACTTAGTATGAGTATATATATGGATAAGAGGATGATGCACCCCAAATGGCATTGTACACCATCTGTTAATAACGGAGTTATGGCCCTTTGTATCTTGAAAAAATGCTTTTTTGAGTGTCAAATAAAACCCTTTTGTGTCCAGAAGCATATTGGCGGGGGATATCAATTCAACGAATTTGCTTGTTTTCATTGGATCTTCACCAAACTTGGTCAGATGTTGTTTCTAGATGATGTCTAGGTCAAGTTTGAATGTGGGTCATGCCGGGTCAAAAACTAGGTCACAGGGTCACTTTGTACGTTTTACACATTCAGCATGGTGTCCGCTCTCTAATTCAAGAAGTTTTCATCCGATCTTCACCACACATGGTCAGAAGTTATATCTAGATGATGTGTAGGTAAAGTACAAACATGGGCCATGCGTTTTAAACATTGAGTATGGTGTCCACTGTTTTTTGTGAAGACAACATGCAAAATATTCTGTGTCAATGCGGCATGTGGGGGTATTCATCACGTCTGTGACAAAGCTCTAGTTTTTAATTGTTTTTGCTTAATCATTCATATTCATTATGCATTGCAATGTGTATTGCAATATGGATTTGCCGTTTTTGCATGATAATTTAATATACTCATTATTGTTGTATGATGGAAGCAGGGTGGTGCTTTGTGAAAAGGGGATTTAATGCATGTGCATTGAGTGTTGTACCAGATAAGCCTGAGCAGTCAGCGCAGGCTAATCAGGGACGACACTTCCAGCTTTGATTATGTTTTTATGCCCTCAGTAGGGTGGCATATAGCAGTTGAACTGTCATCAGTCAGTCTCTTTATCCGTCCGAAAACTTGAATGACCATAACTTTTTCAATAATGAACATAGCAACTTGATATTTGGCATGCACGTGCATCTCATGGAGCTGCACATTTTGAGTGGTGAAAGGTGAAGGTCAAGGTCATCCTTGAAGGTCAAATGTCAAATATATGGCGTCTGTCCGTCCGTCCGAAAACTTTACATTGGCCATGACTTTTTAAATATTGAAGATAGCAACTTGATATTTGGCATGCTTGTGTATCTCATGGAGCTGAACATTTTTAGGGGTGAAGGTCAAGGTCATCCTTTAAGGTCAAATGTCAAATATATGGTTTCTGTCCGTCCGTCCGAAAACTTTAACATTGGTCATAACTTTTTCAATATTGAAGATAGCAACTTGATATTTGGCATGCATGTGTATCTCATGGAGCTGAACATTCTGAGGGGTGAAAGTTGAAGGTCAAGGTCATCCTTAAAGGTCAAATGTCAAATATATGGCGTCTGTCTGTCCGTCTGAAAAGTTTAACATTGGCCATAACTTTTTCATGTTGAAGATAGCAACTTGATATTTGACATGCATGTGCATGTCATGGATCTGCACATTTTGGAAGGTAAAAGGTCAAGGTCATCCTTCAAGGTCAAAAGTCAAATATATGGCATCTGTCTGTCCGTCCGAAAACTTTAACATTCACCATAACTTTTTTATGCCCCCAAAGGGTGGCATATAGTCTATGAACTGTCCGTCATTCCGTCCGTCTGTCTGTTTGTCAGTCAGTCTGTCCGTCCGTCAGTACGTCTGTCCATCCGTCCGAAAACTTTAACATTGGTCATAACTTTTTCAATATTAAAGATAACAACTTTATATTTGGCATGCATGTGTATCTCATGGAGCTGCACATTTTGAGTGGTAATAGGTCAAGGTCATTCTTCAAGGTCAAAGATATGGCTTCAAAACGGCGCAGTAGGGGGCATTGTGCTACTGACAAACACATCTTTTGTTCATTTGAAGGAAGTCTCTTCTTAGCAAAAATCAAGTTTAGGTGGAAAGTGTCATCCCGGAGAATCTGGGACAACACTTTACGCACATGCATTAAACCTCCTTTTCACAGAGCACAGCTTATTAATATACTTGATTTGATATACAGTTGTTAACCATCTGTTTCAGATGTTCCAGAGACTGCTGATTCATGTGATCAACCGGTTGAAACCAGCACACTTAGAGCTTTACCTTCAACCCTTTGAAGAGAAGTAGGACCCAAATACCTTAATTTGGACCATTTTTAGTTATTTTTATGTCCCTGATAGGTTGGCATATAGCAGTCTGCCTGTCTGTCCGTCCATTTTCCAGATTTATTTTCTTTGCCACTTTGAGGTACAGATCTAGTTTGAGTTGTGTTCCTGTCCATTGATTTTTGCTGATGTAATGGGCCTTTGACATATGAATATTCTTTAAATAATACTCTTCGGGAATTTTTTCCAAAATACTTTGATATATTTTCCTGATTTCTGGTATGTGAGTTAACCTGCATGAGTTACATATCAAGTTCAAGTTTTGTTCCAGTCCATTGATATTGGGCAATATTATGGGCTGTGGACTTTCTCTACAATAAGTTTTCTGGTATTTTTATGCCCCCGGTAGGGTAGCATATAGCAGTTGAACTGCCCGTCAGTCAGGATGTCAGTCTGTCCTTCCGTCCGAAAATTTTGATGGTCATAACTTTTTCAATATTTAACATAGCAACTTGATATTTGGCATGCATGTGCATCTCATGGAGCTTCACATTTTGAGTGGTGAAAGGTGAAGGTCAAGGTCATCCTTCAAGGTCAAATGTCTAATATATGGCATCTGTCCGTCCGTCGGAAAACTTTAACATTTGCCATAACTTTTTCACTATTGAAGATAGCAACTTTATATTTGGCATGCATGTGTATCTCCTGGAGCTGAACACTTTGAGTGGTGTAAGGTCAAGGTCATCCTTCAAGGTTAAATGTCAAATATTCCGTCCGTCCGAAAACTTTAACATTGGCCATAACTTTTTCACTATTGAAGATAGCAACTTTATATTTAACATGCATGTGTATCTCATGGAGCTGCACATTTTGAGTGGTGAAAGGTCAAGGTCATCCTTCAAGGTCAAAGCTCAAATATATGGCTTCAAAGCGGCGTAATTGGGGGCATTGTGTTTCTGACAAACACATCTCTTGTTTGCTAAATGCTAGCAGATTTTTACCTGATTTGTGTTTGTTTGTCTATCTTCATGATTTACAGATCCAAGTTGGAGTTTTATTCCACTCCATAGGATTTTTAGGATGTTACGGGCCTTGGACTTCAGAATATTTTCTTTAAATATTACTTTTCCAGATTTTTTTCCAAAACGCTTTCAGATACTGACCTTATTTTTAGTGTGTGAATCTACGTTCGTGACTTTCATATGAAGGTTGAGTTTTGTTTACGTATGTGGACTTTTTAGACAAAAGCTGAAAGAGGGGGCATCGGTGCACTATGGACACATATGTTTTTGCTAGATACAATTTGCCATAATATGTTATGCTTAATGCTACCGTAGTATCCAGAATTGCAATTACGCAGGTCAATTATTCAAGAGTTTAAATTGGCTGGGTGAAAATATCATGGGCTTATATACAGAACAAATAAGGTTTTGTATGTTCAATAAAAAGTAATATCATCAGATGCTGAAAAGCTTGTTGAACCTTGTTTCAGTGAAGATGGGGAGATAGACAGGTCACAACTGGGCACAAAATCCTGTGTGACAAGATTCATCAAGAAAATGCTCTCTATTGTAAGTTAAGATTCAGTGTTTTATTTTTAAATTCTTATAGCTTTACACTACTCAAAAGCCAAATAGCAATTCAGTTCATTTAAAACATAATACTTTTTTCGTTTGAATTAGTTGTCATCTAAGTGTTTCAGGACCAAAAAAAGATCTTAGTTCATATATTTAAAAAATTATAACTGAATCGAAATATCTAAGAAAAATCAAACAAAAATTACACAAATTTCTTCCTTTGACACCTAAGCAGCTTAGTAACCTCACGCCACATTGGATATCATAACAAAGACCTGTATAACAAAGAACTGTCAGCATTTTGATACGCCAACAATTGTTTTCAAAAGTATTTACAGTTTAGATGTAACATGTTTACCCTTTCCCGCTTAAAAGCAAATTAAAAACGTCTTTATGCAACCAGCACAAAACCAGAACAGCCCATGAGTAACTTGCTGTTCATGTTTAATGCTGTGAGCTGCCAGAACAGCCTATGAGTAACTTGCTGTTCATGTTTAATGCTGTGAGCTGCTCATCAGCATTTTAAGGGTGGAAATAAAGCCTTTAAAAAATCAACTTATTGTCCCCTACCGGTTTCACCGGAGGTGACTTATGGTTTGCACTCCGTCTGTCGGTCAGTCAGTCAGTCTGTCTGTCACACTTTTCTGGATCCTGCGATAACTTAAAAAGTTCTTAATATTTTTTAATGGAACTTGCAACATGGATAGATGGCAATATGGACATTATGCATGTCATTTCATTTTGTTCCTACGTCAAAAATTGTGGTTGCTATGGCAACCAAAAGAAAAACATCTGAAAATGGTGAAATTTCTGACAATGTTGGAGCCGGTAGGGGACCATATTGCTTGACAATAGCCTTGTTTAGAAAGGTCTGTAATTGTCCCCTACCGGTTTCACCAGAGGGGACTTATGGTTTGCACGTCATTTCATTTTGTTCCTACGTACAAAATTCTGGTTGCTATGGCAACAGATAAATAAAAAAATATTTCTGACAATGGTGGAGCTGGTAGGGGACATATAAAGTCTTGTTTAATTTGTTTTTCTAAGGAACTACAAACACATCAAACTGCACATTAGCCTTGTTCTGTGAACAGTTAGTTGAATGCTCATGAGTAAAGTGGCATCCCAGATTAGCCTGTGCTGTTCACAGTGACAGTACTTTCAGCTTTCATGTTGTTTTTTTGTTTCAAAGTAGTGTCCTCTTAGCAAAAATCAAGTTTAACCCTTTCAGTGCGGGAACCGAATTTTGAAGGTCTTTGCAAACAGTTTGGATCCAGATGAGACGCCATAGAACATGGTGTCACATCAGGATCCAAACTGTTTGCTATTCTGATAATATTCTTTGAAAAAAATCGAAGAAAATGCTAATTTTAGAAATTCAGCAGACAACATTTTAGCAGACGACAAATTTTCCAGCATGCAAAGGGTTAAGCAGAAAATGTTGTCTCTGATAAACTGCTGCTGACTGCACAGAAAAATCTGGGACGGCACTTTATGCATATGCATGAAAACCCCTTTTCACAGAGCAAGGCTCATATATGTGTCTTGTTCTGAGAAAACTGGGCATAATGCATGTGCGTAAAGTGTCGTCCCTGCAGTCCGCACAGGCTAATCAGGGACGACACTCTCCGCTTAAACTAGATTTTCGGTAAAAAGGGACTTCCTTTAAACGGAAAATACCATTTAAGCGGAAAGTGTTTTCCCTGATTAGCCTGTGCTGGGACAACACTTTACGCACATGCATTATGACCAGCTTTCACAGAACAAGACACATATAAACGGTAAATGGTTAAGCCGATATTTCCAGCTGGAGCATGGAGTGCGGCCCCACAGCAAGTATCTCATGGAGTACTTTGCCTTCCTGTATGACTTTGCCAAGATGGGCGACACTGAATGCATGTTCCTCATACATACGGGCTCTATAAGCACCATGGTGAACTTCTACATGGGCCAGAAGGCACAGGAAAACTATGTGAGTTATCAAGGGATAAATAACTTGTCATAGGAAATATTTCTGATTATCATAACTTACAAGCCCACTAAAGTGAAATAGTAAAACAATATTTGATCTATGTTTAAATTAGGACAAAAAGCCCATGTAAAATTTGGAAGTGGCATTGGCAATAGAATTTGTAATTAAAACTTTTACGACAATCTAGATAAAGTATCTGTGCAGTGTTATGAGTGTCTAAGGATATGAAACATCTGTCTGATTTTATTAAACAATGTCCTTTTAATACACAATAAAGGTAAATTTTATGTGATATGGAATAGCTTAAAGTTTTGTAATAATTTGGTGAAATTTGCGTAAACAAAAGAAACGTATTTATATGAATTTTGTAAGATAATTACAAAAATCCCGAGACAAAAACATTTCATAGGTTAATAACCTTGGTGGTCAGTAATATAATAAAATTCTGCTTTATGATGTTTTCAGTGAGATTTGTTTGTTTCTATATCAATATAATCAAAGTCAGAACAAATTCAAATAAAAAAAATTGCTGTACATTGGTTTAGATTTGCTATTTTCGATATCAGTAAAATTAAAAACACTCGGCAACAGCATTGTAAAATATTTTCAGCTAAACTCCTCCTAGGTGGAGATCCTGTCAGATGATGAATACACAATCATCATAATGTTAATGTAATGTGGAATAGATTTAAAGTTTATTATTTATTTTGTGAAAGTTGAATAAAAAATGAAAAATGATTAACATGTGTATGGATATTTTATTAGATGAAAAATTTCAAGCTTACCTCCCCCTAGGTTGAGATCCTGTCAGATGATGAAGAAGAGGAGGAGGTGATAGCCATCCCTGATGATGGCTACAAGCCCCTGTCCCTGGAGAAGATGATAGCTCTCATATCCCTCCTAGTGGAGAAGTCACGCGGCGAGGACAACCAGCTCCAGATCTCTGACAGGGACTATAATGCCATCATTGGTGGAGCCAAGGTGTGTGTGGGCTTGGCTGTGGGAAAACAGGGCTTAAGGCATGAGCGTGAAGTGTGTGTGGGCTTGGCTGTGGGAAAACAGGGCTTAAGGCATGAGCGTGAAGTGAATATGGTTGATTGTCCCCTACCGGTTTCACCGGAGGGGACTTATGGTTTGCGCTATGTGCGTCTGTCTGTGAGTCTGTCTGTCTGTCTGTCTGTCTGTCTGTCTGTCTGTCTGTCTGTCTGTCTGTCTGTCTGTCTGTCTGTCTGTCTGTCTGTCTGTCTGTCTGTCTGTCTGTCTGTCTGTCTGTCTGTCTGTCTCTCTGTCTCTCTGTCTGTCTCTCTGTCTGTCTCAATTTTCTGGATCCTGCGATAACTTTTAAAGTTCTTCATATGTTTTCATGAAACTTGAAACATGATCAGATGGCAATATGGAGATTATGCATGTCTTTTCATTTTATTCCTACTTCAAGAATTCTGATTGCTATGACAACAAACTAAAAAAAATCTGACAATGGTGGAGCCCGTAGGGGACATATATATTTTTTGGCAATAGTCTAGTTATATTTAAAAATGAAAATGGATTGTTATGTGTTATCAGGTCAGAAGCACATTAACTTGTGAGTGTTTTCAATGATTTCCATGTTTATTCTGTCTGGTAAGAAACAAGAAGATTTTGTGTTTTTGCACATGCCTGTGTCTGTTTTCAGGGATTCCCGTTTTTGTTCAGTCAGGTCAGAGACAACATTAACTTGCGGCAAACATGTAATCTCATCTTCAGCCTCTGTCGATGGAATGACAATCTTGCTAATGCTGTAAGTATGCAAACAGGTCTACAGGTCATTTTATAACAAGCAATGTGCACGGTCAATCTTGATATAAACACTCTTGTTTATATGTGGGCTTGTATGCATGTAAAATTATATCTGAATTTAATTATTGCTTATGACAATTACATAGGGGATACTGCAAAGATATTTGAAATATTAGAGCATAGTGAAGCGTCACAACATTACAATATGTTTTATAAAAGTTTCATGATAATTCAAAATTGAATAAAGATCTGTAGCAATTGATTCACTTTCTCTTTCAGATTGTAAATATGATCTTTGGTGCAATTAAGAAGCTTAATCAAGAGGTGAGAATTTATTCAGTGATTTTGTAAGTCATAATTGACAGAAATGCTTTAGAATTATGTAATTAATTTACAAATATTTATATTAGTTATATTTCCTCATATGTTACACTTAACTGAAATCAATGTTTCTATCTGTCATATATTGATGTTTCCATCATTTGATTTGCTCTTTTTGCCATCGTTTTAATATTAAATAATAATAAATATGATAACTCCACTCTCTTTTGCTATATTTCCATGTAATCTCAGTTGTTGAGACGATTGTTGGCAAAGTTTTGTTATGTATAATAAAATTAAACTCCCCTCTGATGTATATTTTCAGCAATCCCAACCATTCTTCAAACTGATGTCCCTGCTGGTAGAGTTTGTTGGAGGACCCCCCGGCATGCCTCCATTCACACAGCTCCTCCTGCAGAGATTCTGGGAGGTACCAACAATTTCTTCCCACTTGATATGCAGCTATTGAAGTTGAATTTATGTGCAATGTCAGTCAAAATGATACTAATGCATGCTACATGTGGCCAGCATAGTTCCAAACCAGCCTGCACATTCGTGCAGTCTGGCATGGAGCCACAGTGTCTGCTAATTAGACTAGAAAAGTGTATGTTCTTAAAGAGGAAAGGATAGCTTGTGACCAACCTGTGCTAATGCTGATAGCATGTGGCATGAGACCCTTTTTGCTGGACGTTGCTCATATGATGCTGGCACCGTGTGAATTAACAGAGTTCTTCCCAAAATTAAATGTCAAATGTGGATGTTTTGTGATTGGTTAAGAATGTCCCTGACACGCTCAGGTAAATATTAGCCATGTGAGCTCATTGCCAGGTGTTTTTTTTGCAAATTTAGACACTTAAATTTGGTGCCAATTTATCTAAAATTTGTTTTATTTATGATGCACTTTGCTGTATATCTAATGCAATTTATTAACATTCTTGTGATCAAAGGAATAATAACAAAGAAAAGGAGAAAAATTTATCCCTCTGCTCTCTACCACTTGCCATTGATAGTATCATAATCTGGGCCTTGTTCTGGGTAGACTAATTAATGAATTAATTAATGAATGTGCGTCCCAGATTAGCCAGCAAAGTATTCACAGGCTTATAAGAAAATTCAGAAAAAGCAAAAAGTGGCGTCCCTGATGAGTCTGTGTATTTTCTTCTTGCAGCTGGCAGTATGTAACCCAGTGGCGTGCCTGGAGTGGATGGCCAACCAGGTGATCCGTAACAAAATCGCCAACAACTATATGCTCACACAGATGGAGACCTGGGTAGAGCACTATCTTCTCAAACATAACAACTCTCGCGTGAGGAACTGTGAGTACAATTCAGACTGTGTTCTTCAATAAAGAATACTTTTCTGATGAACTTGGATCAAAACTTTAAATTGGACAGTGATTAATGATAATGTTTTTTATGCCCCTGGATCAAATGATTGGGGGTTTATTGCTTTTGGCCTGTCTGCCTTTCATTGTGAGTGTCTGTCACCAAACTTTAACCTTGGTCATAACTTTTGCAATATTAAAGATAGCAATTTGATATTTGGCATGCATGTGTATCTCATGGAGCTGCACATTTTGAGTAAAAAGGTCAATGTCATCCTTCAAGATCAAAGATCAGATATATGGCTTCAAAGCAGCGCAGTAGGGGGCATTGTGTTTCACACACACAGCTCTTGTTTAAGTATAGAATAAAATTGTTTGTCATTGTGTTTACTGATATAACTCATGATATAAAATTGATTCTTTAATGATTTGAAGAAGTTGAACAAAGTTGTGATTTTGTTTTGGTTTGTTGATCAATAAATGGCATTGTGAAGAATTTTGGAAACAAGTATTCCCAATGTTATGTTGTGCTTGCATGTTGTTGTTTTTCAAAGTGGTTCTCTTATAAACATAAATGCTCTATATATGTTGTAATGCTCTGTATACGTTGAAATGCATCCTATGCTCCTTGCTCTGGGACAATGTTGCCTTTATGCATGTGCATAAACACTTTCTGTATAGACTGGATATTGGATAACAAGTTACTTCCTTTAAAAGAAAAATTCCATAAAAGCGGAAAGTGTTGTCCCTAATTATCCTGTGCATTAAGCCCTGTTTTCCCTTGCTCATTCCACAGCTGCTGGGGGTCTGCTGATATCCCTGGTTCCCAGCAACCCATTCAGACAACTGTTCAGGACTTCACGAAGTGTGCTTAGTCCTCAAAGGGAACTCACAGTAAGTAAACTCTTTAATGCTTTTCTTAGTTGAAAATTGTGAATTTAAACAATTATTTTGGTAAACATAACACTGATTATAATCTAATTCTTAAATCTTATTTGCTTAAGATAAAAATTGTCATGACCTTCTAATGGTTTCGAACAAAACTATGTGACTGAAGATGAAATGTTTAATTGTGTGCATGTGTTTCCCTTACTTGTGATATTCCCAGTTATTTAAGTGTTCAGATGACATGCAAAATGAATGTTGTATTGAATGTGAAGTGTGTGACTTGAGTTTTGAAGCAGATAAAGTGCATGCACACTAAAGGGTTGTAACCATTCCTGTCTTGGATAAACTCGCAACAAACACTGTGTGTAGTGGCTACTGGGCCTGCTTACGGTGTTGTTAGACCAACAAACTATAAATACTTGTGGGGTGTGATTCCAAGGCTTGCCTCATGACTTACTTTGGATTTGGCCATGAAATTCTTTTCACAGCCATTCTTCCCTACCTCTGATATAGAGTACCCCAGTTGTCAATGTAAGGCATAGGTATGTTTACATAGAACTGTTATCACATAAGGAGATAACCCAAGAAAAATTTGAGCAGGTTAATTGACCAGTTTGATTGATATACTAATGAATAAAGAAAAAAGTCCCAATTGGCAAGCAAACAGACTGTGCATAGTTGATTAGTCCTAGACACATTGCCTATCACATTTTCAAGGCGGATGTAGACTAAATTTGGCTACAGCAATTCAATAAAATATTTCCTTTTTCAAGGAATTCAGGGTTTATTGCATATGTGTAAAGTATTGTCCCAGTTGTCACAGGCTTATCAGGGACAACACCTTCCGCCTAGACTGGACTTTATTGTCGAAGATACTTATTTTAAACAAACAAATATCATTAAAGCATATAGTTTCCTACCTGAATAGCCTGTTGACTGCACAGGCTAATCAGGGACAAAAATTGTAAGACATGCATTAAGCATCCCAGAACATGGATTATATATATGCTGATGTAGCCTGCATTTGGCTACAGCTATATTATTAAACAAGCCCTGATTTGTTCTATCTCCTCCACTGCAGATGTCCAGTGAGGCCCAGATAGTGCTGCACCAGGTGTTTGAGCACCTGCTGTCCCTGTTACCGCGGTGCCGTCACTATGTCGACCCCCAGACACATGGCACCACCAAACTCATCTGTTACTTCACCGTCATGCAGTACTGTCTAGTCTCCAAGCAAGAAAAACTCATGGTTGGTTTTTGTTGTTTTTATATTAAATTAGGATTGAAAGCTTGTTGAGAATGAAGTGTGGGACTGAATTATCTGTTTATCTTTCTTAGAAAAAGAAACGTTTTTAACAAATGAAAAAAATATGTGTAACCTTAACCCTTGATTTATCTTTACACCGTATATTTATTCAGTGCTTAATGTATGAGTCAATTAATTAATGTTCAATTGCTTGCAAGTGTTAACAATTTAGCATTGTCAAACAATCATATTTATCATTGCAATTTTCAGTACCCCAATGGATTTAATTCTATGAGTATGCACTCTAGCAGTAAATTTAATGGATACATAAAATAATTTAAGTAAAACATTAATCCATTAGCAATATTTTATAAAATTAGTTTTTTAATGTTGCTTTATGAACCTTTCAACATCTTGTAATTATGAATCATATCTTAAATAACATTTATGCTGCTGCACTCATTATTTATATTTTGTTTTTTCTTTCAGTTTTCTTCACACTTCAATGATCTCTTTAGCCTCTTTCAACCAAAGCTGTCAGAGCCTCAAATCTCAATGCACCATAACAAACAGGTACAGAAGTGATTCATATCCTACGACATATTGACATAATTCTTACTGTTTTAGTAATCAAAATTTGGACTTATTGATTGTCTTAACGTCGTTAACATCGGGCTTGAGAGGAACTTTCATATATGTATCAAAGTTTCAGTTGAGTACAGAAATGTCTGCTTTACAATTCTGTTTCAGATTTTTTTTCTTTAATTTAAAATTAACTTAACCCACAAAATAATATATTCGTAATACATTAAATGGATTTCTATTTGAAAATGTTTTCCATATAAGCTGCAATATTGCTGGCTCTAATTCTTCCAATAAAAATGTTCATTTCATTTTGATCTTTGTTAATGTTTTTTTTTAAAGTAAATAAGGACCCAAGTTCATTGTGTTTCTGTTTGCAGGCTCTGCTCCTGTTCTGGTACCAGGCCTGCCTGGACTGCAGTGAGAATGTGAAACTCATCATCAACAACCCCAATGTGTGCAAGCATATACCCTTCACATATATATTGTAAGTATCGAAGGAACAAGTCATTAAAGGTCACACTTTGAGGTTGAAGGTCAACTTTGGCCATAAAACAGCTTGACAATTCCATTATTGGTCATACATTTGCCATATATTGGTTTTAAAATAACTTGTTGAATGTGGGTGTAATTGTGCTCTGTGGACATAATTATGTATTCTTTCTTTTGTCACTCACATGCAATCAAGTGGTCATGAAATTACATAGCTGTATACTAGTAATTGAAATACAAAAAATAATTAAAAAGCCATGGATATGTAGTTTAACTGCAAATATATCTACTTGTCTTCAGGTACAAAGAATTTGTTAAATAAATTCTGTGTCTCCTTTTTGAATGCATTTGCTTCATATATCAACATTGTAATAATTATAGCTTATAATTCCTATAAATTATGGGATTCATGAAATATATGAGCGTTTCTCTGGAGAAATGTGACTTAATACAAGTGTGTAAAATGTCTTCCCAGATAAGCCGTCTTATTGTTTTGGTATTTTTCGTGTAAAGAAAGTTTCTTCTAAGCAAAAATCTGGTTTAGATATAAAGTGTTGTTCCTGGTTAGCCTTGCAAACTGCACAGGCTAATCTGAGACGACACTTTACACACATGCATTAAGCCCTGTTTTCTCAGAGCGAGGCTGTTGATGATTTTGCATGAGGGCTTTAACCCTTTTCATGCTGGGAAATTTGTCGTCTGCTAAAATGTTGTCTGCTGAAGTTCTAAAATAAGCATTTTTTTCGAATTATTTTCAAAGAATATTATCAGAATAGCAAACAGTTTGGATCCTGATGAGACGTGACGTTCTATGGCGTCTCATCTGGATCCAAACTGTTTGCAAAGGCCATCAAAATTCGGTTCCAGCACTGAAAGAGTTAAGTTGTGTTTGAAATAATTCAACTCTGGTGAAATGACATTAACGTAGTAAAATTAATTTTATTATTTCTGCTTTAATTTGCCTGAGACATTCAACTGGTTTCTATCTGTATAAGAAAAATAAGTTACCCTCTATCTGTATTTAAAGCCAGGTATAATGCATATGCATAAAGTTTCATCCAACCAAATTAGCTTGTGCTGTCTGCACAGGCTTATGTGGGGTTCCGCTTTATGCGCATTAAACCCCCTTTCCCAAAGAGCGTCTTATATAGAATTTACTTTGTGTCCACAGAGCGGATCATGAGGACCAGGATGTGATGATGTTCAATCGTATCACGCTTCCAGCCTACTACGGCCTTCTGCGACTGTGCTGTCAGCAGTCAAGGGCCTTCACACGCCAGCTTGGCCAGCATCAGAACATTGTGTGGGCCTTCAAGAACATCACCCCGTATCCTGGACAGTACCCTGGGGTGGGTAGAATGTTGAAATAGTAGGATGTGTATATTCTGAGCTGTTGGTGGTCTTCTACAGAGAAATGTTATTATCATGCCCCTGCTTTTCATGGTGACCATGGGCCAAAAGCAAAGGAATTTAAAAGATCTCATTATTTGAAATAGCAAGATTTAGATATTCATAGTAGAATGTGACAGAAAATTCCAAATTCCAAAAATGTCCCGAAACTTAAATGCTATGTCTCTCCCTTTACTGCCAGAAGCTCAAGATATGTGTGTAAGTGTAAATATTGTTTTACCATTCAATTCAGGGGTTGAGGTGCTGTTAATGCATGTGTGTTAATCATCATTCCCAGATTGGCCTGTGCAGTTGGCACAGGCTAATCAGGGGACAACACTCCGCTTAAACTGGATTTTCATTACGAAGAGACTGCATTTCAACACAACATTTAAAAAAACGTACCGTAAAAGTGTCGTCCCTGATTAGCCTGTGCAGACTGCACAGGCTAATCTGGGTTGACACTTTACGCACATGCATTAAGCCCAGTTTTACCATGCACTGCAGGCAGTAGAGGAGCTGTTCAAGATGATGCGTCTCATGGTGACGCACTACCACGACAGCAGTGAGGACGATCTCAAGGCCATACATGCCTTCCGCCGCAGCACCATACAGCTTTACCTGCAGAACCTGGATGCACGTAGTGGCTGGCAGACACTCATCTGGTATGCTTACCAGGACCAGTTAGATACTCTTGAATCCCTTGAATTTGCTGGGTTCAAATTTTGTGACATTTTTAATGCAAGCATATTTGTGCGATTTTTGTTTTGTGCTATTTAATTTTTTGTTAAATAGGGTTTGTCCCAACATAATATGCACTGATCGATGGATGTTATGCCTGATCTAGTGAAGTGTCCATGGAATGCACCATTATGGCAGCTTATTGTATTTACAAAGTGCACTGGCTAGGCCCTTAATTCGCAGCGGTCCACATTACTGATTTTGGATCATAGAGGACTAATAAAAAGACATAAAACCGCATATAGTTTGTATCACATTGTTTCAAACTGACTTCTTTTTAATTATTTGTCCCCTGCCGGTGTAACTAAGGGGATATTTGTTAACCCAATCTGTTTCCTTGAGTAAGTCCAAATCTAAATCCTGTAATAAAATTGTAGTTGAATAGGTTACAAAATTAATTAAAAGCTAAAATCAGGATCTTGCAATAACTCAAAAAGTGTTTGATATAGGTTGATGCAATGTATATGGATTGAGGGCTGTTATGGCAATATGCATGTTATTTTATTTCAGGTATTTGGGATTTATAAAATAAAAAATACGTAATTTAATTACCACTTAAAGTTTCTATATCAAACTGTTTCATTATGAATTACATTTTGTGCTGAAAAATACATCTTTCATAAAATCATTGAAAAAAGAATAACGTTGAACATTTTTTTTTTTATGAAATGCAAATTTTGAATAAACATCATATCTAATGTTCTCAAGAAGCATGAATAGTTATTCCATCACTAAAATGAGTGTGTTCTTGGTGCATTCAGTGCCTTGAAAATTTTGGTGGAGACAGAAAGCGACCATCTGATTGTCCTCTATACAAAGGGTCTCCAGAAACTGGGAGAGGTAAGTCCACATACTGGCCATGAATTTAACCCTTTACCCCATAAGAAGCAAAGTGAAAAGGGCTATGTGCAAACAGCATAAAACCAAAACAGCCTGCGAGTAACTTGCAGTCTGTTCAGATTTTATGCTGTTTGCTGCTCATCAGTAACGGTTGGAAATAAAGCCTTTTAAATATGAATCTAGTTTCAAAGGTCTTTAATTAAATTTAATTTTCTAAGGGACTACAAATGCCTAAAAATACGTTTCTAAGTGGTAAAGTGTTAACATAAATGGTATATCATAAAAATATCAGTTGTCACTCTGTTATGTTTAACAAACAAAACGCATGGCCTTGACAGCCATAAAGATGTATTATTGACCCATATTTGTTTAAGAACCAATAATGCATAGCTTTGTTACTATGATGAATGTATCACATCATTAATAGATGGGTAACTCGATTATTCGATGTATTAAGTGTTATATGACTGTCCCTTCCTAACTGTGTGACATTGCACAGGATGTTCCTGAGCTATACCATTACATGAATCACAATGTTTACATTCCACTCAGGCGTTTGTGACCCTTCACGTGATGTACCACGAGGCCACGGCCTGTCATGTGACTGGGGACATTGTTGACCTGCTGGCGATACTCCTGTCGGTGATGAAGAATGCCAGGTGCTATGTGGAACAGAAGAAAGGTTTGTGCAGTGCTGGGTGTTAAAAGTGGTACACTCTATTGTTTGAAGTGTTAAAAGTGTTCAAAAAAAAAAGTTCAAGAAGTAATACATCAATTTTATTGATGATTTATTCATCAATGTAATTGATCAGAATAATAATTATAAAAAAACGTCTTTCCTGAGCCTATTTAATTTATAAACATCAATATTCTACACTATATTGATATTTGATACATTATGTTTTCTTAATTGTTGATTGATGTGATGAAATAGAAAAAAAGTTGTAAACTGTAGTTAGACTTCATTAAAATACACAGCCCCTCTGTTGATTGATGTGATTTTCTAGAACTATCTGCAATCTCTAACCAGACTTTATTTGCACACTTTCTTTAGCCCCCCAGATGAGTGATGTAAAGACCTGCATCCACAGCTGGGAGGAGAAGGGCACAGTCATCAAGAAGCTGGTCACCCTGCTCAACTCCTACACACCCCCAGAGATCAGGAGAATGTCAATAGGTAGGGGAACCAGAGAATGTCTATAAGTAGGGGAACCAGAGAATGTCAATAGGTAGTGGAACCAGAGAATGTCCATAGGTAGGGGAACCAGAGAATGATTATACCTAGGGAAACCAAATAACGTCCATAAGTAGGGGAAACCAAAAATGTCCATAAGTAGGGGAACCAGAGAATGTCAATAGGTAGTGGAACCAGAGAATGTCCATAGGTATGGGAACCAGAGAATGTTTATACCTAGGGAAACCAAATAATGTCCATAGGTAGGGGAAACAAAGAATGTCTATAAGTAGGGGAACCAGAGAATGTCAATAGGTAGTGGAACCATAGAATGTCCATAGGTAGGGGTACCAGAGAAAGTCAATAGGTAGGGAAACCAGAGAATAACCATAGGTAGGGGAACCAGCGAATGTCAATAGGTAGTGGAACCAGGGCTGTGGGGAGGTGTATTTTAATATGTTAATTTTGTGTTACCAGAACAGAATTTTACTGCACATACACTTCAGTTTCTTATTTTGACAAAATTATAATACACAATACATGAATATAGTAAGTGGATTCTGCAAAAATATTATAATCTAGTAATGGATGAACTTCACAGATTTTTCAACAAAAGTTGTTTTGTATTACATCTTAACAGTGTATCTAGATAAATATGGAACCTTTTAGTATGTCATAGTAACCAATAAGATACAACAATTCTTATAATTTTGAAAGTGTACAAAATGTTACACTTTGAATCCCAGCTACATATTATTTAAGTACCGGTAGCAACTGCACAATTTCAGATTGGGGTGTGATTGCCCTTGTGGGCAGACGGAGGGTGTCAAACCCATGTCTGCTCAATCACTGGGAAGGAATTAAGATCTTTATTGGTATCTCATACCAGGGTCTGGGTTGGGAATATCTGTGGGGTTGGTGAAGTCAAGTAAAATACTCTAATAGATATTTTTCTACACATCATTAACTCCAAAAAGTTCTTCAATGAAACCATACATGCCAGAAATTTTCAGGTCCAAATCGGGACATTCCATGAAAAATGTCGAGACGTGACAAAAAAGCAGGACACCTACAACGATCAATAATGCCACCTTTACTGTAGTCAGGAATTAGTATATTACTTACAAAACCGCATAATTTCTGGCAAATATTGGCGATAAATGTGTGTACATTTCAAGGATTTAGCATGGTGTCCGCTCTCTAATTGAAGTAGTTTTTATCTGATCTTTACCAAACTTGGTCAGAAGTTGTATCAAAACAATGTCTAGGTCAAGTTCGAATATGGGACATGCCGGGTCAAAAACTAAATCACGGGTCACTTAGTGCATTTCAAGGATTTAGCATGGTGTGTGCTCTCTAGTTTATGTGGCTTTCTGATTTATTTTGATATTCTAAGACATTTTTATGCCCCCGAAGGAGGGCATATAGTGATCGGACTCTCGTCTGTCCGTCACACTTTGCGTTTAGATTTCGAAAAATGCTCATAACTTCTATGTTCCTTTCAGATAGCAATTTCATATTTGGCATGCATGTTTATATGGACAAGGCCTTCCCAAACGCTTACAAATTTTGAACCCATGTGACCTTGACCTTGAACTTAGGGTCAGCGTTTAGGTTTCGAAATCTGCGTTTAGGTTTCGAAAATAGCTCATAACTTCTACCAAGCGTTTATAGGGGGCATAAGTCATCCTATGGTGACAGCTCTTGTTTGAAAATCAGTCAAAAACTTAAGTAAATTTATATCGAACTTCAATGTGTATCGTTTAGTGCTCAATTTCTTTGATATACAAAACTGGTGTTTTGACATGTTTTTTAGCCTCCGCTGGTATAATACACAGAATACTGCGTAATACAATCTTTGGACTTGATTTGGGCCATGAAATACAAATGCAGTTGGCTTTGAATTCACTATGATGCATCTATCGCTAGCAATTAGAGACCCCTATCATAAAAACACCATGGTGTGAATGCCCGATAAAATCAATAATTTGCCGATAGAGCACTGATAAGGTGTCAAAAAAACACACTGGATCACTCGACTAGTAGATATGGTTTGTTAATTAGGGGCAATACAGGGATAAGCGATGGTAATTTAAGCCAGACATCGCTTGAATAGCAAATTCTATTGTGACCTGATAGAACATTATGTCGTTTTGTATGAATGTCGGGACAAATTGTGCCACATCTGGACACCGGGACAAACACCCCCAAAACAGGACTGTCCCGCCAAGATCGGGACGTCTGGCATGTATGAATGAAACTTAGGACATACTCAGAAAGTAGATTTTTAGCTCATCTATTTTTTGAAAAAAAATTATGAGCTATTGTCATCACCTTGGCGTCGGCGTCAGGTTAAGTTTTGCGTTTAGGTTCACTTTTCTCAGAAAGTATCAATGCTATTGCATTCAAACTTGGTACACTTACTAACTATCATGAGGGGACTGGGCAGGCAAAGTTAGATAAATCTGGTGTGCATTTTGACAGAATTATGTGCCCTTTTTATACTTAGAAAATTGAAAATTTTGGTTAAGTTTTGCGTTTAGGTCCACTTTTCTCAGAAAGTATCAATGCTATTGCATTCAAACTTGGTACACTTACTTACTATCATGAGGGGACTGGGCAGGCAAAGTTAGATAACTCTGGCGTGCATTTTGACAGAATTATGTGCCCTTTTTATACTTAAAAAATAGAAAATTTTGGTTAAGTTTTGTGTTTAGGTCAATTTTATTCCTGAAGTATCAAAGCTATTGCTTTCATACTTGCAACACTTACTAACTATTGTAAGGGGACTGTGCAGGCAAAGTAATGTAACTCTGACTGGCATTTTGACAGAATTATGTGCCCTTTTTATACATAGAAAATTGAAAATTTGGTAAAGTTTTGTGTTTAGGTCCACTTTATTCCTACAGTATCAAAGCTATTGCTTTCATACTTGCAACACTTATTAACTATCATAAGGGGACTGTGCAGGCAAAGTTATGTAACTCTGACTGGCATTTCGATGGAATTATGGGCCCTTTATACTTAGAAAATTGAAAATTTGGTTAAGTTTTGTGTTTTGGTCCACTTTACCCCTAAAGTATCATAGATATTGCTTTCATACACTCGCAAACTATCATAAGGGTACAGTAAAAGGACAAGTTGCATAATTCTGGTTGTCATTTTTACGGAATTATGGCACTTTTTTTACTTAGTAACTTTGAATATATGGTTAAATTTTGTGTTTTGATCCACTTGACTTCTTAAGTATCAAGGCTTTTGCTTTCAAACTTCAAATACTTTCATGCTATCACGAGGTTACTGTACCTGGCAAGTTGAATTTTACCTTGACCTTTGAATGACCTTGACTCTCAAGGTCAAATTATTAAATTTTGCTAAAATTGCCATAACTTCTTTATTTATGATTTGATTTGATTGATACTTTGACAAAACTACTCTTACCTGACTTACCACAATAGACTCCACCCAAACCATCCCCCGTGCCCTCCCCCCCCCCCCCCTGCACCCGCACGGCGGTGTTCTTGTTAATAAAATGCACCAGAATTTGTATATGTCACAGGTCTACCTCTCTATGATAAAAGGTTCTGTGCCGCTGATTCGTGGGTGTTTTAATATCATAAATACGTTACCTGTTATCTCTAGCTTACCCCTTTCCAAGGGAGTTATTTCATCCGGAAAATATTCAAGCGCTGGGAATCGTCCACCTCTATAAGAATCCAAATCAGGTTAAACATAGTACAATGCAACCTAACAGGAAATCAAGAACCACAACTCATCTTTCCTTTCCGGATAAAACCATGTGCACGCCTATTTTAGGCTCAGGACTTATGTGTTCTTTTCACTGTGTTTTTGGCGGAGTTTAAAAGGATAAAGTTTATTTATCTTTTATTTGTATCATTCGGTTTATATTTCTATACTTTTTGTTGCAGTAATTGTCATATTTCTGCTTTTGCTGGGTTTCTTTGTTTGTATCGTCGCTCATGTACATGACGTCATGAGCACGTGAACCACGAGGAATTCGTGCCTATTCCCCAATAAGTAATTGAGGTCAATTGGACAGCGTTCTTTGTGTTTACATTTTGTGGTTTAACTTTTTATTTGAATTTATAATCATTAATTTGTTTTTTTGTAGGTTCTTTCTGTTTCTTTTATTTCAGAATGAACTTACAGGATAGAGGTTCTTGTGGTCATATCAAAGCAAGGTGGGATTCCCACGATACTTGCTTGGCATGTACCGGTTGCACATTTAATAACAAATGTGCGGTTTGCGATTTGTGGGCTTACGACGTATGGACAAAAGCAGGTCGCCGGAGGACGTCGATCAGCCGCAAACGCAACGAACCTCCATCCGACGTTGATTACCCGGTGACTCCACTGGTCAAGGATGACCAGCGGTTTTGTCAGTCACCGAGTACCGGGCAAGATGGTGTTGTTGTCAGTCGATCGTCATCAGATCTTATGACTCACACCATGCATACCGGCGACATTGATCATGGAACGACTGGATCAATGTCAGACCACATGGCAGCCGCCATTCTACGGTCTTTGTCCGGTGACGTAACCGGTCATAATATGACCGGCCGGTCACCGGTCCGGTCCGGTCCGGTCACCGGTCATGTCACCGGTCCGGTCCGGTCCGGTCATGTCACCGGTCCGGTCCGGTCCGGTCACCGGTCCGGTCACCGGTCCGGTCACCGGTCCGGTCCGGTCACCGGTCCGGTCCGGTCACCGGTCCGGTCCGGTCACCGGTCCGGTCCGGTCACCGGTCCGGTCCGGTCATTGATCACCGGTCCGGTCATTGATCACCGGTCCGGTCCGGTCACCTGTCCGGTCCGGTCACCGGTCCGGTCCGGTCCGGTCACCGGTCAACAGTCATCAGTTGGGCCTGCCACCGATAACACCAATCGCCGGTCAAGAAGAACTCGGTCTTCATCATCGGCGTATTCTTCTACATCCGATTCGTCGTCGAATACATCGTCTTCATCAAGGAGTGGACATCGGACACGCTCTTCTTCGTCGAGCAGTTATCATCGTCGCGGCGCTCATAAGCGATCACGTCGTCACTCACGGAGACGGTATTCCAAAAAATCTCGATCACATCGCAGCCGATCCACATCTCGACAGCGCAGCCGATCCAGATCTCGACATTGCAGGAAACGAGGACGTCGGCAACATTCACGTAGACAGCATCGGACTTACCATACGTATAGTCGTTCACCATCGTGTTCCGTTATGGAATCGCATGTTTCCATGCCAAATGTGTCGGTTCCAACGTTGACTGCCACACGTATTGCATCTTCAGGAGCTCATCTCACTACTACGGCGTCAGTGTCAACACCACGGGTATCATCTACAGTATCTAGTCGTGTACCCCCTACAGCTACCCTGTCGAATCCTGATACACTATGGATACAGAATTCGGCGGGACATTTTGTACCGGTCAATGCTGATAATTTACCTTCTTCCGGTTTACATTATCAGTTTACTGACGTCGGGGATGATCATTCGCTGTTACCAGACAATTACAATCCGGTACAAGATATTCTCACTTCTGTTCCTGCTGATTCTATACAAACCGCTGGTGTTGTAGAGAGTGAGGCTGATTCAGATGCAGAATCTAATGTTGAGACGGATCAATATTTAGCTCCGATTGGTCAGATCTATGAACTGATGTTTCGTACTCTTGGTGAAGATTACTGTCCAAGACCTGCTGAACTGTCTTCAAATGCGACGATTTCTGTGACAGAACAACTTTTTCGTACATTTGATCCCAACAGGGTTATTAAGTCGACGGCTCGTCCTGACCCACGACTTCCCATTGGTTCTACTGTTCTATCTGTTCTTCAATCATTGGAATCAGCTAATAAGACTATTCCAAAACGAGGAGAAACATGGAAAATTCCTAAGGAACTAGCTGATCCAAAACACCAGGAAGGTAGTAAAAGTTACAAACCTCCTGTACCACATGCAACCTCTGGGTTGGATTTTTCAAAACTTCCGGTTCCAGATCCGGACATAAGCAAGCTATCTCTTGTAATGCCAAGTGGTTCCAATTCAGTTTCTGTTCCGTTTTCAATGTTGGAAACTTGGGAAATGAGGGAACGTAGATCATTAGGTTTGACTAACCAAATTGACTTCATGCTAGCGACAATTTTACAAATGGTGTGTGATTGGTCGGAATCTGTTCCGGAGGAACTCCGTGATTTGTTAATTCATCTCTCACGGACCACACTGGCCTTATCTCACACTTCTGCTTCTTCAATGTCCGAGATGCTAAGGATTCGTAGAGATCTTATCCTTACTTCTTTACCTAAAGATTTTCTGTTGGAACCTGGTATGAACTCGCTCAGAACAGCTCCTCTCACATCAGGGTTTCTTTTTGGTGGAAGGATACAAGAAGCAATCACAGCTGACAAGGATGACCAACTTCATGCTTCTTTAGCTAGAAACAACTCTGGACAACGCCAAGGGGTCTTTAAGCATCCTGCTTCTAGGTCACCAGCAGTTCCAGCATTCAAGACGGCTAAGAGAAATAACCTTTTCTCTAAAAAGCCTTCTTTTAATCCACGGTCAGGTCCTAATAGGCAGTCTTCCTATAACAGACCTTCTTTGTCACACAAGTCTTCTAATAAAGATTCTGGGAAAAAGGGCAAACCCAAGCCGGGACAGAGGAATTTCAAACCTTCTACCGGCAGGGGCGCACCTCCTGCTTATCAGCCCTAGGTCCCTTCCCTTTCTACCGCCACAACCTCCGATGCCGGAAATACCAGTCGGGGCCAGACTTTTCCACTTCTCAAATCGATGGCTTCAAATTACTTCAGACGCATGGGTTCATTCTCTTGTGACAAAAGGCCTGACTTTTCAATTCGAAAAAAGGCCTCCACTTTCTCGCGTCCCTATAGAGCTGGTATCTCGGCATCCACATATTCCAGAGTCCATTCTCGGGCTCTTGGAAAAACAGGCGGTAGAAAGGGTTCAAGATCCTTATTCTCCAGGATTTTACAGTCGTCTTTTTCTTGTTCAAAAGAAAAATGGTTCCTGGAGACCAGTAATAGATTTAAAAGTGTTCAACATGTATCTCCTCAAACCAACTTTCAAAATGGAGACTCCTTCTTTCATACGGGAATCCATCAAACCCCTGCACTGGGGGGTGTCTTTGGATCTGGAAGATGCTTACTTCCATGTTCCTATACATCCCAACTACCGAAAGTACTTGCGATTCGCCTTTCAAGGCCAAGTCTACCAGTTCCGGTCTATGCCTTTCGGGTTGGCGACAGCCCCACGAGTTTTTACCAAACTAATGTCGGCAGTCGGATCACACCTCAGAGTTCACGGGATTATTCTTCTTCAGTATTTCGACGACTGGCTCTTACACCAGCTCGATCGTCAATTGCTTCTGTACAACCTAGAATTCTCTTGGAAGGAGCTCCTCTCGTTAGGGCTCCTTCTCAATGCAGACAAATCAGACCTCATTCCTTCACAGGACTTTACGTTTGTGGGAATGAATTTCTTGACCCACATCAATCGGGTCAGAGTGTCTATTCAACGTATATCAGACCTTCTGATGAAGGTCAACTGGGTTTTGTCCCAATCTCATATAACAGCTCAAGAATTCCTCTCTCTCAACGGTATCCTGAGCTCAGTAGCAGACTTTGTGCAGTTGGGACGTCTCTTCCTACGTCCTCTTCAGCACTATCTCTCAGCTTGTTGGAAATGGTCTCCAGGCAATCTATTAACACAGATTCCAATCCTTCCCTCCTTAAGGTCTCATCTTCAGTGGTGGCTAGACGAGGAGACTCTGTTGGCAGGAGTACCCCTTCTTCCCCCGCAACCGTCATTATATCTAATAACGGATGCGAGCAAGGAAGGGTGGGGTGCTCACCTGGAACCTCTCAGTCTGATAATTTCAGGGTTGTGGTCTCATCAGGAATCTCACCTTCATATCAACAATCTAGAAATGCGAGCAGTATTTCTAGCTGTATCTCATTTCCAATCACATCTTCGAGACTCTTGTGTGATGGTGTCAACAGACAACACATCTGTGGTGGCTTACATCCAGGCACAGGGGGGAACACATTCTCAACCCTGTATCTGGAAACCAGAAAATTACTTGTTCTTTGCAAAACACTCAACATTCATCTGCTGGCAAAATATATACCAGGTCGCCTCAACGCCCTGGCGGATGGTTTGTCTCGCAAACACCAGTTACTTCCATCGGAGTGGACACTTCATCAAGAAGTGACCAACCAGATCTTTTTCAAGTTCGGTTATCCCCTGGTCGATCTATTTGCAACCAGACACAATCACAGACTTCCTCTGTATGTGAGTCCAGTTTACGATCCAGCAGCGTGGGCAATCGACGCGCTTTCGTTCGCATGGGACCAACTGGATGCTTACGCCTATCCCCCACCCATTCTAATTCCCCAAATATTGGGGAAAATCAGGGTGAGCTCTTGCAGGATATCCTGATTGCCCCTTGGTGGCCCAGAAGATCTTGGTTCAACGATCTTCTCAGTCTCCTGTACGATTATCCCAGGAATCTTCCTCACAGGTCAGATCTTCTGTCTCAAAGCGGCAGACTACATGCGGACCCAAAAATGTTCCACTTACACGTCTGGCCGTTATCAGGCAATCTTTGCAGAAGAAATGTTTTTCTGTCAGGGCTTCAACCCTCGTTGCTTCGGCAAGGAGAAAATCCACCAGAGCAGTCTATGATGCTCGTTGGAAACTCTTCTCCAATTGGTGTTTTCGAGGGAAAATTAATCCCCTCAATCCCTCTGCTAGACGAATAGCGGATTTTCTCATTTATCTTTTTGATGATAAGAAACTTTCTCTTAGTTCCATCAAAGGATACAGATCTATGATTTCGCATACATTGGCTTTCACTAAGTCTTCACAAGTCTGTGCTGATCCAGCTATTTCAGAACTTGTTCGAGCTATGGAACTTAGTCGTCCTGTATCTCGTACACTTGCTCCTAAATGGGATTTAGCTTGTGTGCTTGGTTCCCTTATTAAGGCTCCCTATGAACCTCTTGATCAGGCTTCATTACAATTCCTAACATGGAAGACCGTTTTCCTTCTTACTATGGCTTCAGCCAAACGGAGAAGTGAAATTCATGCTCTTTCTATCGAGGATAGTCATCTTCGTTTTGACTCTTCTGATGGTTCTGTTACATTGTTGTGTCAGTCAGGATTCCTTGCTAAAAATCAACTCCCCTCTATGGCTTCCAAACCCTTCAAAGTTCCAAGTCTATCTAGAACTTGTGGACATGAAGATGATGATAGACTCCTTTGCCCGGTTAGGGCTTTGAAGTTCTACCTTAAAAAGGTAAAGTCTATTCGAGGTTCTCGCAAGAGACTTTTCATTCCATTAAAAGGGGGGGGCGATGTGTCTGCGGCTTCTATTTCTCGTTGGATAGCCTCGACTATAAGGAAAGCTTATTCTTCTCTTTCATCGAGGGATTTATCCCTGTTTAAGATAAGACCGCATGAATTAAGAGCTCTTTCGGCTTCGTGGGCTTATATTAATCAGACCCCACTATCTGAAGTGCTTCAAGCTGCTTTCTGGAGGAATCCGACCACCTTCTCCTCTTTTTATCTTCGTTCTCTTGAGTGCCAACAAGACAATTTGTATAAGTTGGGGCCTCTTGTAGTGGCTCAAACTGTAGTTTCTTCTATGGCGTAAGTACACTGGTGCCATCCGAGAATTAAGTACTATACTGTACTAACAAAGATTATAAGAGGACTTGATTCTACTATCTCTGGCTGTAAACCCTCTATATGGGTTTTGCTGTGATGGGAAAAAATATGCGAACCTTCCCGCCGCAGCTGCAAAATCAGCTAGAGATAACAGGTAACGTATTTATGATATTAAAACAAATTTTCTTAAGTAAAATTCATTTTAATTATTAAATACTTACCTGTTATCGGTAAGTCCCACCTCCCACCCCGCTCATCGCCTTTTTATGTTTGCGTAAAGGAAAGATGAGTTGTGGTTCTTGATTTCCTGTTAGGTTGCATTGTACTATGTTTAACCTGATTTGGATTCTTATAGAGGTGGACGATTCCCAGCGCTTGAATATTTTCCGGATGAAATAACTCCCTTGGAAAGGGGTAAGCTAGAGATAACAGGTAAGTATTTAATAATTAAAATGAATTTTACTTAAGAAAATTTGTTTTAATCTTATTTTCTACAGAAAACAGCAAGTCAAATATAGAATAAAATTTATATGGAGTAATTTTTGCAAGGATATTTTTTCACATTTGGGTCTCCTTACTTGTTATTTTTATTATGCTCCCAGTATGGTGGCATATAGCATTTGAACTGTCTGTCCGTCAGTCCGTCCGAAAACTTTAACATTAGCCATAACTTTTGCAATATTGATGATAGCAACTTGATATTTGGCATGCATGTGTATCTCATGGAGCTGCACATTTTGAGTGGTGAAAGGTCAAGGTCATCCTTCAAGGTCAAAAGTTAAAAAAATACAATCCAAGGGAAGTTATAAGCTTTACAAGGGAGATAATTTCTAAACCTGCTAAATGATACATTGAAAATTTATTTCAAAGCAGCGCAATAGAGGGCATTGTGTTTCTGACAAACACATCTCTTGTTTCTAATATATTTGATGATCATGGGATAATACTGCATTAAAGGTGTGTGAAGATTCAAATTCTTCAGGCTGATATGCCAATTAAGCATGCTCTTAATATATGTAAACCTTTTATCAAGGCCTCACTTTGTTAACCAGGTTTTCCAAAGGAAAAAAATGGTTATTAGATTGGTGAATGTCGGCGGGCGAGAGGTCGGGCCGAACAAGCTTGTCCAGGACATAACTATGTCGTTCATTGTGAGATTTTAAATTCATTTGGCACATTTGTTCACCATCATTGGATGTGTTATGCAAAAGAAGTACGTCAATATCTGCAACGTCAAGGTCACACTTTGAGTTCAAAGGTCAAAAAAGGCCATAAATGATCTTGTCCGGGCCATAACTATGTCATTCATTGTGAGATTTTAAAATTACTCTGTACATTTGTTCAAAATCATTGGATGGTGTGTCATTCGAAAGAATTACGTCGATATCTCCAAGGTCAAGGTCACACTTTGAGAAAATAGATTGAATTTGACACAAGGAGGATAACTAGGAACAATCAGTAACATTGCACATTTTGAATTGTCTCCCTTTATAAGACTTTTTTTTTTTAATTGAAAACCTGGTTTTGTGACAATTTTGTTCCTTGTTTGCATATTGGATTGATTTTGTGACTCTCACTCATACTAAAACAGAAAAATTGATTCTGCCAAAAACTTTTTAAAAAAACATACTAGTTGATCTATTATAATTTAACCCTATATAAATATTAATGTACCTTTCATCAAGACCAGTCAATAGACGATAATACTGAAATATAGGCTTTGGAATTCAACCTCAAATATTTCAAAATCTTTACAGCATAGAGGACAACACCCAATAAACCCCTAAAAAACAATACTGCAAATTTTATTTCAATTATTACATGACCTTAAGAACAGTATTTTATTCCAATATGGAACCGCTAATAGTTTTGCAGTTGAAATGAGAACATTGTTTTGTGAATATCCTGGTATGAAAATTGCCTCAGTGCCTTAGATATCTTGTTTTGAGCATGTCTCAAAACTCAATGGTGGAATCAATCTGAAATGTCATATATTGAAAAATCTCATTGAGGAGGTGTTCAATGCACAAGAGCCATAAGTTCAGCTTTCAAAGTTCATGTCAAATGTCTTGTAAATGTTCATGCTTAAATTTGGATCTTTTCATATCTGGATTATAAAATGAGAAAGAGCAGAACTTCATGATATGGTGTGAAGCTTGCTATGTGTTTGCTGTAAGCCCAGTTTTCAATCTTGGCATAGTGGATAAACTGTCCGCTTAGTAATCAGAAGATCAAGGGTTTCATCCCCCTACTGTGCAATTGTTCTTAAGATCTCTAAAGACACCCAGTTCAGGTTTTTCCTTGGAAACAGACTTGAAAGTGTCTCAATAATTCAAAGGGATAAACATGTACAAATGAAGCCCTGTGTGTTGCAGATGTTCTGAAGGAGATGATACTGCACTACCAGAGTGAGTGCATCAATGTGCTCATCCCAATCTTGTCCCAGGTACACATGACCAACCAGGATGCTAACATGCCATGTGAGTAGGGAAACAATGGTGGCCCCATACGTCATAATTCATGACATTTTTCTTAGTTTGGTGGTTGCTTTAGTAGTGTTATTCTCTTTGGGTATACAATAATTGTAACGTGTCGTACTTCAAACCGAACCAAATTTCATATACCTTTGATTAACTAGTTTTTGTACAAATTTTAAATGGGGGGGGGGTCAAACAGGTTGTTTCCAGTCAATACTTAAGTGTGCATTGACCAATCATGATGAAGCATTGAAAATAGCTGTTTTGTTGGATATCTAGCTTGGGATTGGATTTAGGGCGTGTCAGGCCAAGGTCATGGTCACTGTTACTAAAAAATTATAACAAGTTTCTACTCATAACTATGTAGTTTGGATTGAGCTATTGCAAATCATATATGTTACTTGAATGAAGACCAACCTTTGCAGTGCATTTGGGACCAATCACAATATTATGTTTCTTGTTGACTCCTTTAGTAGTGTTATGTTCATTGGGTGACAGTTAGTAGCAATTGAGTGTGCAATGCTCAACCATTCATTAGAAAAGTCATTCTTTTGTTGACTACTTTAGTTCAATGTTAGTAACAATTTGTAGCTGTATAAAATTGTGGCATTTCACAACTAACATTTTCCTTTGTTGGCCTTAATAGTTGTCTTTATTTAGGTGTAAGTGTAATCATCTTATGATAACTTGTCTGTGATTGTTAGGAATTAATATATGGCCATGATTACAGTGCCCAGTGGCCCCTACTTCCCCCACAGAGGTCAAAAGCCAATTGGATCCAAGGCCAACATCAGGCCCCCTCGGCCCCACTTCAACATGCTTCTACATGCCAATCAGTTGGAGGCAGCTAAGGTAGGATATAGGGCCTTTTTGTTGAAAGTTGATGAAAATTAGCCTCACTATTGGAAAAGGGAACTTGATGCAACTGTGTGAAGTCTCGTCCAAGATATGGCTTTGTGCAGTCTGCTTTTCCGCTTTTACAGAACATTTCATTTAAAGGTAGTCTCTTTTTAGCAAAAAGCCAGTTTTAGCATAAATTGTTGTCCCTGATAAGGCTGTGTGGACTGTTTAGGCTAATCTGGGACGACACTTTACACACATGTATTAAGCCTCTTTGTCTCAGAATGAGGCTTAAATGTAAATTGTCTCCCTTTTGTGATATCTAATATTTTCCTATTTAAATATAGGTGTCAACAAAAACTAATGGAGGAATAATGTTGAATACTTTGTTGATCTTTCTAATAAATATTCAAATGATTTGTTTGCACTACTCTTACCAACACAAATTCAATTAAGAGACTCGTAATTCTTTTTCTTAAGTAGTATTGTCTTCAACTTTATTTCATATGTTCATTTTGATTGTTGCATTGACTGTTAATATGAATATGTTAAAAGGTTTACTACATATGAAATCTAAGTGTTGAATATGCTGCGTCAATACTGTATTAAATCTTCTCATGTTGATTTTTTATCATACTCGTGATGAGACAAAATGTAATTTTATTATAATAAGAAATGTCATTAGGAATATTAGATTACCAAATAAAGACTTTAATATATAGTGTTATGGCAAAATATCTGTTTTCATCCAGAATAAAAAAAAAACAGTTCAGTTGATTCCTTAGTTAACTAGAGTAAACAAAATGCACCCAGTATTTAAAAACCTAATTTGAGTTTTTTGAAAAATCTGTACTGACAAACATGCTGTTGAGCTCATAGCATGTTTTACATTACAATTAATTTCAACTGAGAAGTTTATTAGCTCATCTATTTTTTGAAAAAAAATTATGAGCTATTGTCATCACCTTGGCGTCGGCGTCGGCGTTGGCGTTGGCATCGGCGTCCGGTTAAGTTTTGCGTTTAGGTCCACTTTTCTCAGAAAGTATCAATGCTATTGCATTCAAACTTGGTACACTTACTTACTATCATGAGGGGACTAGGCAGGCAAAGTTAGATAACTCTGGCGTGCATTTTGACAGAATTATGTGCCCTTTTTATACTTAAAAAATTGCAAATTTTGGTTAAGTTTTGTGTTTAGTTCCACTTTTCTCAGTAAGTATCAATGCTATTGCATTCAAACTTGGTACACTTACTTACTATCATGAGGGGACTGGGCAGGCAAAGTTAGATAACTCTGGCATGCATTTTGACAGAATTATGTGCCCTTTTTATACTTAGAAAATTGACAATTTTGGTTAAGTTTTGTGTTTAGGTCCATTTTATTCCTTAAGCATCAAAGCTATTGCTTTCATACTTGCAACACTTACTAACTATCATAAGGGGACTGTGCAGGCAAAGTAATGTAACTCTGACTGGCATTTTGACAGAATTATGTGCCCTTTTTATACTTAGAAAATTGAAAATTTGATTAAGTTTTGTGTTTAGGTCCACTTTATTCCTACAGTATCAAAGCTATTGCTTTCATACTTGCAAGATTTATGAACTATCATAAGGGGACGGTGCAGGCAAAGTTATGTAACTCTGACTGGCATTTGGACGGAATTATGGGCCCTTTATACTTAGAAAATTGAAAATTTGGTTAAGATTTATGTTTTGGTCACTTTACCCCTAAAGTATCATAGATATTGCTTTCATACTTGGAACACTCACAAACTATCATAAGGGTACAGTAAAAGGACAAGTTGCATAACTCTGGTTGTCATTGTTACGGAATTATGGCCCTTTTTTGACTTAGTAACTTTTAATATATGGTTAAATTTTGTGTTTCGATCCACTCGAAGTATCAAGGCTATTGCTTTCAAACTTCAAATACTTACATGCTATCATGAGGTTACTGTACCTGGCAACTTGAATTTTACTTTGACCTTTGAATGACCTTGACTCTCAAGGTCAAATTATTAAATTTTGCTAAAATTGCCATAACTTCTTTATTTATGATTAGATTTGATTGATACTTTGATGAAACTACTCTTACCTGACATACCACAATAGACTTCACCCAAACCATCCCCCGTGCCCTCCCCCCCCCTCCCCCCCCTCCCCCCCCCCCCCTATTTTTTTTTTTTTTTTTTTTTTTTTATAAGATCATCTCACAAATGACCACCACACCCTCACACTATACCCCCACCCCACCCCCCTACCCCCCCCCCCCAAATTTTTTTTTTGATTTTTTTTTTTTTTTTTTTTTTTTTTTTTTTTTTTAAGATCATCTCGCAAATTATCACCACACCATCACACTAAACCCCCCCCCCCCCCCCCCGATTTTTTTTTTTTTTTTTTTTTTTTTTTTTCGCTTTTTTTGGAAGATAATGTAATAAATGTCCACAACCCCACACTATACACCCCTCTTCACTCCACTCCTCCCTCCTTTGTGATTGAAAATGAGAGTCCCTTCACCTTTAAAAAGAAAATAGATGAGCGGTCTGCACCCGCAAGGCGGTGCTCTTGTTTTTAGATTACCATTAATTTCCAATATACTTGAGCTCACACCGTACATGTATATCTTCTGCAGGGTGTTGATGAGGCGTATGACACGGCCATGCAAGACTTCTTCAGCCCCTATCACTCCATGGTGGATCTCATGTGCAGAGTGGCGGTCAATCAGCAGATACTCACGGAACCAATCATAACCTTCAGTAGGTTTCACAACATTATTCTCACCAAACCAATCATAAATATTAGTAGGTTACACAACACTACACACCAAACGAATCATTACCTCTAGTAGGTTACACAACACTACTCACCAAACCTATAAAATGTAAAAGGTTTCACAACATTATACTCAAATATACACTGATTATTTTTATTTCATTTTATGAATTTTTTAGTGTGGTTAACCTGACAAACATCTGAACATTTTGTTGTTGCCTTAATACTGCTGTGACAAATGGACATATGGTTCAATAATTACCTGTTTTCCACTCACAGGTGCAATGGTCGCATATGAAGGTGTTCCTTTGCATTCACCATACTTTGCAAAACTCTGGTATGAAATCTACCATACAGAGGTAAGAACTTGATACATACTTTTTGTGATGTTAGACAGTAAATAAATGCTTTACAATTATATAATAATTGCCTAACAGTTTCGTGTTCCCTTTTTCGAAAGAAGTGTTTTTAATGTACATAGTGGTACCATAAAAAATGCACATTAAATGTGCATTAAATATGCATTTATTATAATTGTGTATTTTTCTGATTTGTTTTTGCATCTTTTACAAGAAAACACTTTAACATATACTAAAACAGACTAAATGTGCTGAAGCGTACTTATATGATGGTAAAGTGTATTTTTCACAAGGGCAAATACAATTTTAAAGCACTTAATTGTATTATTGCAGTAAAAATACACCAGAAAGTTTAACTATCAGGGGTGTTATAAAATTGTATATAACGTTGATGATTTAACATCAAAGAAGGCTAAATTTAGCATGTATTTTTAATCTAGCTTCAATAAGTAGCCATTGTTGCTAAATATCTTGATCAAGATCTAAATGAAACCCTTGGTTGTGTGCAGTACAGTTTAAATGAAATGATACTTTTTCAGGTTGACAAGAATTTCATCAAGCTGTTGTGTTCAAGCAATTACTTCATAGACTATGTGGACGCAGTGCTAATGGATGAGAGAATGTCTCTCAATAATCAGAACATCTACCAGTTCTTCTGCAACTTCTTCCCAAAGGTCGGTGTTGGATTTGTCGTTTTGATTCTAGAATATTTTAAGTTTTATTTAATTGTTCTAAAACTTAAATTGTAATACAATCTCAATAAGGGAAATACCAAGGTTATCTAACAAGAGAATGGTACTGAAATATTATAATATTGGAGACTTCAAAAGTTATTATACTCTACTGCTGAAAAGCATTATAAGTATATATAGTGAATTACTACCTTCAAATAAGAACCTTCTACACTATCAGGTTAAAATGACAAGCACTACTTCACTCAGGCATCTTCATGTCTTAGTTTAAACATATTAATTTGAGCTCAATTGTGCTGAAAGCCTAGACACTTAAGTCCATTTCCAAGAACCAGTACTTAATGCCTTAGGAGAAGGTCTTGAGAACACCCTCAGTATGGATCAAACCAAGGACCTGCTGATCTCTAGGTTGGCACCATATGTACCACACTATTGCAACCTTTTAATGTGTATTTGTCTGTTTTAAGGTGCATGAGCAGGTATTGAGTGACCAGGACCGGCACCTTCTAAACTCTGTTATTGTGTCCATCACTGCTGAGAAGGCCACGCTGGAGAACGCCAAGGACGAACATGAGATGATGAGCATTTTCAAACGAATAGCAGGGGTATGTACCATAGTATTATAAGGGGGGGGGGGGGGGGGGGGGGGGGGGGGGCGAATAAAAAATGTTTTATTCCTCCTTCCTGTGTTTAGATTTCTTCACAAATAATTATAAAATGTAATGGATTAAGAGACTTTTGGGAAAGCAAGTTTGGGTACAAGAGAAATGTTAGGGGAGGGGATTTGGGGTAAAGATAGGTATGAAGGAGAAGAGAAATAGGGCAATCCTCATTCCTTAGGTGCTGTTGGACCCATCATAAAAGAGTACTTTTTTTATAAACCAGTTAGCGTTGTGCAAATTTAATTCGTTACGATGCCCCTCTTTGAAGAAGAAGTCGTATATTGCTTTGCTTGATGTTGGACGGTCTGTCTGTCGGTAGACCAGTCTGAATGTCGGTAGACCAGTTCGTTACCGATCCATAACTCGTCAACGAATTGACCAATTGGCTTGATACTTCACATGTGCATTGACCTTGGACAGTAGATGACCCCTATTGAAATTGGGGTCACTAGGTCAAAGGTCAAGGTCATTATCACACTGTCTGTCAGTCTGTCTGTCGGTAGACCAGTCTGAATGTCTGTAGACCAGTTCAATTCCGATCCATAACTCGTCAACGAATTCACCGATTGGATTGATACTTCACATGTGCATTGGCCTTGGACAATAGATGACCCCTATTGAAATTGGGGGCATTTGGTCAAAGGTAAAGGTCACTATCACACTAAGTTTGAAAATTGTTTCCGATCAATTACTTGTCAACCAATTGACAGATTTGCTTGATACTTCACATGTGCATTGGCCTCTGACAGTAGATGACACCTATTGAAATTGGGGTCACTAGGTCAAAGGTCAATGTCTTTTTCACACAAAGTGTGAAAATTGTTTCAATAACTTGTCAACCCATTGACCGCTTGGCTTGATACTTAATATGTGTGTTGGCCTTGGACAGTAGATTTCCCCTATTGAAATTGGGGTCACTAGGTCAAAGGTCAAGGTCATTGTCACACATTAAGAGTACAATCGTTTCCGATCAATAACTCGTCAACTGATTCACTGATTGACTTGATACTTCCCATGTGCATTGGCCTTGGACAGTAGATGACCCCTATTGAAATTGGGGTCATTAGGTCAAAGGTTAAGGTCACTGCTACAAACAAAGTATGAAATCATTTCCCATCAATAACTCGTCAACTGATTCACCATTTGGCTTGATACTTCCTATGTGCATTGGCCTTGGACAGTACATGACCCCTATTGAAATTGGGGTCACTAGGTCAAAGGTCAAGGTCACTGTTACACACAAAGTGTGAAATTGTTTCCGATAAATAACTCGTCAACTGATTCACCGATTGGCTTGATACTTCTCATGTGCATTGGCCTTGGACAGTAGATGACCCCTATTGAAATTAGGGTCACTAGGTCAAAGGTCATGGTCACTTGCACAATAAGTGGGAAAAGTGTTTCTGATCAATAACTTGTCAACGAATCAACCAATTGGCTTGATACTTCTCATGCGCATTGGACTTGGACAGTAGATGACCCCTATCAAAATTCGGGTTACTAGATCAAAGGTCAAGATCACTGTCACAATAAGTGTGAAAATTGTTTCCGTTTAATAACTCATGAATGAATCGACCGATTTGCTTAATACGTCACAGGCGCATTAGCCTTGGGCAGTATATGAGCACTATTGAAATTTGGGTCACTAGTTCAAAGCCCTGTTGGGGGGGGGGGGGGGCATATGTCTCAAACCGTGGAACACTTGTTTTCCTTAATAATCCTCTGTCTACATAAAATATCTAGATTTACACACTGTGCAGTCCCAATCGCCTTTTTGCAGGATCTACGAGCCTTGCTGTTGATATTCTCCGTACAACCCCCTCGGTACATCAACAAGGTGCTATACGAGAGTCTGCACTACATCCTGCAGGTGTGTAGGGAGTTCCAGCACCAGAGGGACGCTGAGGCTGCGAGTGAAGTGGCGCAGAAAGACCTGGACAAGTCCCTGGAGTGCCAGACCTCTGCTGATGACAAGGACACCTCCAGGAGACGTCGTACAACATCACAGGGGAGTCAGGAATCCTCAGAGGATACAGGTATGTGTCATAAATTTTGACTTTTTTGTTACAAAAGCCACAAGGTTGCTTAACATTTATCAGTTAAACTATGCTAAGATTTTTTTTTACCTTTTTGCTTGCAGTATAGTTATTATAATGTAATTGAGCCTCACTTTGCAAATACCAGGCTTTATGCATGTGGGTACGAGTTGTGCAAGATTATCCTGTGAGGAATGAACATCCTGTAGTAATGTGTCGTGCCTGTAATGATCTGTGCTCCTAGAGCAAGACCCAATTGTTATTTATATGCATGCAACATATTACGCAGCTAGGCACAGGCTAATCTGGGACGACGCTTTCCACTTGCATGGATTTTTTGTTTTGAAGAAGTCTGTTTAGACGGGAAGTATTTTTTCCTGGGATGATACTTTATGCACATGCATTGAGCCAAGTTTGCCTGGAGGGAGTCCAAATTGTAATATATATGCATGTTACATATTACACCTTGGCTTCAACCACTATTCATATGTAATGTGGATTTAACTCAGCTTAAATTCTAAATTTCTGAGATATGTAATGTGTATTGAACTCTGCTTGAATTCTAAATTTCTTAGATATGTAATGTGGATTATACTAAGCTTAAATTCTAAATATCTGAGATATGTAATGTTGATTGAACTCCAAGAACTGATTTGTATTCAACTTCAATGTCACTGAAAATTGTCTCTGTTTTACAAATCTTTCTCAAAACTAATTAGGCTAAAACAATAATTAACTTTAAATATTTTAAAAACCTTAACATTGTGTTAAACATCTTAATGCAAAATTGTATTTATTATCCCAGCGGAAAAAAAATTCAGAGGGGATATAGTAATTGGTCCTGTCCGTCCGTCCGAAACATTGTCCGGAACATAACTCGAAATCTATTCAATGGATTTACTTTAAACTTAGAATATAAACAGATGGCAAATAGGAGAAGTGCAGTGACCAAGAACCGTAACTCTACCTTAGTTTTTGAATTATCTCCCCCTTTATATAATTTTATAGTAAATTTTTGTCCGGAGCATAACTCTAAATCAACTGGAGGAATTTTCTTGAAACTTGAAATATAAACAGATGGCAAGTAGGAGAAGTGCAGTGACTAAGAACAGTAACTCGATCTACCTTAGTTTTTGAATTATCTCCATTTATTTAATTACAAAGTACATTTTTATCCGGAGCATAACTCTAAATTAACTGAAGGGATTTTCTTGAAACTTGAAATATAAACAGATGGCAAGTAGGAGAAGTGCAGTGACTAAGAACAATAACTCTATCTACCTTAGTTTTTGAATGATCTCCCTTTATTTAATTTCAAAGTACATTTTTGTCCTGAGCATATCTTTAAATCTACTGAAGGGATTATCTTGAAACTTGAAATATCAACAGATGGCAAGTAGGAGAAGTGCAATGACTAAGAACCATAACTCTATCTACCTTAGTTTTTGAATGATCTCCCTTTATTTAATTTCAAAGGAAATTTTTGTCCGGAGCATAACTCTAAATCTACTGAAGAGATTTACTTGAAACTTGAAATATAAACAGATGGCAAGTAGGAGAAGTGCAGTGATGAAGAACCATAACTCTATCTACCTTAGTTTTTGAATTATCTCCCTTTATTTAATTACAAAGTAAATTGTTGTCCGGAGCATAACTCTAAATCTACTGAAGGGATTTACTTGAAACTAGAAATATAAACAGATGGCAACTAGGAGAAGTGCAGTTAACATGAACCATAACTCTTTCGGCCATAGTTTTTGAATTATCTCCCTTATTATTATTATTTGTTTGTTTTTTTAAATATAATTTTCAGTTATATTTTATTTAATTTCATAGAAAATATTTTAGCTTTTCAATTTTAATATCTCCCTTTATCTAATTTTACAATAATATTTTAATTTGAACACTGAAGCATTCACTGTAAAATGAATAGATGAGTTTAAGGAAAAATACAGTGATCAAGAACAGTAACTGATTATAGTCTTCTTTTTTTAATTACCTCCCTTTCCTTCATTTCCAAATATTTTATTCTCTACAGCATAACTCCAACACTATATAACTATTGATCCTTGAAATATAAATAGATAACACAGGTGCCATGTTTTACAAATATTATTCTACTCCCTAAAACAAATGTTGTCATACAAGCAAACACATTTCGGCGGGGATTTGGTACTTCTGTGACAAGCTCTTGTTTTATAAATAGGTGAGACCCCGTCCAAACGTAGAAGACTTTCATCAGAAGCTACAAATGAAGAGGTAGCCAATAAAGAAAATATAGAAGAAAATCCCCCTGAAGCTAAAACAAGTCCCCAAAAAGAGGAATCTGAGTCTGGTGCTAAAGATACAACTGGTGAAAAAGAGTGTAAGTCCTCAGAGAATGTTACTAAAAGTCATGGAACAGGACACGAAAAAAGAAGAAAGGAACGGTCTGCCAGTGGACCACCAGACATCAAGGACAATCTAGGGTCACCACGACCTGTCAGAAGGCACGAATCCCCTGAGCCAGGACCTAGCAGGCAGCCTGATGAGCCATGCCAGAAAAAGGAGAGGTCCGTGAGTGAAGCAGGTATAGATAGGCGTCGTAGCCAAGATGGATCTGTGTCAAGTTCCAGCTCCAATAAAGCATCTGGCGATGAGGAAGTTCAGAAACCACGGCAACGAGCCAGTGATAGGCCTGTGTGGGTGGACATGGTTGCCAAGCATATAGAGTCCTTGTTTTCTTTTATGAGGAAAAGTGACGATGATGATAGTTGAACAATGTGATTCAGTATTCAGTGTTAGCTTAACAGACTTAAAATGGCTGACAAGGAATACTGGCGTCTATTTTTCTTATGTAATTGTATTTGTTGTTATTTTTATGTAAACCATTGCATTGTGTTCCTGTTAGATTAGTTTTGTTAAGTTGTTTTTTTGTAAATGAGAGAAATCATGAAATGCTGTCAGTGATGTGAACAGATATTTAAAACCAGACATAATTATATGCTTCCTTACTACAGCCTGTATTTAACGATCGATTCTCATACTTACAACTGAAGAATTAACTCACTTCCAAGGAATAGTACTTCCGAGTTTACATGTATTTAAAGTGCATTAGTTACGAAAGGCATTTATGTCATCAATTTATTGTACTGGACAAGGAGTGTTGTTTGAGGTCTTGAAAATGCACTAAAATTTCAACATTTATGAATTTTTGGAGCATGACAGATTTATGAAAAAACTCTTAGAATAATGTCAAAGAAAAATTGATTGGTATTTCAACCAAATCATATGTCAAAGTTTATTTTCAAAATGTTTGTAGCACAGTAAACAGTATATTGTCTAAATAGAATTAAACCCATTTACTGTTTGCCTTTGTTTTGCTTAATTATATCTTTATATGTGTGAACTGTGCAGATCTCAAACATGAATTGAAGGCCCTATGCCACCATCCAAAAATTGTGAACAACATTGCAATGTCATTGTTATTGTGTTCAGTGTGTTGTGTGATGTATGCTATTTTGCGCTTTGTCCTTATGCAAATCGTTCAGCTTTTATGGTGAATAAACTAAAGAACAGAAATATTTACATGATGTTGTGTTAGCAAATTTAATACAGTAATAAAATGCAAATTAAGTTTTTATTTACACCTCGAAGCGTAGACATTAACTACTATTCTGGTAAAACATACATGCAATACAGACGCTATTCGATTGTTGTGAAGAGGAAGAGAAACCTAAAGGTCGCAGTAGATAATACTCGCCAAGAACGTAGTGAGGACGCCTTGACGTCGCCGATGAATGTTGCGTCAACAAGTGATCGCAGGAAACACTATTTGAAAATGCTTAGATGCGTACACAAGTAATAAAGAGATATTAGAACCTCTGGCGCGTGATCGACCCTATACAGATTGTTTTCTCGAAACTAAAACAATGGCGTTTTTACAAGTACAAATGTCGTTTTCCAAAAGCTGACCGTTTTTGGTCACAGTGAGGATGAGTTTTAAATAAGTATTGTTTAATGATACACAGTTTTTACTAGGGACACGAAAACCAATAGCTGTAGGTAAATTGTACTTGTTACTAAAATTGGCATGCCCTGCCGCTATTAAACGGTTCTGTAGTGTGGTGAAAGTATGCGATTTTTTAGGCGTGATTTCAAATTCCACTCTAGTGGTATATCGAATATTGATACATGTATTGTATTTTTTTTTACGGTTACATCAATACAACATGGCTTCTTGGTACATATATAATTGAAAAGAGGGAATAAGCATAATATTTATTCATGTCTATATTTTTTGTGGTATACCATAAATACACTAAAATCTGATTGGACAATTTATATGTAATTTACCTTGGGCATTGATAGTTAACATCTATCACATACCAGATTAAAGGTATAAAACGTTATGGAAGTCCGAAAAGCATGCAAGCAAAAAAAACAAACTAACACAATACATCTCTATCTAAAATAAAGATGCGCAAGTAAGGCATGATAAGATGTTTGTTTCCAATAGCCCGGTCTACCGGTAACATCTTTAATGGTATTCCATGTTTAATTTTCGACAATTGTTGCTCTATTCATCAAATGCGCTTAATTAATTGTTTATGAAAGAAGTGGAGCAATGATATTACTAGTCTGCTTCACTTACCTAACCTCTCTGTGAGATACATATTTTTAAACAAACAACCTATTGTTTAGGTCTGACATTATGCATACATGTACATTTTTTCCGTGTTTGTACATTGTGTTTAATATTCCTACACATTTATGCATTTGATCGTAATGGCTTTTTGACTGAAAGTCAATCAGAATCAGTTAACCCTTTTTTAAATGATGGGTTAAACAATTTTTTTGCTCATATTTGTTTCGTTATTACGGAATTGTTTGGCTTGTAATTGTTACTGACAATGTAATATGATTTCTTTGTCTCTGTGTTCTTCATTTTGTATTGATCACCAACACGCTAGTACTGTTATATCCAACAATCAGCCTGCCAGTATGAGCACTGTAGTATACAGAATCTGGTCTATCCAGACCATTAATCTTGGTAGCCAGCGTCACCACTCCTCCCTCACCATCCACCTGGACTACGTTGTTAGTATCCCCACAGACCAGCAGCTGTCCTGTCTCTATCACGTGTACACCTCGAGGATTGTGAAATGCAGGATTTTTTAAAGATGACAGGACAGTCCCATCCGTAGACAGGGTAAGGAGATTGTCGTGACTATAGTTGATTATATACAGCCGTGATCCATCGGGACTTACTGCGCACTTGTACACTGGAAATATAATGGGACACTTGTTACCTTGATATTAAAAAGAATGCACGATAAATTATATTATTACATTTGAAAATATTACATTAAAATATCTATTTTAGTTTAAACTAATTCTATGAAAAACATAGACACACTTTAGTCCGCTTTCGATGAAAGAAAATAAAAATGTAATATTGATTAAAAACGCATTTGTGAAATATTTAAATTCAAACCATTTTTGATTGATGTCATTACGGTTGTCGACTTTTCGAGTGCTTGACAGTATAACAAAAGCCACCATGGGGAAATTGCTCATATTCAATAAGGTCAAGGTAATATAGTCATATTCTAACTGGAAGAGGACCACACTTGAAACATACTGATAGCTTATGTTTTAAAGAAGTGGTACATTATAGACGATTCTGAGTTAAGGTATATTTTCCACAATCTATTGAACATTTGTAAAGACATAAAACAAACTTATAAGATTATATTTCAAGTTTGATAGCAATAGCTTGGGTAGGATGGTTGGACGGTCTTTATTATTTTTTTTTTATAAAAATAGATATTTGTGGGTTTTTCACCATGTTTAAAAAAAGGAAAAATTATGGGGGGTGGAGAGGGGGAATAATGTGTGGGTGTGGTCATTAATTAGATTATATTTCAAAAATAAGAAAAAAAGGAAAACAAAAATATTTTATTTTATTTTTTGGGGTGCATCTAAACACAAAATATTCAAAGTTACAAAAGTCAAAAAAGGGCCATAATTCCGTCAAAATGCCAACCAGAGTTATGCGACTTTTCCTGTACAGTCCCCTTATGACAGTTGGCAAGTGTTCCAGATCTGAAAGCAATAGCTAAGATACTTAATTCTTAGACCATAATTCTGTCAAAATTCCAGTCAAAGTGACATTACTTTGCCTGCACTGTCCCATTATGATAGTTAGTAAGTGTTGCAAGTATGAAATCAATAGCTTTGATACATTAGTAATAAAGTGGACCTAAACACAAAACTTACCCAAATTTTCAATTTTCCAAGTATAAAAAGGTGCATAACTCTAACAATAATGCCGACAGAGTTATGCACCTTGACCTTCACAATTGTCTTGTTGCCATAAAGGAGTATTCAAAGTTTGAGTAAATTATCTTTGATAGTGTTAAAGTTATTTGACTTTTTAAAATACTTTCACTAAAGCCGACGCCTGGGCGAGTAGTATAGCTCTCAATTTTCTTCGAAAAGTCGAGCTAAAAAACTGTGTAAATACCGATGTTAGATTCAGACTATCTGCAACTTAAACTAAGTATGTCTAAAGCTGTTTGAGGTTCAGTCTTTACATGCCGATGTGAGATTTAATGTCCTAGCCACTGTGAGATTTAGTCTGAATGTACCCTAGTTTGATATAGGAAGTTGATAGACTTGCGAGATTCAGTTTGCTGGTAAACTGGTGATAAACTGTTTTACGGTTTTGTGATTCAGTCTGTATTTACCTTAGCGATATTGAATCTATCTTTACAGTGATGAAATTCACTGGTGCGATTCTCTCTGTCTATGCTATTGCTAATATCAGTCTGTCTATGCTATGGATCTATATCAGTATGCCAATACTTTTATTGTATTGTGTGTATACCTCACCTCCTACAAAAATGACCTAATCCGATTTACTTAGAGCGGTCACATGCCCATGGTGTATGTTCCATATACCCTGAGTCATTTCCATACACAACGAGTAATCGAGTAGTCGGTTGAGATATCATCGTTACACAGTTAGCAACGGATGAAGTATGGGATATACACCCTCAGTACTTTCATACCATACTCGAGCCTCGCTCTCGTATGGTATGACATTAATGAGGGTGTATATCCGATACACCATCTGTTACTAACAGTGTAACTAAAATACCATAGTTAGATTCTGTCAGTCTTAGATTCAGTCAGTCTATTCCGTTGTGAGATTCAGCTTGTCTATGCCGTTGTGAGATTCAGCTTGTCTATGCCATGTTGAGATTAATTCCATCTATTCCGTTGTGAGATCCAATATATCTATGTCTTGGTGAAATTCAGTCCATTTATACCATAGTGAGGTTCAGTCTGTCTATCCGTTGTGAGATCCTATCTGTATATGCCTTGGTGAGATTAGGTCTGTCTATCCCGTTGCGAGATTCAGCATGTCTATGCCATGGTGTGATTCAGTATATATGTCTTGTTTTGTGAAAGCTGGTCATAAGGCATGTGCGTAAAGTGCCGTCTCAGATTAGCCTTTGCAGTCCGCACAGGCTAATCAGGAACGACACTTTCCGCCAAAACTTGATTTTCGGTAAGAAGGGACTTCCTTTAAACTTAAAATACCATAAAAGCGGACAGTGTTGTCTCTGATTAGCCTGTGCGAACCGCACAGGCTAATCTGGGACCACACTTTACGCACATGAATTAAGCCCAGTTTTCTCAGAACAAGTGAAGTTCAGTCTGTCTATTCCGTAGTGAGATTCAGTCTGTCTATCCCTTTGTGAGATTCAGCATGTCTATGCCATGGTGAGATTCAGTATATATATATACCATAGTGAGGTCCAGTCTGTCTATTCCGTTGTGACATTCAGTCTGTCTATCCCGTTGTGAGATTCAGCATGTCTATGCCATGATGAGATTCAGTACGTTTTTCCATCGGCGAGATTCGGCAAAAATACGATTGTTAGTTCCACGTTGAAAGTCTGTCTGTACATTTCATGGTACATTTCAGTCGGTACATGCCATGGTGAGATTCTGACTGGACATATCACAGGGAAGAATCAATGTTTGAATACCAGGGTGATATTCAGAATATCCATAAAATAGTTAGAATCACGCTGTATATACCATTGTACGATTCAATTTGTATATACCGCGGAAAGTATTCAGTCCGTAAATGTCGTGGTGATATTTAGTCAGTACAACCGCGGGTGAAATTCAGCTATATAATATTATGCATGTTTGTGAATTCTCTAGCGTTTTATATAAGCTTGTTGAACTATATGTGAGCAAATTATTTTCATAAATGAATGCTTCAAATACATGTAATGTTACACGTTGTTTTGTGAATGTTTACCATCTTGATGGGATGACCTCGCGACATGCGAAATATGTTTGCACAATTTGGATTACAGCCTATACGGTTAGATTCGTTTTCGGCAACGGAAGGCAATATTTATGTCAAAGTACGGAGCTATAATTAAACAAAAGCCATACATTCCACTGCATATCAAGACAGGAATATGCTAGAATTATAAAAGTACACTTCCTTCATACAGTATAACAAGAAATATCTTTAAAAAAGATATACGGCGTTGATTGTGGTCGATGTTTATGAACGATCAAAAGTTATCTCTATGAGATAAAAAGTAGCGGATGCCTTTTTTCTGCGCAGTTCTTAGCTACATCATAAGCAAATCAATTACGGGGTGTTGCGCCAGATTTCGTGGCTTATTTTGCTTTATGTGATATTATTACTCAGATATCTATATTTACAGAATAGAAAAACACAAGAAACATGAAAATAAACGAGTGCATATAGGTCAGCCGGCAATACTCGAATCTTATTTAATTGCATAATTATAGTATAGTGAATTATTGTGCTCATGCTTAATAAACTGGTCTAAATGGATAAATATTTCTAATTAATTTTATCAAAATTGGTCCTTATCATGCAAATGTTGAAACCATATTAAAAATCGATGATTGACATACCACAATAATATCGCCGAATATCTTTATTTAGTATCTCTCTGATCAAAACAGACTTCAAGTGCACAAAGTTTACGAGACGGCGTTTATATAAAGATTTCTGCAACTGACCGCAAACTGACCTTGATACCTTGCGGATTGGAATGCAATGCATTACAGTTACTACGTTATTGTCAGTAAGACCGGTGTAACACAATGATCGCAACCCCTTCTGCGAACTCCGGTGATGAACTGTATATAAACTCTGACTTTCACAAATGGCCGCGAATTGACCCGAAACCTCGCGGGTTGAAATGCAATGCAAGTAAGTACTAAATATGACAACATAGCCTTTAGTATAAACGCTTTTGCGCTGGTAATTCTCTGAAAATAAAAGGTGAACGCAAAACTGTATTTATGTCGAAAATTGATTGTAAAACTGTTCTATCTATTGAGCCTTTTCATTAGAGATAAAATTGTTTCATGCAGTAAAACAGTGTTACAAAGACGCGGATATGTTTCCAATGTTCTGGTGTTATACTCAAATCAGCCAATGGAATAAATGAAGTGTATTCATTCGTACCTAGCCGCGGGAAATTTTATTTGAGTATTATTGGACACTTACAAAGGTCAAGTCAGGGTGAAAAGCTGGCTTAATACAGCTTACGCCGAATAACTTACGTTAAAGTTTAATTGGAAAAATACCTGTTTGGAAACCTGCAGTATCTTCATAAATCTTCTTCACCAGCTGACCATCCATAGTGTACTGATACAGGGCAGTTAGTGACGTGATGAACAACGTGTTTTTGAAGAAAGCAATACCATGACATTTATGTTTGAAATCAAGTGTTCTCCCAATATATATCTGTCTGTCCTTGACATTAAGAAACTGGACGATCATGTTTGTTTTACTCTCTTCAATTGTAACAGCGACCTCGGTAGGACTGATAGTGCACATATCCATTGGAGAGCCAATAAGGTCTGCGTGCGCAATAACTTTAAACTGAATATCGAGTAACTTTACACTGTTGTTACTGTAGTCTAGAATTAGAATGTATCCACCAGAAAGCTCGCATATGCCTCTAATGTAGCACGTCTCTTTATCAGATGTGATTCGAATATGGTGAAGATATTTTTTCTTACACTCGAGTATAATGTTTTTGTCATTGTCCGTCTGCTTTTCAGCACATTCAATATTCCCAAGAGTGGACAAATCTGATAGTATTTGTTCAATACAGGGGTGTTTGTTAAACACTACCGAGGGACTTCTGTTGACAGCCAATTCGTTCAACACTTTCTCAGCTTGTGAATCCATTTCAAACGCTTTTTGGTACACGATAAATGATAGGTCTTTCGGACCCTTTTCAATATTATTCATGGCATCGCCAATTTTCTTTAAACTGTTAATAGCTTTTAAACACGTGTCTGTATCAGATTGTAAAGACTGTTTCACTGTGTGCAGCAAGGTGTCCAAATCATGCGTTGTTTTGCGTTCCAATTTATCTAGTATGTCGTTGATTTTCTGACGAAGCGTTTTAATTTCATCACACGCTTTATCATACGAATCCTGCAGTTTCTTCAAACATTCCTGTGTGTCATTCATAGCAGTTTCAAGCTTTAGTTGGACGCCGGTAATACTTGAAGATATATTAATCAATTCCCTCTCACCATGAACTGCTTGTGATTTTTCTGTTATCAGTACCAGCTTGACACAGTGTCTGCAAGTATTATCCAAATAGCATGATTATAAAGTGCACAAAGTTAAGAAAAACACAAACAAAAACTGTATTGTTCAAACTTTGTAATGTTAAGATTTATACAAAGTGTAAAACTTCGTTTATTATATAACAAGAAATATCTTTAAAAAAGATAAACGGCGTCGATAGGTCAATGAATGAGATCAATGATAGCGAATGTCTTTTTCTGTGCAGTTCTTAGCTGCATCACACGCAGTAAGGGATGTTACGCGGCGTTTTCGCGGCTTATTTTACATTATGACATATTGCTGGTCATAAACCTTTAGATAAAAAACAGAAAACCAAAAGAAAAATGGAAGTTAAATTAAAACATATGAGTCAACCGGCCACACGCGAAGTATCCGTATTTATAGGCGCGTTCTTCGAACAAACCTGTTTTAGTGGTTTGTCGGACATTGCTATATGATTCGATTATTAACAGTTTCGAGAATCATCGCGCTCATGCTTAATACAATAGTCAATATGGTGGAATAATTATTGTTAAATTAATCTAAAATAATATTTATCATTGTATTATTGAAAACACATTAATAATCTAATATTGACATATCATGATTATATTGCTGAATATCTTCATTTAACATATTTCTGGTCTAAAGAAAATTCCAGGTCACCTAGTTCACTGATAGACTTTATTATATAACGATTATTTTACTGGCTGCGAACTCCGGTGATGAACTGTATATAAACTCTGACTTTCACACACTGGCCGCGAATTGACCCGTAACCTCGCGGGTTGAAATGCAATGCATTAAAGTGAGGCCTCGCGTCCACTGCTCTTTATACTTTTACATGTTAACATGTTGACATGAATATGTAAGTAAGTACTAAATATGAGAACATAGCCTTTAGTATAAACGCTTTTGCGCTGGTAATTCTCTGAAAATAAAAGGTGCACGCACAAACTGTATTTATGTCGAGAATTGATTGTAAAACTGTTCTATCTATTGAGCCTTTTCATTAGAGATAAAATTGTTTCATGCAGTTAAACAGTATTACAAAGACGCGGATATGTTTCCAATGTTCTGGTGTTATACTCAAATCAGCCAATGGAATGAATGAATTGTGTATTCATTTGTACCTAGCAGCGGGAAATTTTATTTGAATATTATTGGACACTTACAAAGATCAGGTCAGGTGAAAAGCTGGCTTAATACAGCACGCCGAAAAACGCAGGTTATTACATACATGTAGATATATTGTGATATTCGTTAAGAACTTAGTAATTTTATTCCTGTCATTATTTCGATAAACCTTTCAAACAAAAATACTTATATTTTTCCCCTTTAAAAAAGATGTTGATATTTAATTAAAAACGTGCTACGAATAATGAATCTACAAAGACATCAGGTGTTAATTATATTCTAATTATAGACTTTTACGTATGATTAAATGACATAAAATTTGCATTAACACAAGATGCCATTCAAGCAAACATTATTTCAATTTTACCATTCCTAAACTTCATATGTGTATTTATGAATACAAAATATATGGGTGAATAATTGCTAATGAGTTTGAAACACTTTTAAATACCGGATAATTAATGCATCGCTTATTCTGTATAAATAAGCATTCATTGTTCTAGCTAGTTTGTCTTATCGTTGTCTTCTGTGTAAATGTAAATCAAGAATACATACATTAATGCTTAGTTTATGCTACAATATCAACAATGGTTTGTATCGTAAAACCGCTATACAATAGCTGGTTATTATATTTTTCATTTATACAAATAAGAAACATGGCACCATGGAACACTAGGAAACCAGGTTTGCAACGTTTAAGATATTAATTAAAAAATGTTTGCAACCCTAAGCTTGGTCTGCATATGAGTTTCCTACGCACATAATATCAGCGAAATACCTCTATCCAAACTCAAGTGATGATAGGAAAACAGTTTGTATGCCCCCGAAGGTTGGCATATAGTTTTTTAACTGTCCGTCAGTCCGTCCGTCAGTCTGTCCGTCCGTCCGAAAACTTAAACATTGGCCATTCGTTTTGCAATATTTAAGATAGCATCTTGATATTTGGCATGCATGTGTATTTCATGGAGCTGCACATTTTGAGTGGTAAAAGGTCAAGGTCATCCTTCAAGGTCAAATGTCATATATATGGCTTCAAAGAGGCGCAGTAGGGGGCATGGTGTTTCTGACAAACACATCTATTGTTGTTTTTTAAGCTACGTTTACATTGATCCTGATCCAACTAGTTTTAAATACCATAGTCAGCCAGGTCCGTAAGAAAATTACCACACTAAATTTAAAAACACGTACAATATCGAGTTTAAACGAAAACATTTTTCTATATAAAGAAACAATGCCCGCGATCTTAACCATCTATTCCCGAATGCAATACGAACCTAGGTATACATGCAACCTTCATTAACACAACATTTCAACACAATACCTTAAACTAAACTCAGGGTATTGAGCAGAAATCATTTTTTAAAATTGTATTTACAGTGACATGAACCATAACCAGATTTGCCCCGAATGAACTTCAATGCTATGATTGCATATCAGCAAACTCTGAGAACATTTCAGTGCAATATCTCCATCCAAACAGTCCATTTATTGACCAGGAACAAGAATTCTAATTTTGGAAGAAATGAAATTTACCACATTGGCCCCATATGTAATATAAAGCTAGGTCTGTAGGTTAACTACATACACACAAATGTGATTAAAATACCTTCATCAAAACTCATTTTATTTAGAGTATATCAATCTATTATATTAAATTAAAACATTGACCTCTACCTTAACCAGAAACTCCCCAAAATCTACAGAAAGCTAAGTCTCCAGCGTAAATTAACGTTATTAACCGGCAACCACCTGTTTGATGTTTTTTTATAATTGTGTAAGAGTAACATTGACAATCACATGACTGGCCCCATATCCCATTCCAAAGACTTCACGTTAACTTCCTTCATACACAATTATATTAAACTCTCCCTGTATACTGAAGTTATTGAAAAGAAACTGTTTTATCTTGATTTCTTGAAAGCAGTGACCATGACCTGAAACCGGAATACCACGTATTGAAAACAAGCTAGATGCACCTGCAAGCTTGCTAAGTCCAAAACTACATCAAGATTGGTCAATACAAATACAAGGTATTGACCCGAAACCATTTTTTGCATTTTTAGTTACAGTCATATTGACTAATTTGATTGGACCAACATGCAATCCAAAGCTAGGTCTTCGCGCCTGTGACGAGCAAGGAATACATTACCAAAGGCAGAGTCTATATTCATAAAAAGACCGCACCATTCATTCTTAACTTGGTAGAACTAGATCGCCATCACCATGAAAACAATAGTAATGTGCAAATGCTCGAGTAAAACAAATTGATTTTTTTTTTATTATAAACGTGTACTTTCGATATCAAATATGTGTGCATTAAGCAAAGAATACACACAGTAAACTAAACATAATGTATTCTATGCCGAAAAATAAATATTTGTATTTGTTAGATAACGTCTATCTATAACAAAAACAATTTTTAAATTATTTTATGAGCTTTCAGTTAAAGTAGAATGTTAAAAACGTTTAAGGTATACAGAAACCCTTTAAATTGCATATTTTGAGGGAAGTACATTCTGACCTGTGATCATGGAAGAGGCACATAGAACAACACAGTTTACTATGATCTTCACAAAACATCTCTATCGGGTGATCGGAATGAAGTTCACAAAACTTTAACCCTTCAAATAATTTCGTGAAAACAGGCCATTTATCCATCTCTTCCCTCCCATAAGCTACGTGCTTCTTATAAAACTGCCTGTGAAGCCCAATACACACGTCACAAAGTCCTTTTGAACACTGCTGACAAAAAAACATGGCTTCCTTGTTGACACAATCCTCTTCGCACAGGTTGCAGCAAAAGTCATAACTCAAATCTGATCCCTTCTCCGCCATTTGGGATGTTCCTATATACGAAAATCGAAAGTAGAAATGTACGTGCCTTCACGTTTAATGTTTCATAAACTTCAAATTCCTTGTATTTGCTACACGTTTTTCAAACCTATAATGTTTTTAACAAACTTTAACACTTCCAAAATATATATATCGTTAAACCGCGTTCTTACAGACAGTCGATCTCCCTCGGCAAATATGAAAAGGTTTAAAATATTGATCGAGCGGTATCAAGGTATAGTATGTGAATATTGATCGGTATCAAGTACAGTATGTCAATATTGAAAACGGCGTTATCGTTCAGATAACTATTGTCGAAAGAGCCGTGTCGCTCTTAAAGCTGCTATGTCACAGATTGGGTAAATATGTTTCAAATGCAATTATAAAATATTATTCAATATATCTGCATAAAGTGCAACTGATTTAACCGTTTCTGATCACTTTTTAAACTGTCTGTTGCAAGTTTATCAATTGCTACCGAGAAGCAACATCCGATAATAAAAAAAGAAAGAAAACTCTGTAAAAAACATAACCCACATCTAATTCACTGTTTTGTAGTGAAATTTGAAATGTGTAAGTAAAATGTTCCTTTCTATTCGTGCTGTCTCGAAGTTCTACTCCTGTCTAAATTTCTCCTCGAATGAAAAATTTGTTATTTGTATATTCTCATATATTTTTGTTGTTTAGCTAGAGGGTCTTATTTTACGATGGCAGGATCTGTTTGCTCAGTCCCGGTAACAATTTTTACACCTACTTTTATGTGTTTTGCGCAAACTCGCCTCAAGTCACCTAAGATTGTTAAATCGATTAGGCGCTTTATTATTGTCACATGATCATTAATTTTACTGCATACTTCGACTAAATCTTCAAGTGATTTGAGTAAAATCTGGAAAAACACTTTGTATACACATGTGTGTTTTGGCAGAATCAGCATACTCACAAAATGTGATATAACGCTACGTAACAATCACAAGTGCTTAAAGAATTCATCAATACCGCACACATTGGAATCATATCATTCTTGAAAAAAAATGAAATAAATACAGTTGTGTAATTTTCCTGTGATGTAGACATGTTTGTTAAATGTTAAATTAAATGTGTAATATGGCAATTTATAATTAAATTTAACGTGCTTATTAATGTTTTATAGATTTGTTCAGATTCTTACATGTAAATGTCCTTCTTTAAAATGTGCTGATCTAATATACATTTATATTACTAGTATTATATTTGTGTGTTGTATGTATGACTGTTTTAAAATATGTATCTACCGAATATTGAATAAATATTTGGTTCTTGTTTATCCATGTGCAGTAGGTAATACGGAGTTTAGGCACTATGGATACTTTTGCATTTAAGATTCGAATCAATTGCAGACAATTGTTATTTAACATATATCATTAGGAGTAGTTTGGCTAGACATTTGGTTGGTATACAAATCAGGAAAATGATTTGATTATTTAACTAGTCAAAGGTTCAAATAAATATGCAAAGGTAATTCTTAATTGTTAAGAAATGTTATTAAATTGCCTCGACAATGTTTTTGGAAACACTTATATAAATACTGTATGATTTCCATGGCTTGCAGGACGGAGCATCTGCTCGTACAACACGTTCGACGCATGCGTTACAAAAACAACAGAACAATCGTCTGCTTCCTGTCCCTCCAAAGTCGCTCGATCTAATTTTAGTTTTGCACGCCTCTTATTTCTTTCTCCTTCCCTCGACTAAGTAAGTCGTTCCCACGACATTTCGTACTCGTTCCCACGAATTAGTAAATCGTTCCCTCGTGTTAGTTTGTCATGGAAACGAGACAGAAAACATAGGAGTGAATGTTACCTCTATTTGACCGCATAAAAGTAGTTGAACGCCAAGTACACGCGAAGCAAAGAGACAGCAGGAACTCCGATTCGATGGTCGACGGTATTCGGATTTCTTAACGAAAACAAACCATTGGCGTTTTTACAACTTCTATCAACGTTTGCAATTAAAAAATTGAATACTTTGGTGGTAGTGAGGTTGTCATTCCCGTGTTACGGGGCATAACAAGTAATTATTTTTTATGATAACACGTTTTAAAAGAGTTAAATCGTTATCTCTGAAATGGGCATGCCCTGCCTTTATGGCAAGGGAATTGTGAATTTCTTACGGAAGGCCGCGGTTTCTCTAGAAGCGGCTTCAAATCCAACTGGAGAGTTATATCAAAGAAATAATTTAAGCTTTTTTCTCTGCGATAACATCAATACTCATTCGCTTTTAGATAAACAATCAAATACTTGAAAAAGTGGAGATATGCATGATTTTAATATATGTCGCTATTGATGCTATACTATACATACTCTTACAATCGGATGATACGCGTTTTATGTTATAAACATTTAACTAAACTTTTTGTGTATTCCAGGTTAAAGCCTCTACAATTTTTTCTAGTCCATTAAATTCGCTAAATTACCTTTCACTTATATAGGTAGAAATTATGCAAAGATATAACGAAGATTTCTGTCATTTAAGTTTTTTAATTGTAGATAAATCGTCGATGCTTTTAAAATCTTATGATAAAAACTAATTTGTTTTACTAACATTAACTACTTGTGGGATACATAAGTGGAAAGAAACAACTTATTGTGTGAGTCTACCATTATGCATATATTATTTCACTGTTAGTATTTAAGATATAGAGAATAATAGGTTAGTGTTGATTATAGATCAGGTTTATCATGCGAGGCTTAGAAAACAAAAAGCACGAGCCTTGGCGAGTGCTTTTTCGTTTTCGTGCCGAGCATGATAAACCTGATCTATAATCAACACTGACCTATTATTCTATTTATCCCACTTTTTATTCAGCAAACTTTTTTTATTTAAACAAAATAAGTTTTCATGAGTGTTTGTCGTACTTTGATAATGACTGTAGTGTAACCAAGGCGAGTGTATTACTCCGCGTTCCAAAAATAACCGCTGATCAAATAATCTTTTTTTAAATCAGAATATCGTTCTGTAACAAAGTGTCGAGCGTTATTAATTACAATTTTAATCATATTGAATTGCAAATCTTAAAGTTTTATGATATCAATATGACATGAAGTTGTTATATACAAGGAACTACATTTGTTTACAACGTAGCCTAACACCACACACAATTCACTTTCGATAACAAACCATCAAGTCGATCACGAGGTGCACAATATTTGCTTCTTTGTTATAATATTGGTTATTTCGTGACGAAATAACAAAGATTACTTGGATTTAAGCTAATTATATACATTTTGAATGTTGAAAGTGGCACCAAAGAATTGTGAGGCAAAGTTGTTCGAACTAGAGAAAGACATTTGCTGGTGAAGTGACTGGGTGGGGCGAACATCAAGATCAACTTGTTCGACGGTAGACAGTGGTTGTCTAGGCTGCATTTCGGCCATAGTTTCGGTGCATGAAGGTGAACAAGAGGAATCTGTTGGATTGTTACATTTACTGGACTGAGCAAGAATGAACACTTTTGCTGCTGTTCAACAGATATGTTGGAATAATTGGTTATGGACTGGACATTTTTTGCCCTGTTATGGCCATGGTTTCAGTTGGTGGAATGTTTGCATTTCGAAGTTTTTTGACCAGGAATTTGCGAACTGAGTGGTTCGTTATTCTCTTGTGCTTGAGAAAGCCGGCGTCTTTTGCCATGGCCTTCAGCATCTGACCTAGCTTGTTGACACCCAATTGTTGACGCAAGAACCACTGGGATGCAGTGTCATTTGTGCGTATTGCCAGGTTGGAAAGATGCTTTGAAGAAAAATCAGATGGACACATATCCGAGTACAGCTTGTAAATTAACACAGGATTTCTTGGTCCAGACGATTGTTTTCTACGGTCAAAGGGGAGCAACTCGAACTGACTTCTTCAAAGGGGAGCTACAACAACAGAACCTATTTGCATAGTGTTAAATTTACCTAATACTAGAGGTTTTAATAAAAATAAATGACAAAAAAAAACGTTTTTTTGCTACTTTTCTTTGTTTTAAGGTCATTAAGATTGACAAACTTTTGAGTGTTTTTTTTATTGATGCACTTGACAAATACAGGTGACGAGGTGCGTGGGAAAAAGTAGTCCCGGTTCGGCAGTTGATGACGTCATTTCGTGCCATTGATTATAGCCTTGCCGTTGATTATAGATGAAATTTAATCAACGGGGCTTTAATCAACCGAATTCGCTGTAAAAGTGGGATAAAAATATTTATACACATATATGCATTTGAGAGCAATGTCTTTTTAACTGAATATGAATACATTTCTTTTCACTGAATATGAATAAGATTCAGATATCCGTTTTCACTTTTTCACTTATAAATATACGTATATACGATATACTTAAAAAAAGATTATTCGTATCTCTATCGTTATGATAACATCTTTGCGCATGTGATTGTTCCTAACAACACCATATGATTGATATTTCTCGGTAGTCTTCATTTTATATTTTGATCACCAATATGTTGGTATTTCCAACAATAATTCTGCCGGTACGAACACAGTAGTTTACGGATTATAGATACTTTAGCCCACCCTCCTTGGAAGCCAGCGTCACCAATCCTCCCTCATCATTTACATGAACTACAGGTCGCCGTGGTGTTATGGATATGGTGTCCGATAAGCGACCGGGAGGTCTCGGGTTCGATCCCCACCGTGGGAGCGTTCTTTAGATCTCCCCCAAGTACTGGCTCTAGGCCCAGGAAACGGACTCGAGAGCGTTTATATAAGCCTAAGGCTTTCCATGCATGACAGGACAGTGCCATCCATAGACAGGGTTAGGAGCCTGTGATAACTATAGTAGGTTATATACAGCCGTGATCCATCGGGACTTACTGCGCACTTGTACACTGGAAATATTATACGATACGAATTACTTTGTTCTCAAAGCATGCATCATTGTTTGATGGTTTTCAAACAAAAAAGGTTAAGTTTGGCATTTTTTTAAATCAAGCTTCAATCAGTAGCCATTGTTCCTGAATATCTTGATCAAAATATTATTTATCTGCCTCCCAGATCTATGAAATAGTTGGTTGTGTGCACTATCCGCGCAGTTTAAATTCAATGAGAAGATTTCAGGTTGACAAGAATTTTATCAAGCTGATGTGTTCAAGCAATCATTTCATAGACTATGTGGACGCAGTACTAATGGGTGAGCGAATGTCTCTCAATAATCAGAGCATCTATCAGTTCTTCTGCAACTTCTTCCTAAAGGTGGGTGTTGGATGTGTCGTTTTCATTGTATAATATTTTGAGTTTAATTGCATTGTTCTAAAACTTAAATTGTAAAACAATCTCAATAAGGGTAATACCATGGTTATCTAACAAGAGAGTTGTTCTGACATATTCTGATATTGGAGACTTCTAAATTTATTCTACTCAACTAATTTGAGCTCAATTATGCTGAAAGTCTAGACTCTCAAGTCCATTTCCAAGGTAGATCCACTACCTCAAGTCCAGTCCCAAGGTAGAACCAGTACCTAATGCCTTAAGAGACGATCTTGAGAACGCCCTTAGTTGGTATCAAACCCAGACCTTCTTATCTCTAGGCTGCCACTATATCTTCCACACTATTGCAACCTGTTAATGCGTATTAATCCGTTTTAAGGTGCACGAGCAGGTGTTGAGTTACTAGGACAGGCACCTTCTCAACACAGTCATCGTGTCCATCAGTGCTGAAAAGGCCACGCTGGAAAATGCCAAGGAAGGACATGAGATGCTGAGCATCTTCAATCGAATAGCTTGGGTATTTAAAAGTATTATATAACATGGGCAGGGGGGAAACCTCACATTCTAGAAATTGTCTTATTCTGGGATGTGATGTCAGCTGATTTCCTCCTTTTTTGTGTTAAGATTTCTTAACAAATAGTTAACAAATATAATGGATAAAATGACTTTCAGGGAAACAAGTTAAGTAAGTAGATGGAACAGGTAAGGAGAGGGTAGTAGGGATAGGGATAGGAATAAAAGGGAACAAAATAGGGTAATCACACCCCTTTTTAAAGCATAGTCGTTACTTGCTTTCATAGAAAGATAATCACACACAATCCAACTTTGATTATTGATTGCTAGTAGCCGAAAACATTTCACCAGCACATGTGGTTGAGCCAATAGTAAACAAGAAGACTGTTCCCATAGACCAGTTAGCTTTGCACAAATTTATTTCTTTTTTTTCTCCTAAATATTCATCCGTGCACATAAAATGTTTACATATACTCACGGTGCAGTCCCAATCGCCTTTTTGTCAGGATCTACGAGCCTTGCTGTTGATATTATCCGTACAACCCCCTCGGTACATCAACAAGCTGTTGTACGAGAGTCTGCAATACATCCTGCAGGTGTGTAGGGATTTCCAGCACCAAAGGGACGCTGAGGCTGCGAGTGAAGTGGCGCAAAAAGACCTGGACAAGTCCCTGGAGTGCCAGACGTCTACTGATGACAAGGCCACCTCTAGGAGACGTGGGACGGCATCACAAGGGAGTCAGGAATCATCGGACGATACAGGTACTTGTCATTTATTTTGACTTTTTTACTTATACAGCCACTAGGTTTAATGTTTAACATTTGTAAGTTGAACTATGCTACAAGTTTATTTGATATTCTTTTGTTCATTTTGTTTGCAGTATAGTTATAGGAATGTACTTGAGCCTCACTATGGGAAAACCAGGCTTAATCCTTATGAGTATGTGCTGTGCAAGATAAGCCTGTGTGGAAGTCTCTTTTTAATCAAACTCCAGTGTAGGGGATATGTGTCGTGCCTGCAATAAACTGTTTTCCTGGAGCAAGGCCCAATTGTTATTTATATGCTTGCAACATATGCAACTAAGCATAGGCTAATCTGGGACGACACTTTCCGCTTTCATGGAATTTTTTAAAATTTGAGGAATTTTTAAGGAAGTCTCTTCTTAACAAATATCCAGTTCAGGCGGACAGTGTTGTTGCTGGGATAATACTTTATGCACACATATTAAACCCGTTTTTCCTAGAGGGAATCTGAATTGTAATATAAATGCAAGCTACATATTACACCTCAGCTGCAGCCACATTTGATATGTAACGTTAATTAAACTCAGCTTAAATTCTAAATTTCGGAGATATGTATGGTTGATTAAACTCATTATAAATTTTTAATTTCTGAGATGTGCAATGTTGATTGAACTAATCATAAATTATGAATTTCTGAGATGTGTAATGTTGATTGAACTCATCATAAATTCCAAAAGTTTTGAGATATGTAAGGTTGATTAAACTCATCATAAATTGTAAATTTCTGAGATATGTCATTTTGATTGAACTCGGCTTTAATTCTTAATTTTTGAGATACGTAATGTTGATTGAACTCAGCTTTATTTATAAATTTCTGCGATATGTAATGTTGATTGAACTCAGCTAAAATTCTAAATTTCTGAGATGTGTAATATTGATTGAACTCATAATAAATTCAAAAATTCCGAGCTCCATCGGATGTCCAATTAAATTTCATTTCTTTTTTATATTGAACATTACTTTGTTTTAATTTACCTACTCGTAGCACAGTACATTTACTTTTGTTTAGTTTAAGACCCGATGCCATTCCGTAAAGGGTTAGCGCCTCTATTAGGTTATGGAAAGAATCGTAATTGTCGTTTAAAAAATAAGTGGCATCGTCAGCAAATAGGGATTGTTTGATTTCTTCGTCAGGTTCTAGTGATATGCCTTTTATGTGTTTATTTGATTGGATGTGATGTGATAGATACTCGATGCAAATAATAAATAGCGATGATGAGAGTGGACATCCTTGTCGAACCCCTCGTTCGATGTTAAAACTGTTTGAAAAGAAGCCATTGTTAATGATTATACTGTTAATATCGGCATAGAATAGTTTGACCCATTGAATGAGACGTTCACCAAAGTTCATATTTTCTAAGCAAGAGAACATAAATGAATGATCAAGCGAATCGAATGCCTTTTCAAAGTCTGCAAAGAATATTAGACCAGGATTATTTGAATTGTTGAAATAGTTTATGCATTCTTGGATAAGACGAACGTTTTCACCAATGTAACGTCCTTTTATGAAACCAGATTGAGATTTTGAAATGATTGATGGTAATATTTTTTTTATTCTGTTTGCTATACTTTTAGTTGCAATTTTATAATCATTGTTTAGTAAACTAATCGGGCGCCAGTTTGATAAGGATTCTAAGTTTTTTCCAGGTTTTGGAATAAGTGATATAATACCTTGTTTTTGTAGCGTAGTTAAGTTTTCGTTGTTAAATGAATTGTTTAGTGAATTAATTAGATGTGTTTTTATATCATTCCAGAATATTTTATAAAATTCGATTGTGATGCCATCAGAGGGCTTTTGTTATTTTGCATTTCTTTTAGGGCCAATCCACATTCATATTCATTAAGCAATCCGTCGCACAGTTGTTTTTCATCCTGGTTTAAAGCGTGATGTGTATTTTTAAAAAGGGTGTTATTTTCAACATTTTTTCGTTTATAGAGGGTTTCGAAAAATAAACGTTGTTCTTCTAGTATTTGAGTTCTGTTTGTTATATCTTTGCCATTGACTACTAATTTGTGTACAGTTTTTTGTTCACTTCTACGTTTTTCAATGTTTGCGAAATATTTTGTATTTTTTTCATTGTGTTCAACATGCTGTGCACGCGCTCTAAGTATTATTCCATTTAGATGTGTATGATAAATTCCATCTAATATTTGTTTTTTTATTGCTATTTCATTTTTAATGTCGGTGGTATCATTTGTGTTTGTTTGATGCAATTGTTTTTCAAGTGTTTCAATGGTTTTGATGGTTTCAGTTTCAAGTTTGTGTGTTTCTTTTTGTTTAAATGATGTGTATCTAATTGTTGTGTAACGTATATTTCCTTTAATTACTTCCCATAAGGTGTTTGGGTTTGCATCTTTATTATTTTGAACTGTATTTAATATTTCCTGTTTTATTTGTGTTTGATATTGTGTATCTAATAAGATGCTGTTGTTAATTTTAAAGTATCCTGGGCCTCTTTCAGGTTGTATATTGTGCAGTTTAAGTTCAACTAGTGAGTGGTCAGTCATAAATCCTGGTTTTATGTTACACGTGTCGATAATGTTGCAAAGAGATTCAGATATTAAAAAATAGTATAATCTACAAAATATTGTTGGTTTTGTGTTTGAGTGCCAGGTGAATTTGCTTTCGTTTGGATATATTGTACGCCAGATGTCTATCATATTGTAGTTTTCAATTATGTTATTTAAAATGTTTCTATTTTTAGTATGGGTATAAAGGTTTCCATTCTTTTTATCTAATAATGGGTTCAGGACAGTATTGAAATCACCACCGATTATAATATTTTTATCTTGGTTATTAATTTTAATAATATAATAATGCCGAGCTCAGCTTAAATTCTAAATATCTAAAAAATCTGTTATTTTGGGCTATTAATTTCATAAAGTAATACAATAATTCATAAAATGTTATCACTGAATGTGATCATTAAAAATGTTATTGTCAAAGAACTTATTTGTATTCATCTCAATGTTGTTTAAAATTGTCACGTTTTTTCCCCCAAATCTTTCTGAGAGCTTATTAGGCTGAAACAATAATTTACATTTAGTATTGAAAACCTTAACATTGTTTTTAACATCTTAATGCAAAATTGTTTTGTTTTTTTTAAAACTAGGTGAGACCCCATCGAAACGAAGAAGACTTTCATCAGATGCTACAAATGAAGAGTTAGCCAATAAAGAAAATATACAAGAAATTGCCTCTGAAGCTAAAACTAGTCCCCAAAAAAAGAGGAAACTGAGTCTGATGCTAAAATAACGACCGGCGAAAAAGAGTGTAAGTCATCAGAGAATGTTACTTAAAGTCATGGAGCAGGACACGAAAAAAGAAGAAAGGAACGGTCGACCAGTGGACCACCAGACATAAAGGACAACCTAGGGTAAGAACGACCTGTCAGAAGGCACGAATTCCCTGAGCCAGGACCTAGCAGGCGGCCTGATGAGCCATGCCAGAAAAAGGAGAGGTCTGTGAGTGAAGCGGGTATAGATATGCGTCGTAGCCAAGATGGATCTGTGTCAAGTTCCAGCTCCAATAAAGCATCTGGCGACGAGGAAGTTCAGAAACCACGACTACGGGCCAGTGATAGGCCTGTGTGGGTGGACCTGGTTGCTTTGCAATATAGAGTCCTTGTTTTCGTTTATGAGAAAAAGTGACGATGATGATAGTTGAACAATGTGATGCAGTATTCAGTGTTAGCTAAATAAACTGAAAATGGCTAACAAGGAATGCTGGTGTCTTTTTTTCTTAAGAAATTGGATTTGTTGTTATATTTTTTTTATGTAAACCGTTGCATTGTGTTCCTGTTAGTTTAGTTCTATTAAGTTGTTTTTGTAAATGACAGAAATCATGAAATACTGTCAGTGATGTGAACAGATATTGAAAACCAGATATAACTTTATGCTTCCTAGCTACAGCCTGCATTTAACAATCAATTCTCATACTTACACGTGAATAATTTACTCACATGCAAGGAATATTACTTCCGAGTTTTAATGTAGATAAATTGCATTGCTTACGAAATTTGTCTATGTCATAAATTTATTGTTCTGAACAAAGAATATTGTTAGAGGTATTGAAAATGCACTCAAGTTTCAACGTTTATTAATTTTTGGAACACTACAGATTTATAAAAAAAAACTTAGAATTATGTAAAAGAAAAGAACCAAATCATATGTCCAAGGTTATTTTCCAGATGATTGTATAACAGTAAACAATATTTTGTATAAATATAATTAAACCCATGTACTGTTCGCCTTCGTTTTGATGAATTATTTCTGTATGCGAACTGTGCAGATTTCAAACATGAATTAAAGGCCCTATGCCAGCATCCAAAAATTGTGATCAACATTGCAATGTCAGTGTTATTGTGTTCAGTGTGTTGTGTGTCATTCATGTATGCTATTTTTGCGCTTTGTCCTTATGCAAATCGTTCAGCTTTTATGGTGAATAAACTAAAGAACAGAAAAGTGTCCTAGCAATTATTGTTCTCCATTTTGTTTAACGTCCACATTAAGCGTACACATGTTTTGTGACGTTTTAAAAATGACATATTTCTATGAGGTCTTATGTTGTTGGTAGCAATCATTGATAAGGGAAACATAAAAAGGAACCCCTTTAATTATTTCAGGGCTAAATTTTATGCAGAAATTTTTGAAACAACACGGCTCTCCTGTTAGCGGTTAGGATGTACCGCATAAGCTAGAATTCGGGACCTTGCCTTACCATAAACCTTACAACTGATTTAAGTAAGGATTGATGTAGAGAACAGTTAGACATTTATGCTCAATATATTTCTGCAATAAAGGGCATATGCAGGATTCAATGAACTAGAATATAAGAATGACTGAACAGTACTAATAATAAAAAAGATGCTTAGCGGTTATGCTTCTTCAGCATTGCAGCGTGCTAGTAACTAATATACGATGTCGCAATAAAACGAGCTTCTGGTAGGAATGGTTAGCGGCCATCATACCGGAATGATAGACTTTCCTACGTCTATATCCTCCATCTCACTCTTTCGAAACAGCATTAAGGATTTGAAATTCATCATACCTTTCCACGAATCGCTTAATACATCTGAGTATTGGGCTACAACTAGGACGACAGACGATGAAGGACTCCTAAACTTTAAAAGTTGTTTTTACTATATTGCTGCAGATATGACAAAGACGCGATCATGGCCCAGCTTAGGTCCAGACTTATTTACGAGTAAAAAATAGTAATATTTTCTCGAAAATGAATATTTGATAGATATTACCCGAGCAAGGGTTAGTTAAATGCATTGATTTCAGTACATCATTTCTGAAAATATTCAAATGTTAAATGTTATGTGCGATTTTGGAATTCAAATCTTGGACATTTTTTTAACGGAATCCCTTGTCATCTTCTATACACTAATAAATGCAAATACTTTTATGAACGGCTCTAAATACTGACACATGCGCAAACCAATTTGCACGGCGTGGTCCATAGTCTGTTATTCAATTTTGAGCGAGAGGAGACGCGCGTTTGCTCAGATTCGCCGTATGTCTCTTGATTAAGCGATATGGATTTGACCAGCACAAGTTTATTCTAATGAAGTATATAGCAGGTATTTAATAATTTCCGTGTGCTAGTCAGAACGGACAAACAACCAAATGAAACCATGCGATTGTAGCATTGTTTCATATGGATGGAATTTGCCTGTGTTGCCCGTTATTCCGCCTATTACAAAAATATATTGATGCTTGTTTCATTGAGTTAGTAAATGGTACGTATAATTTCTTTCGTTAAAATAATTGTATAATTGGGCAGTTGAAGTATAGCTAGTTAAAATGTTTTATCAGATAATTTGTTAATCGATGGGAATGTCTAATATGTTAATTCTGAACAGCAGATTAAATATCGCTTAAGTGGCTTGGGCTATCTAATGTCTATTATACTGCAAGAAACTTTCAGAGGGAGTGATAACTACTCCTAAATAGTTATATTCTTTAACATTTTAATGTGCCGATTGTTTAAATTGAACCTTTATTTGTTTGATTCATTTGTTCCAAAGACGAACTTCAGATTAAGAGCAGTTTATATTTAGTTTTCATTCCTGGCAAAAATTATAAACAAGTCTAAAACTATCATTTAACTCCGAATCGGACTGGCCAAATAGTATTGTGTTATCTGGCTATAGCAGGGCAAGCAGCTGCAAAAACTATGTGGTATCAACAAATGGCACTTAAATGTTTGTTCTTGAACATTGTTCTTTACTGAATCCCGGACAATCGCTACCTATGTTTATAGGTTTGCATCTAATTGTAGGAACCAATGACCGTGGTGTTAAATTAATGTAGGAGCGGGTTGTCAAAAGAATTTAGGAGCGATTCTCCGGGGTATCAAAACAACGTTGGAGCGAATTTCCGCCTTTGAAAAATTAGCGTAGGAGCGATATTTCGTCTGGAAACCTGGTTTACTATTCGTTTCGACTTGCGTGATATTTATGGTGACATAGATGAAAAGCAACGACCATCAAAAATTGCACGCGTAGTTCAATTATTTCAAACTCTTACAACTGGTTAAACTTGTTAGTGTTGAGAATGTATAATAGTTCACCGATAATTTTCCGATAATACAGCCAGTACATACCTTTAAGTTTGAAATAAATACATAGTTTACATATTTCTATTAATCTAGATCCGTTGGTATTGGCTTAACCGCACTGAAATATGTGTGAAATGGGATTAGCATTTGATGCATCGTTACAGGGGATAAGCTGTTTTGATAGAAAATCCCAATTAGATTAATTTGTCTTTTAATTTTTGTTTTGTTTCCGCGCACTTTTCAATATTATCGGCAAACATTAAACAAATAGTGTCGAGAATTTGATTAGTAAACCATGCAGGACGCCTATAAAGTGGCTAACGAAGTAGTTTTCTTTGTGGTGACATAGCAAAACACTACTACGAACATAGAGAGCGGGAAACGAATTTTTTTTTTTATTCAATGTTATACATACAATGTATACATGTATATGATCATACAACAAAGTGATTGTACAAAGCAATAAAGTTCAGACATGTTATACAAGATATGCTAATATATATACTTTTTTTGGTTTCCCTAAGATTAAAAAAAAAACACAAGAAAACAAGAAAAAACTGGGATAATATGTTTTTTCTTTTGTTGTTTGTGATAGGTGTTTTTTTTTAAGAGAAAAGAAAAGAACAACAAAAGAATAGTTATGAAAAATGATGAGTTGTATAAAGTGGGAAGAAAGCATACTGGACTTGTGTGTTTTGTTGTATATTCACAATGATCTTATAAGGTTGAAAAAAAATATACAAAATTATTTTAGAAAGATAAACTAACATTAGAGTGAAATGTATATAAGTGGACAAAAATTATGAGAATTTAATCCGATTCCATTTTTGTTCAAAGATTTGTAATGTGTCATTACTGAGGGCTATTTCGTTCTCAATCTGGATTTTTAGTTTAAGACTATGGACAAAACAATTAAAATTTGGTATTTGTTTTTTGTACTTCATGTTAAAGATAAAATATTTCATCAATATAAGAATAAAGTTCACAATATTTTTACAGTTTATTGATTTCAATGAGTAAATTCCGAAACTTACATTTAAGAAAGATAGTTTAACGTTTAGTTGCTGTTGTTCAAGAAAAGATACTAATTGATTCCAAATAGGCTGGATGTGATTGCACTCCCAAAAAAAGATGTTCTATAGTTTCGATGTTTTCACCGCAGAAGTCACACAGATTTGAGTTAGATAATTTGCATTTAAAGAGATATTTATTTGTAGCTATAATTCTATGGATGTATTTATATTGAACATTTCTCAGTGTGCTTTCAATAGTCGCTTTATATGGCATGGTAAATATGTGTTTCCAATTAAGTTCATGTTCTCCGAAAAGGACTTGCCATTTATTTTGGGTTTTGGAGTTTTCTGTAGGGTTCTTAATTTGTAGTGTGTAAAACATTTTATTCGTTTTGTTTTTTCTTCCAAGTATGTTTTCTACGAATGTTGTTTGAGTACATGGTGTATTGTTTGTATTGATTTCAGATTTAATATGTATGGGTATGCTTTTGATTAGTGTGTAGTACTTCAGAAAATTATTTGAAGGTATTCCGTATATGTAGCATATATCATCAAAAGAGTAGAAATCCTTAATTCTGTATTCATATAATTTGTCGACATATTTAATGCTTCGTTCAAACCAATCTTTATAGAAAAACGTCTTATTGTTTAAAGTTATGTCTTTATTGTTCCATAAAATAGTTTTACTGCTGGTTTGGGTTTCTAGGTTATGAGTGACATCACTCCATGCTGATAGAACATCAGACAGAAATATGTTTTCGTTTGCAATTTCATGTAAGATAGTATTGCTGATGTTACATTCAAAGAGTAAGGAGTCACCATATTTTTTTAGGATTTTCTGGTAGAATAATTTCCATTTACTCGTATTGGTGTTATCTAGGTATCTTTTAACCCAGCTGCATTTGATTGCATTCAAGAATGAGTCAATGTTCGTTAATTGGATACCTCCATTTTCTACAGATTGAATTAACTGAGTTCGTTTTATTTTATCAGGCTCACCGTCTCATATGAAATTAAATATTGCTGATTTTATATCGTTAATAACATCATTTGTTGGATTTGGGAGAACTATTAATACATAAATTAATTTAGGAAGTGCAAACGTTTTCAATACTGTGTTTTTTCCGATTAGTGTAAGTTTACGGTGATGCCATGATTTTAAGCAGTTTTTAAAATTCTGTAATTTAGGTAGTATGTTTTTAAGAACTGTATCCTTTTCATTATTCGTGAAAGTAATGCCTAACGTTGTGGCTTCATCGGATGTCCAATTAAATTTCATTTCTTTTTTATATTGGACATTACTTTGTTTTAATTTACCTACTCGTAGCACAGTACATTTACTTTTGTTTAGTTTAAACGACTCTATTAGGTTATGGAAAGAATCGTAACTGTCGTTTAAAAAATAAGTTGCATCGTCAGCAAATAGGGACTTATTTCTTCGTCAGGCTCTAGTGATATGCCTTTCATGTGTTTATTTGATTGGATGTGATGTGATTGATACTCGATGCAAATAATAAATAGCGATGATGAGAGTGGGCATCCTTGTCGAACCCCTCGTTCGATGTGAAAACTGTTTGAAAAGAAGCCATTGTTAATGATTATACTGTTAACATTGGTATAGAATAGTTTGACCCATTGAATGAGACTTTCACCAAAGTTCATATTTTCTAAGCAAGAGAAAATAAATGAATGATCAAGCGAATCGAATGCCTTTTCAAAGTCTGCAAAGAATATTAGACCAGGATTATTTGTATTGTTGAAATAGTTTATGCATTCTTGGATAAGACGAACGTTTTCACCAATGTAACGACCTTTTATGAAACCAGATTGAGATTTTGAAATGATTGATGGTAATATTTTTTATTCTGTTTGCTATACTTTTAGTTGCAATTTTATAATCATTGTTTAGTAAGCTAATTGGGCGCCAGTTCGATAAGGATTCTATGTTTTTCCAGGTTTTGGAATGAGTGATATTATACCTTGTTTTTGAAGCGTAGTTAGGTTTTTATTATTATATGAATGGTTTAGTGAATTAATTAAATGCGTTTTGATATCATTCCAAAATATTTTATAAAACTCAATGGTGATGCCATCAGATCCTGGGCTTTTGTTATTTTGCATTACTTTTAGTGCTAATTCACATTCATATTCATTTAGTAATCCGTCACACAATAGTTTTTCTTCTTGATTCAAAGCGTGATGTGTATTTTTCAAAAGGGTGTTATTTTCAACATGTTTTCGTTTATAGAGTTTCGAAAAATAAACGTTGTTCTTCTAGTATTTGAGTTCTGTTTGTTATATCTTCGCCATTGACAACTAATTTGTGTACAGTTTTTTTGTTCACTTCTACGTTTTTTGATGTTTGCGAAGTATTTTTTATTGTGTTCAACATGCTGTGCACGCGCTCTTAGTATTATTCCATTGAGATGTGTATGATAGATTCCATCTAATATTTGTTTTTTTTAATGTTATTTCATTTTCAATGTCGGTGGTATCATTTGTGTTTGTTTGATGCAAGTGTTTTTTAAGCGTTTCAATGGTTTTGATGGTTTCAGTTTCAAGTTTGTGTGTTTCTTTTTGTTTAAATGATGTGTATCTAATTGTTGTGTTACGTATATTTCCTTTAATTACTTCCCATAAGGTGTTTGGGTTTGCATCTTTATTATTTTGAACTATATTTAATATTAATTTTCCTGTTTTATTTGTGCTTGATATTGTGTATCTAATAAGATGCTGTTGTTAATTTTAAAGTATCCTGGGCCTCTTTCAGGTTGTATATTGTGCAGTTTAAGTTCAACTAGAGAGTGGTCAGTCATAAATCCTGGTTTTATGTTACATGTGTCAATAATGTTGCAAAGAGACTCAGATATTAAAAAATAGTCTAATCTACAAAATATTGTTGGTTTTGTGTTTGAGTGCCAGGTGAATTTGCTTTCGTTTGGATATATTGTACGCCAGATGTCTATCATATTGTAGTTTTCAATTATGTTATTTAAAATGTTTCTATTTTTAGGATGAGTATAAAGGTTTCCCTTCTTTTTATCTAATAATGGGTTACAAACAGTATTAAAATCACCACCGACTATAATGTTTTTATCTTGGTTATTATTTATAAAGGATTGTAATGTTTCGTAAAAAGTGGAATCATCTATGTTAGGGCCGTAAACGTTAGTTTAAACCTATTTATTTTAGCTCGATTGCGTCGAAAGCCTTAGGCTTATATAAACGCTCTGGGCCTAAACCAGTACTTGGTGTCTTTGGGGGAGATCTAAAGAACGCTCCCACGGTGGGGATCGAACCCGTGACCTCCCGGTCGCAAGGCGGACACCATATCCATTACACCACGGCGACCTTAAACGTTGATTAATGTTAATTGTGTTTCTTGTATTTTAATATCTATACTTGCTTGTCTGCCAATTATTATTTCGTTAAAGTTATCGGCTGTGATCCCTATATTATTTTTTATTAGAAAGGCAATGCCTTGTTTATTAATATGTTGTCCGCTGAGATAGATGTCTCCGTCCCATTCATCTTTTGAGGTTTGTGCTAAAGTATGTGTCAAGTAACTTTCTTATAATAGGCATATACTATATATTTTTTCGTCTAACCATTTGAAGATTTTTATGCGTTTATCTTTATTGTTTAGCCCTTTTACATTCAAAGTACATAATTTAATTATTGAAAATGGTGAAGGGTGTTGTAAATGATAATTTGTGTGTGCTTGTCCAGTTAGTTTCAATTTTAAAACATGTCCAGTTGCTTTCTATTATGAGACATAAAATGTCCATACATGCAAACAAAAATAGAAATCAAAAATTAGGGATACAAGAGGATGAATATTCCATAGAATTGAAAAAGTTAAAAGAAGTAATCACAAAGGTGAAAAGAAACCACAAAAAACGACTGGTTCCCAATGGAGACATAGAAAAAAAGCATTAGCATCATCTACGTATAGTGGATGGAAGCAAAAAAAACACACATAAAACCAAGAAAAACATAAAAGTAATAAAGACAATATGTGTAACGGCAGCTTGGCTGAACATTACAAAATAAACAGACATGTGCAATCAGTAAATAGTTAATTTTAGAATTATTTTTCGAAAAGTTATGTTTAAATAAAGTATCTTTCGTAGTATTTTTAAGAGCAGATATTGATCACTATAATGTTATAAAAAATTATTATGTTGATTTAATTTTTAATAAACAATATGTATAAGATTTTGTGTTGTCTCATTCCCCTTTTTTAAATGCGGATATAAGCTTATACAATGTTATTAAGAAATGAATAACTTTTTTTTTATATAAGAAATCACTAAATGTACTTCGTTTAGAATTCTTATGGAAGAGTATTGTTATTTTCATGTGATCATAAGTGCATAACAATAACGTATGCTTGACATAGAGTATTTACAAATTAATACATGTAATAGTAGAGTTAACTGAAAGATCTATTACGCGCTGGTTATGAGATTGTTGGTTAAAGACTTTGCACAATGAAGTTTGCAACAACGGATGTCAATCTGAGGCGGTAACAAATAGAATTATTTTTTCAAAGATTTTCAGATTAACATGGAAAAAAAACAATTAAGTTTCATACACATGGATCAAAGATTTGGCAAATTAATAAAAAAAATTGTTTTCCAAATGTATTTAGATAAACATAGAGAAAAAAAAACGTTTTGTACCCTTAGATAAAAGCATTAACACATTAATGAAAACAGTTGTTTAGGATTAATATATGTAATTGAAGTACACATAAGTTTCAAACACATGGATCAATTCCTTAACAAAAATAATTGCAAATTCTATTAAGGATTAATATATGTAATTTAAGTACACATGCTTTAAAAGGTGATTTCTAAAACAGTTTTGCTTATGTTACATAAACTTATAACATAAACTTATAACATAAACATAGCTAAGGTACAAGTTAAATATGCCAGTTTGTATGATAAACAGCATAATACATAGTTACACCTATAAAATCAATAACTCTAATGTGAAAGTGATAATTTCTATTTACTTGCATGATCACATCAAACCCTATGCTGGAAACATTTTAATTAGGAGCATTAATGTAGATAATAATTGGTTTGTCTATATTTGATTATGTTAACACATAAGTTAATTTTTATTTGTAGAATGAATATAGCTATATAATCAATTTTAATACAAGTGAGAACTTAGGTTTGACAAGCATGTTAATTTTGTAACATAAATACACTTTAGTTTGAATCACTTTTAATTTCTTTTTAATTTGTATTATCAGTATAATTTAATCAGCATGTAGAAAAGGTATATAATTTGACAAGCGTGTTACTTCTCCTAATAGTTGTGTCACTGATCTATATGAGAAAAGAGAGTACTCTTGAAGACAGAGATATTGAATAAGACAGTGTAATTACATTTTACATCCAAATTTCACTCAACACTTAAAAAAACTTCATATGAAAGCGAAAATGAAGTAATGCTATTTATAAAGTGTTAAATGAAAAAATAAAAGGATGATTTAAGTCTTCCACTTTTAATACCTTGAAAAACTATACATTTCAAATTAACCTATTAAATGAAAATTATTGAATTGAAGGTATTAAAGTGCATAAGTTATCTAGTAATTGGTAACACTGAATGACTGGGTATTGAGTTAAAATTTGACAATAGCAGATGTATTTATATTTTGAAGCGTGTCCTGAACCCATCAAAAAAAGAAAGTCATGCTTAGTTACATAATCATATGAATGTTATTATTATTAAATATGTTTTATTCTAAATTAAATAGTTTCACTGGATTCTTGTTACATGCATAATATGGTGTATCAAAATACAATTCTAACACTATAATACATGAGGATATATACATGTTGGACTATATGCACACAGAAAGGAAAAAAATCCTGTATATATAACACACAAATACAGACTTTTTCTAAAATCAAGAAAAATCAAGGGTCATGCTAGCAGGGATAGCAATATTTATATGCATAGTATATGGTATCAGCGTTCGTACTGATAAAATGCAAAAAATGTATGGATTCCAACTAATAAGATGATAAGTAGAGCATATTAATGATCACAAAAACAAGTGCTCTAGCTTAAGAAATAAGAAAACGGTTTCCATATAATAAGTATTCTTATCTGAAAAAAATATTGGTTGCAGTAATGTTGTATTACAAGCAATATATAAAATATGAACCGGAACAAGTTGACAAGATAAATAGATCATTAAACATATGTATATAATTATTCACATTAAGACATCACACTCAAAAACAACTGCTTTAGTATACATAAACTGTTTGAAAGCACAAATATATCAAAAGCATAGGGGAAAGTGTAGTGCTCTCAAAAACAGAAAGCATGAATATATAAAAAAGGGGGCTATTTAAGAAAGAACACAATAAAATATTTACAGTCTTGGAAAAAATAAAATACAATATATAGCTATTTTTGTGTTAAGATGAATAATATTTCATATTATACTCGCCTTATACAGGTAGATCTTTCATTAATTATGTGTAATAAGTTCATCAATTTAACATACACATTTTGAAGCGCGATATTTTTATAACAAGGGGCGTAACTGCGTTATAATAACAGCACAATGCATGTGCGTAGCTAGACTCTTTATGCTACTTGATTAAAAGAGGTAGTGTTTAATTATCTCTTTAACATACTGTAACTTCAATGGTGTTGTGCAATATATTTTGATATTATTATTTTGGACGTTTAAAATACAACAATAAATAATAATAGCTGGAAGGCCGCATGGGACCCCATTACATATAGGGACCTTTTACAGACATTAATAGCGCAGGTAAACCATGTGAATAAATTGGAAATACAAGTTTTTCTATGCAAAGTTTCTATAGGCTATTTATTATTTATTTGATGCCACTCTGGTTAAAGCACGAGCGGGATTTTCTACACTCTCCGAATAGGATTTTTTCGGCCACGGCTTTTCCAACCAGTTTTTGAAATCCGGGTATTTTATCTGCGTTGAATGTTGGTTGCCTTTAAACAACGCAAATATTTTGCCCTCGAAGGACCAAGCTTTTTCGACGTCGCTGGGCTGTTTCAGACGGACGGAAGCCAGCACTTTTGCATTCAGTTTTGTTAGATTCTCGTTCGCGAAGATGCTAGACCCTTTGAATGCTTTTGCTTTCCGCAGAATGTCTATCGGGAAACGAATCTTGACTTAGGTGAGGGAGTTATCATCCACACTTCTAATTGAATGGTTAACATAAGCTTTCTGATATCAGTAGGCGCGTTTATCGGATTATTTGCCACCCTGACAACCCCATACATGTATTAAAGGTTCAAAGAGAAGGTACGTCTAATAAAATCAAAACGCCCTTTACAAAAATACATTTTATTCATTAAAATACCTTACTCTTCAAATGAACATCTCTTAAGATTTTGAAGTTTACAATGAGTCTGTCTCATGAGTCGACGTTAGCGTGTTGACTGCTTTCCCCGCCCACGACCCTAAACTTTTGCATAACGTTGAGAAAGCGAATTTAATAATAAATACAAAATAATTTTTGTCACACCTCGAAGCGTAGACATGAACGGCCATTCTGGTAAACATTAATGAAATAATACTCTATTCGATTGTAGTGAAGTGGAAGAGAAACGTTATGGTCAAAGTAGATAAACACCAAGAACGTAGTGAGGACGCCTTGACGTCGCCGTTGAGCGCTGCGTAAACAAAATTGGATTGCAGGAAAACACTCACTGAAAACGCCTAGATGCGTACACAAGTAACAAACAGAGATTTTGTATTGATAACCAACAAATCATTACTAGTATTTCCAACAATCAGCCGACCAGTACGAGCACTGTAGTATACAGACTCTGGATAATTCAGACCATCGTCCTTGGAAACCAGCGTCAACACTCCTCCCTTACCATCCACTTGGATTACGTTGTGTGATCCATGCACACACACCAGCAGCTGTCCTGTCTCTGACACGTGTACACCTCTAGGACATCTAAGTGCGGGATCTTCCAAGGATGACAGAACAGTCCCATCTATGGACAGGGTTAGGAGCTTGTTGTTCATGTAATTGGTTACATACAGCCGTGATCCATCGGGACTTATTGCGCACTTGAATACTGGAAATATAACGCTATTCTTATTACTTGCTATTATCAATGATGTACGATTAATAAAACTATGCAATTTGCAAATATAACAATAAAGTTCCAAATTGCTTTTAACATACAAATACAAATACATGTCACTTATATAGCGCAAAAAGTATTATAACAATATTATATTGCGCTTCACAAACACTGCACATTGGTTATCCGTGAAAAAGATTGAACAAATGAGTTTTAAGTCTTGATCTAAAACAGCACTCATTGTCAATGATTTTAAGGTGACTTGGTAGATTGTTCCATCACTTCGGGCCAACAACAGCTAAAGATATATCCGCCATCTTAGTTCGCCTCCTGGGAATAGCAAGATTCAGTCACTTTGTGATCGACGTCTATACCGACTACTTGCTCGGACAAACTTGCAAGTAACCAGGAGCATAACCATTGACAACACGAACTACCATGACATCAACGCACTATCATGTGAAAAGTACACAATTGAAGATACTTTAAATGAACTTTTACATTGATTAAAAATTATGAAAAATTATCTGTAACAAAAATCAGTTTGAACCAATTCCAGTTGATGACAATTAATTATTCATCTAATCTACCTATCTGTCTATCGTCTTTTTTACAAAAGTGTCAGATAACGCTTATGTACAGTATGATAGTTTAAAGGGACAGTTCAAAAGTGACAATATTCAACAAAATTGTCATATATTCCAAAAAAAGACTGTATACATATTTTAAAACAAGAAATTAACAATTCTTACTAAACATGTTTTAAAAAATGTGTTTTCATTATTTCTATAATATTCAATCGACAATTTAAAAATCGTAAAGCGTTTGGTAATGTTTTCATTGATAATCAAACAAAAGCGCATATTGCCGAGATGGTTTAAATTGTAACAAAGATTCAAAAGTCTGCGTGATGCAGTAGAAGCGAGCTGGCGCTTGCATCTAGCCATCCCGGCTCGATACCCTGTGCGGTACTTTATATTTTTTTCCATGTTATACTAATTATCTAAAACAATTGTTATTATTAAAGTTTTGATAATTAAATACATTATATATTCAAACTATGAAACAGGTCCATTTTAGCATGATCGGTCATCCTCGCGCTATCGTGTTATTAATCCTTGCATTTTAAATGTCTATTTTTTATTAAAAACGATCTCAATTGTCATAATGTGCCCATTTAACACTTTTATAGTGTTTTATTAATCCCAGCATAATACCCGCAATAACGAAATTACACCTAATCAGATAAACTGTGGCGTGTTTCAAACTTGTACAAAAATAACAAAGAATTCCAGTAACAGTTTTGCGTATATTTCCATAATCTTATTTGATATTCAAGTGTGTTTTTCCCATATTTGTTTTGTCTTTTTCGTAAACGAAGACAGACAAATACGAAAATGATGGGATAAGTATAATAAGTTTTCTCTGCCATTTTTATCGGCCGTATGTCGGGTCAATCCTTTTGAATCTCGGGTTCATGGCGGTGGAGCGACGGCAGTATGCCGATGTCGATGTCGAATAATGTAAATACAAAAATCGGGAAAATATCCGAATCTACACAGTCCCCATCTCGGGAAGATATTACATGTTTTCTGGGACGTTCATGAGATTCAGTATGTTAATATCACTGTGCGATTCAGTCTGTTTCTATCGGTGTGACACTTATCCGGCTATACCATGTTAATATTTTAAGTTAGGTTTTCAGATTGTTCGATTAGAATAACTGTTAGGACTGTATACAATTTAATCACTACATTGAGTTCATTAATAACACAACACTTTATTTATATTTTAGATCGTATTTTATTTTTTATTTTACCACAAGTTTCATAATATTCCAAAATAAGCAGTTTTTACTTGTTCACTTAATATTTAGTTATTTCCTTATTGCTGGTCGAAAAGTAACTGTTGTTCACTTATTGCTGGTCTTAATACAACTATAATTCCACAATATTAAAAGGTTCGATGTTACTACATTTAAGCCTTAATTCTAACTGGGCATTTTGAAGAATATGGAGTCTGTATTATTTCAAACAGATAAAACATTGACTTGGTGTCTGATTAAACTAAAGAGAGAGCCTTACTGTAAACATAATCCCTAGCTTTGAACTAATTAAGAAAGCCAATTTACCCAAGTTATCAACACATTATGGGGTCTGGAAAATTGCTGGTATATTACTCGCATTTCGCGACATTCCCGTCAAAAGATCATGGCCATATAATCAATTTTGCATAAACAATACATAAACTTATCATGAACATATCATCAACTTTACATGAACCATACATGAACCAATTACAAACTTATAATCAACCATACATGAACCAATACATGAAGTAATCATGAACATATAATCAACCATACATGAACCAATCATGAACTTATAATCAACCATACATAAACCAATCATGAACCTTAAATCACCAATACATGTTTTATGCCAACCTCACACTTCGTTTCTCCACCTATGTCAAATCATTTACTCAAAAATCAATACATGCCCAAGAAGTATATTTTGTACCAACCACACGTTACCGTTTATCTTATATAACTTTTTGAAATAAACAATAAAACCGAAAATAAATGGCAAAAATCCATACATGTACTAAAAACAATTATACAAAAGCTTTTTTTGTTAATTTTGGTCAATTTTGTTTATATATAACACATATTTACACCATCAAAGTTAAACATGACACACACATTTGAGTTCCATATAAATTTTTCAGTAAAACAGGTCCACGACAATCATTAAGTCTCTCCCATCTTTCTTCGTTTTTGCAGATGCATTGTAGACAATGCGAAGCTTTGATTTTGTCTTTTCAGGGGTAATTACAACATGATGTGGTAGGTAGTGTTTCCAACCATTACTGTGGTCCCTTTCTTCCCATTATATTTTTCCCTTTTGTTCATGGTCCTTGAAAATGCTATCATACATTTCCATAAGTTCAGGTTTTTGTAACAACGTGTTTGTTAATGGTTTATGGTAATTCAGTTATTTCATTTTTTCCAAGGCTATGTGACACTATAGCGTCCGTCTTCAAACTTTATATTATCTTGGCAATGTTTCATCGCAGTAAATCAGAATTCTTTATTCAGATCGCTTCCATGTTCCTAAAGTCTTCAATATTAGGTTTGTTTGGAAGAGGGCTATCAACTTCACTGAACAAACAATAATCATTTAAAGTTCTTCCTGGAGTGAGAATTAGCATACTCATGTCACCAATTGCTCCACTCCCGTCAGTTCTTCCAGTTGCTATCCATCCATCTTTAGATACAGTCCATCTTCAATTTGAATTCTTTCATTCTGGATAATGTCTAAATTTAAGTCATTTCCAATCAATAACTTCCAAATTCAGCCTTTACAGGTACTTATCGGCTAATTTTAGATGTCTGGACAAAGACTTGAACACATCCTTTATGTAGATTGCCAAATGCATTTGTGCAGTTGTTCCAGCAATGGTAGGCACAATTGTTGCAGTGATAAGCATTTCACTGCCATCCTTCAATTTCAGATTCATTTTTGCTACCTTTGTTTTCAATACTTTGCATTTTGTTGCTACCAAACGTAACTAATTTAATCTCTTGTTCTCCTTCATATTGAAGACCAAGCTCCTTTGCCTTCTTTTCTTTCCTTTTTTAATGAGCCCGCAGTGCACACATTTTTTGTTTATAGACTTGCATTCATGAGACACATGTCCCTCTTTCAAGCACTTGAAACAACTCTTTTTAGACATGCTTTTCTTTCTTCAATTGTCTTGTACTTCAAACAATCATCGCTCTAGTGGGCATTAGCACAGAATCTACATTTTCTTTTGATTGAAGGAGCCGCTGCAAGTGCCTGAGCATGTCTTTGATCATATTCCACTTTGTGAATGCGATGATTTCTTGGAGTTTCTCTTTCCCTTTGACTTACTTTGTTAAGTTTATACCCAGCACACTCCTTTGAATCTTGCACACTTTTTTCTGTGTTTTCTCGAGCTGTGATATATTGAAGCCGCATTTCGCGCAGCTTAGGAACACACCATTTGTTTTCTGCCCCATTTTTAGAATTCTTATTGGAATAGGACTTCTGATGGTATTTTCCTTTTGATTATTGCTACAAATACTTACTGGTTTCCGTTTTGATTCAATACTTCAAGAATGCGAATATTTTTCTCAATTTCATTTACAAATGCTATCAAGTTATGTGTAGTATTCTTTGGAAGACGAATAATCATCAGCATATTGTAATGCATATCAATTATTTCTTGTTTATTTCCAACGCGTTCATGAAGAATTTTTACGACCACAGAATAGTTCTCTTTAGAGAAAGTGGGTCCTGATATTGATTTGCGTGCATCACCATTGAGTTTACTTCTGAGGTAATTGACTTTGTCAATGCCAGATAGGCTTCCGTTGTTGTGGATAGCACTTTCAAAAGAAACCCAAAATTCTATCCATCGTATTTGTTCTCCGTTGAATGACATGCTTTCAAGCTTGGGAGTCTATCATTTATTTCTTTTGTCACCGTCTTATTTTTACTCTGCTTATGAACGAATTCTTTTTGTAACTTCATTTGTTGATCAAGTAGCCTTTGTATAAGATCCTGATCAGGGCGCATGTCCTTTTGACTTTCACCAATTTTAATTGTTCCTTCCAGGTGCTGAATATTCCTAATTAGATTCATGGATTTTTCTTGCAGCGTGACATCTTCATTTAAGATGACGTCCGTTAACTCAGAATCTGTATCCCCGAGTGTCGTTGCTAATTTGTCTGAATGAATTTGTAGCTTTTCACTGCAAGATTCTATAGCTGAAACACATATGCTGATACCATCTGTCAAGTCTTTTTGGTTGCATGAAGATATATCAGTATTTACCAATTGAAGTCCATATTGTCTAATTCTTTTTTAGAGCATTGATGGCTCTAGTCCTTAAGCCTTTAAGGTATTGTAGATTTGCCATCGTAATCCTTTGATTATTTCTCTTTTTTGCACAAGTGTCCAATGATCTATTTTACTCACGCAATCATCTAGCTTTGGATGATATACGTTATTCCATTTTTATTTTCCTTTATGTACACTGTGTCCGATTTTAAATTGTCACCCTGTGCCGTCTTTCAGGACTTTAGTCCTTTGATTTGATTTCTTTCTCTTTTATGTTATGCTTTTTCAACAACATTTTATACTGTTCCTTGAAGACATACACAACATTCCTTTTTTTCCACTTTTTATTCAAATACATTACACTCAAAGTTCCCTTTTCCAGATCTTCAGATTGAAGATAGAACAAAATTGTGTCACTGGTATATTTCCGGTTCGCGGGACCAATCGATGAAGCGAGGTTTGCAGATTGTTCGATTAGAATAACTGTTAGGACTGTATACAATTTAATCATTATACTGAGTTCATTAATAACACAACACTTTATTAATATTTTAGATTGTATTATATATTTTTTATTTTATCACAAATTTCATAATATTCCAAAATAAGCAGTTTTTACTTTTTCATTTAATATTAAGTTATATCCTTATTGCAGATCGAAAAGCAACTATTGTTCACTTATAGCTGGTCTTAATATAACTATAAATGCACAATATAAAAAGGTTTCGTTGTTACTACTTTAAAGCCTAAATTCTAACTGAGAATTTCTGAAGAATATGGAGTCTGTAGTATTTCAACCAGATAAAGCATTGACATGGTGTCTGATTAAACTAAAGAGAGATACTGTAAACATAACCCCTAGCTTTGAACTAATTAATGAAGCCAATTTACCCAAGTTATCAACACTATCATGGGGTCAGGAAAATTGCTAGTAAATTACTCGCATTTCGCGACAATATTAAGATTTTCTTTATCATTGTTACAGTAAGACTTTCTATACCGTTTATACCTGTGATATCATTCAGAATTTTAACCATAATAAGATTAAGTATAGTTATGCATGTTTGCAAATTCATTGGCTTTTGATATGAGTGTGCTGTAATACAAGTATGCAAATTATTGTCATGAAGGCATGAATGATTTTACATGTGATGTTATTATTTGTTTTGTGAACGTTAATTTTTATGGAACTACCACATTAAATTATATTTATCATTTTTCACAAACAACACAGGAAGATTTGTTTTCGTCAACAGAAAGTTACTCTTGTGTCCAAATAGGAGCTATTATTTACCAACATTCATACATTCCCTTGCATCTCAAGAAAACAATATGTTAGAATGATACGATTGCACTTATTTCAAACAGTTGAAAGCTATGAGTAACTAACGTCGCATGTTAAAATGTTAAAAATACCTGTGTCTGTAAGAGAAGTATCTTCATAAATCTTTTTCACCAGCTGACCTTCTATTACGTACTGATACAAGGCAGTTCGTGATGTGATGAACAACGTGTTGTTTAAGTAAGCAATTCCATGACATGTATGTTTAAAATCCAGTTTTCTCCCTATAACTATCTGTCTGTCCTTGGCATTGAGGAACTGGCCGATTTTGTTTGTTTTACTGCCTGCAAATGTAACAGCGACCTCGTTAGGACTGATAGTGCACATATCCACTGGAGAGCCAATCAGGTCTGCGTGCGCAACAACTTTATACTGCATATCGAGTAGCTTTACTCTATTGTTATTGCAGTCTAAAATTAGAATGTCTCCTAAATAGAGCTCACATATGCCTCTTATGTCGCACGCTACTTTATCGGATGTGATTCGAATATCGTGAGGATATTTGCTTTTTTGCTCGAGTACTATCTCGTTGCCTTGTGTTTCAACCCTTTCGATCTTCCCAAGAGTGGAAAAATCTGATAGTGTTTGTTCAATACCAGGGATTTTGTGAAACGCAACTGAGGGGCTTTTGTTTACAGTCAGTTCTTTTAACACAGTCTCAGCTTGTGAACCCATTTCCAACCCTTTTTGGTACGCAATAAATGAGAGGTCTTTCGGAGCCTTTTCAATATTAATCATGGCATCGCCAATTTTCTTTAGACCATTTATAGCTTTTAAACACTTGTCTGTGTCAGATTGTAAAGACTGTTTCAGTGTTTGCAGCAGGGTGTCCAAATGATGTATTGTTATTCGTTCCAATTCATCTAGTATTTCATTGATTTTCTGACGAAGCATTTGAATTTCATCGCACGCTTTATCATACGAATCCTGCAGTTTCTTCAGACATTCATGTGTGTCATTGATAGCAGTTTCAAGCTGTAGTTGGACGCCGGTAATACTTGAAGATATTTTAAGAAATTCCCCTGCATCATGAACTGCTTGCGATGTTTCTGTTATCAGTACCAGCTTTACGCAGTGTCTGCAAATATTGTCCAAATACTGTACAATACGTTTCAGATTGAAACTGTCTTATTATTTAGCTATAATAACATATAAACTGACGATAAAATTAACATAATTCGCAGGATTTTTTGTTCTATTGGAATTGTGTTTACTAAACAGAATGAAGCCTGCAATTGAAGCATGATGATATAATGCTATCAACTGCACAACGTAAAGAAAAACACAGACATAAAATTACTAATATTTAAAAAAAATAAGTTGATACTTAATTAAAAACGTGCTTTCAACGAATTATCAATCTACACAGACATCAGCAAGTGTGTTTCTAATTATAGACTTTTACGTATGATTAAATGGTATAAAACTTGCATTATCGCAAGGTGCCATTTAAGCAAACATGTTTTCAATTTTACGGTTCCTGAACTTCATATGTATATTTGTGCATACCAAAAAAGATGGGTGCATAATTACTTATGAGTTTGCAAGACTTTTAAATACCGCATATATAATTCATCGCTTATTCATTATAGACAAGCATGCATTGAATTAGCTTGTTTTTCTTACTGTTGTCATCTGTGTAAATGTAAATCAAGAATACAAACATTAAATCTTTGTTCATGATACAGAATTAATATTGGTTATGGTCGTAAAACGAATACGCAATAGCTGGTTATTATTATTTTTGATAAATATAGACAATAAACATGGAAACACCAGGAAACCAGGTTTGAAACGTTTGAGATGTTAATTAAAATAATTGTACAACCCTTAGCTTGCTTGGTCTGCATGTTAGTTTCCTACGCACATAATTTCAGCGCAATACCTCTATCCAAACTCAAGTGAAAATCGGAAAACAGTTTTTGTATTTTAAGTTTCGTTTACATTGACTTTGATCCAACTAGTTTTAAATACCATCGTCAGCCAGATCCGTATGAAAATTACCAACACACTAAATTTTAAGACACATACAATCTCGAGCTTTTTAAACGAAACGCTATTTTTCTATTTCAAGAAACAATGACCGCGATCTAAACCATATGTTACCGAATACAATACGAACCTAGGTATACATGCAAGCTACATAAATACAACATTTCAGCACAAAATCTCAATCCAAACTCCAGCTATTGAGCAGAAACCTTTTGTCATTTTTTTTAACATTGGCACCTTAACCAGACTTGCCCGAACGAGCTACAATGTTATGCTTACATATCAGCAACCTCTCAGAAAATATCAGTGCAAAATATATTTATTTTGTTTGGAAGAAATAAAATTGACCTCACTGGCTCAAAACGTAATATGAAGCTAAGTATGTGAGTAAGCTACATACACACAAATTGTAACTAAAATACCTTCATCAAAACTCATTGTATTAAGAGTATTTCATTCTTCTATATAAAATTATAACAGTGTCATCGCCCTCAACCAGACACGCCTGAAATACAATTGAAAGCTAGGTCGCCATGCATGCTTGTTTAATCGTAAGTTTCATCAAGATTAGTAAGCGTAAACTAAAGTTATTAAGCGGCAACCATCTGTTTGGGGTTTTTACTACTTGTGTAACAGTGACTTTCACCATCACTTGACTGGACCCAAGTCCAATTCCAAAGACTGCACGTTACCTACCTAGACACACAATCATATTTACTCTCCATCTAAACGCAAGTGATTGATTTGAGACTGTTTTTATCTTTCTGTTTTGAACGCAGTGACCATGATCTTAAACCGAAAGTCCAAAATTACGTCAAGATCGGTCAATACAAATACAAGGTACATGTATTTACTGGAATCAACATGATTGCAGTTTGAGTTACAGTAATATTGACTTTAACTGGCCCGAAGTGCAATCAAAAGTTAGGTCTTCGCGCCTGTGGCGAGCAGGACATACATTACTTAAATGCAGATTATATATTCATAAAAAGACTTACCATTCATTCGTAACTTGGATTCACCATGAATACAATAGCTTTTGAAGTGCAAATGCCTGAGTAAAACAATTCTTTTTTATTGTGTACTTTGGATTTCAAAATTGTTTACATTATGCTGAAAAATAAACACAGTAAGCTAAACATATGTATTTAATTTTGAATAAAAAGGATTTGTGTTTGTTAGAAAATGTCTTTATAGTTAATGCAAATACATTATTTAACGAGCCTTTTGAAAAAGATGAATGTTGACAAAGTTTAGGGTATAACCCTTAAAACTGCATGGTTTAAGGACAATCGATTTTTACCTGTGATCATGGAAGTGGCACATAGAACAACACAGTTTTCTGTGATCTTCACAAAACATCTCTATCGGGTGATCGGAATGCCGTTCACAAAACTTTAACTTTTCAAATAATTTCGTTGAAACAGGCCACTTATTAGTCTCTTCTCGCCCATAAGCAACGTGCTTCTTAAAAAACTGTGTATGCAGCCCAATACAGTCGTCACAAAGGGCTTTTGAACACTGCTGACAGAAAAACACCGCTTCCTTGTTGACACCGTCCTCTTCGCAAACATTGCAGCAAAAATCATATTTCAAGTCTGATCCCTTCTCCGCCATTTGTGATGTTGGTTATACGGAAATCGAAAGTAGAAATGTGCTTGCCTAAACGTTTAATATTTCATAAACATCAAATTCCTTGTTATTTACTACGCGTGTTTAAAACCTAGCATGTTTTAACAAACTTTTAACACTTCCAAAATATATTTAACTTAAATCCACGTTCTTATAGACAGTTTATCTACGCAAGAGGTTTAAATATTGATCGAGCGGTATAGAGGTACAGTATTGCAAACGGCGTTATCGTTCGGATAAATCTTGTCGAGAGAGCCGTGTCGCATTTCAAGCTGCAACGTCACAGCTTAGTAAAAAAATGTTTCAAATGCTTTTACAAAAATATTATTTAATATAACTGCATAAAGTGCTTTTAATTGAAAAGTTCCTCATCACTTTTTTAATTGTCTGCTGCAAGGCCATCAATTGCTACCGAGAAGCTATATCCGATTATAAAAAATGAAAGATAAATCTGAAAGCAATAATTATAACCGACATTTAATTCAATGTTTCGTTGTGAATTTTGCAATTCGTAGGTAAAATCTTTCTTTCGATTCTTGTTGTCTCGAAGTTTCTGTCCTGTCTCGAATTCTCCTCGAGGGACCATTTTTTTATATTCTAATAATTTTTTGTTGTTTGGTGAGAGGGTCGATTTTTTGGATGGCAGGATATTCATTATCACTACTATTTCTTGTTTTTCGTCTATTTGTCCTATCTTTTCCCATAGATCCTGTTATAAAGCACTTAAACCACTTGTAGATTGCATAAAAATGTTAATATTAACGAACATTCAATTATTTATCCACAGTTTTTCTCTCACGGCACAAAAACACAACCGTCTCCCGCCAAATCACGTGATTGAAATCTTTAAGTGGTTTGAGTACAATCTGGCAGAGACACTTCGTATGCAAATGTGTGTTTTTGAAACAGCATACTCACAAGGGTATCCGGACAATCGCTCCTACGGACAATCGCTCCTACGCAAAATTTGACAGGGCGGACAGTCGCTCCTACGATGTTTTGACAAGGCAGGCAATCGCTCCTACATTATATTGCCAACCCGGAAAATCGCTCCTACATTATTTTATCAACCCAAACAGTCGCTCCTACATTATTTTGACTCCACGACAAAACGTAGTATACGCCGATAAAAGGCTAATACCTATAATTAACCGACAGTTAAAATTACCGACTTGTTAAAAGTGAGCCGATTCAACATGAGCCGATAAATCGGATTTTAATTAATTATTTTACTTATTAAGAAACTATGTTACAGTTTGTCGATTCTTTAAATGTTATTTAGCAAACTGTGAAAACAATATGTATATATTGTAATGTCCCACACCTTCAAATTCACTTCCAACATGGAACTTCTAATGAACAAACGCGGTCAGTCTGTGCTATGCTTAGACGGTAACTTGTATTCAACGAAGAACACGTCAAAGTCTACAATAAGATGGGTATGAGGTAAAAGTCGTTCCGATTCCTGCAAGGGTTCGCTAATAACAGATCTCAGTGTAAGTCGACATATAAAAATAATTTTAATGTTATTATGCCCATTCATGCTTACGAAACAACCGTTGTGTAAAATAATATACTAAAAATTTCACGATTAAAGTGAGACTGCACGATTTTGTCAAATATTTATGAATTTGTATAAAATGTGTAAATGAACTTATTATACAAATATTTCAGTATAAATTAAAATAAAAAAGATGTGTAGAAAAATGCGAAATACGCCAGATATTAAATTCTGAAATCGCAAATGTCTGTACAGTCGAATTTGCTAGCATGTTGCATTTTATGCATTTCGTCTTCAATGTATAATTTTTATTTTCTATTTTGTGTAATTGTAACATATACATATAACATTTTATCAATATATTACAACTTAACACATTTAAAAATCGTGCAGTATCACTTTAACACACTATTTGAATAATCATAGAAATGCCGATTTAGAAATCGTTTAGTGTCATATATCAATGGGTAAAATGTGATAACAATGACCTAACCAATTGTTTACTTACCTTAATTTACTTTAAGGTGACGCCAGTCTGTAATTTTTATGCACGGTTCGCACATCATAGGTGTCAAAGTTGTCATTTTCGATTGCTACTTCCATTGTTGATATAGCAATTATTGATTAAATGATATTTATTGAAAGATTGTACTTGAAAAGGATGTTTGCGTATCATTACACAAGATGTACTATAACGTTACAAAGTGAAATCATATCGAAAAGAAATATAATGAATACAGTTGTATGAATGTTTCTGTAGTGCAAAAATGTTTGTTAAAGTGTATATTCAATGTGTTAAATTGCAATTTATGATTAAATTGAAAGTGCTTATGCATGTTTTACAGATTTGTTCTGATTCTGACAAATAAATGTCTTTCTTAAAAATGTGCTGATTGAATATACATTTATATAACTAGAATTTTATTTGTTTGTTGGATGTATGACTGTCTTTACGAATATAAATTAAATATTTGGTTGTTGTTTATCCATGTTCTGTATGTAATACGGAGTTTAGGCACTATGGACACTTTTGCATTTAAGATTCGAATCTGTTGCAGACAATTGTTATTTAACACATTCCATTATGAATTGTTATGCTCGGCATTTGGACGGCTCGAAGTGTTTATGTCGGTACCCGCGACTTCGAGCCATCGGGAGTCGATGGTATATCGCACCATTTATGCAGAAGGTACGATGTGCCATCTAATTTCAATGTCACATGGTACCTTTTTGCACCAAGGTGGCGATATATAACAATTGATTTAAGTGTTACTAAGACACTACAATGAAGCCGATGCACATGAAAGATCAGGGGTTAAAACTATATTGCCTGACCCGTGAGGTTAAACAAATTAACACATTGTGTTCACAAAAGAACTCTGCCTGCGTATGAATACATGATGTTTCTACTAAACAGGAAAAATATTTGATTTTTTAACTAGTCAGAGGTTTAAATAAATCTTCAAAGGTAATTCTTAATTGTTAAGATAGGTTATTTAATTGCCTCGACAATGTGTTTGGGAATGCTTATAAAAATACTGTATGTTTTTTATGACTCTAATTTATTCGCATTCAAGTACATACTTTTACATTGATGACATTTTACTGACCTTTACATCTGTGGCTTACTTTTCAAAGCAATCGACAGCATACAGAGATTCAGAGATATAAACTTTGTGAATTGATAAAAATGTAAGTTGTATGGCTTCATCTATTTGCTAGCAGAAAATGTAAAACGAGATTTAATTCTAATTTTATTTAAATTTCATCATTTCAGGTGGGGTTTTACACACGGGAAACATAAACATATGGCTCGTATGAGTAAACATGAGCGCATCCGCGCATTTGGCATGTTGAAGGCCGATGTGTCATTAAGACGTGTACGTTTATGCGTTTTATTAATACATGCATGTAAAATATAAAAACACATTATATGCATCATGACTCTACTAGACATAACTAAATATATATATATTTGCATTATATGTTTTTTTCTTCTTAGGAAGACATGTATCATCCATAGCGAGGCTGTGGCAGAAGTTCCAACAATCTGACAGAGTAGAAGATACGCCAAGGAAATTTCGCAGGAAGGTTGCAACGGCAATATAAGATGCCCAGATTGTTGCCTATCATCTTCAAAACCGCTACAAGACGGCAGTAGATAATGTGAGGGAGAAACACACGGTCGACCAGTGGGTACTACATCTGTTGTTAGACGGCTGCGCGCTCAGGGACTACGAGCAAGTCGGCCTTTTCGGGGCCGCATTTTTACACCACTGTCAGCTGCGTGACTGATGGGCTCGTCAGCACCAACGTATGATCCGAGCTGACTTGTCATTAACGTTTTATAATTGCAAATAAATCATCGCTTCTTTAAAATCTTGTGATAAAAGTAAATTTGTTCTCCTTTTTTATTTATTTGTGGGAAACATAAGTGGAAACAAACAAAGTATTGTTTGAGTCTAACATTATGCATACAATATTTAACTGTTAGTATTTTGGATATATATTTATACACATATATGCATTTGAGAGCAATGCGTTTTTAAGTGAATATGAATAAGATTCACATATCCGTTTTCACTAGTTCACTTTTAATTATAATTTACTGAAATATACTAATATTCTATATGCACAAAAAACGATTCTTCGAATCTCTTTCGTTATGAAAGCATCTTTGCGACTGTAATTGTTCCTAACAACACTATATGATTGATATTTCTCGGTGGTCTTCATTTTGTTTTGATCACCAATATGTTGTCACTGGTATTTCCAACAATAAGCCTGCCGGTATGTGTACTGTAGTATACGAGCGCTGGATACTTTACTAGTTTAGACTATCCTCCTTGGAACATAGCTTCACAACTCTGTCCTCCCTGACTATCCACCTGAACTACGTTGTGAGATCTCCACCCACATACCAGCAGCTGCCCTGTCTCTTACACATGTACACCTGTATTACATCTAAGTGCAGGATCTTCCAGGGATTACAGGACTGTCCCAGCCATAGACAGAGTTAGGAACTCGTGATGCCTATAGTCGCTTATATACAGCCGGAATCCATCGGAACCAACTGCGCACTTGTACACTTGAAATATAATGCGACACTAATTACTTTGTTCTCAAAAGGATGCATCATTGTTTGATGGTTTTCAAACAAAGAAGGTTTAATTAAGCATGTATTTTTAATCAAGCTTCAATAATTAGCCATTATTCCTGAATATCTTGGTCAAAATATAAGCATGATTTATCTGCTTCCCAGATCTTAATGAAACCCTTGGTTTTGTGCACTATCCACACAGTGTAAATGAAATGATACAATTTCAGGTTGACAAGAATTTCATCAAGCTCTTATGTTCAAGCAAGTACTTCATAGACCATTTGGACGCAGTACTAATAGATGGGACAATGTCTCTCAATAATTAGAACCTCTTTCTTATGCAACGTCTTCCCAATGATGATGTTGGATGTGTCGTTTTTATAATAGGATATTTTGAGTTTTATTGAATTGTTCACAAACTTAAACTGTAATTCAATCTCAATAAGAAAATACCATGGTTATCTAACTAGAGAATTGTCCTGACAAATTCTGATATTGGAGATTTCAAAATTTATTCTACTCTACTGCTGTTAGATTAGTTTTGTTACGTTTTTTTGTAAATGAGAGAAATCATAAAATACTGCCAGTGATGCGAACAGATATTGAAAAACATACATGTTTGTATTAGTAACCTTACTACAGCCCATATTTAACAATCGATTCTTATATTTACGACTGAATATTTAACATACACACAAGGAATTATACTTCCCAGTTTAAGTTGCATTTTAATGCATTGCTGGTGAAATGTGTTGTTATAAATTCCTTGTTTTGTATAAGGAAAGTTGTTAGAGGTCTTGAAAATGCACTTTAGCTTCATGATTTTTTCGAACATTACAGATTTATATCACAGTTGACAGTATACAGTTACTGTCTAAATATTTTGAAACCCATGTACTATTTGCCTTCGTTTTGATGAATTATATCTGTCTATGTGCGAACTGTGCAGATCTCAAACATAAATTGAATGCCCTATGCCACCATCCAAAACTTGTGATCAACATTGCAATGTCAGTGTTTTTGTGTTGAGTATGTGGTGTGTCATGTATGCTATTTTTACGCTTTGTCCATGTGCAAATCGTTCAGCTCTTTTGGTGAATAAACTAAAGAACACAAACGTTTAAATGATGTTGTGTTAGCAAATTTAATAATTAAATGCAAAATAAGTTTTTATTTACACCTCGAAGCGTAGACATTAACGACCGTTCTGGTAAAGCATTCATACAATACAGACGCTATTTGATGGTAGTCAAGAGGAAGAGAAACCTTAAGGTCGAAGTAGATAATACACGCCAAGAACGTAGTGAGGACGCCTCGACGTCGCCGATGAGCGTTGCGTCAACAACAAGTGATCGCAGGAAACACTCATTGAAAATGCTTAGATGCGTACACAAGTAATAAACAGATATCAGAACCTCTGGCGTGTGGTCGACCCTATTCAGATTGTTTTCTCGAAACTAAAACAATGGCGTTTTAACAAGTACAAATGGCGTTTTCCAAAAGCTGACCGTTTTTGGTCATAGTGAGGATGAGTTTCCTGTGTGATTTGGTATTATAAAATAAGTATTGTTTAATGATATATAGTTTTGACTAGCGACACGAAAATCAATAGCCGTAGGTAAATTGTACTTGTTACTGAAATTGGCATGCCCTGCCGTTATTAAACGGTTATGTAGTGTGGTGAAAGAATGTGATTTTTTAGGCGTGGTGTAAAATTCCACTGTAGTGGTATATCGAATATTGCTATTGCATTTTTTTACGGTTACATCAATACAACATGACTTCTTGGTACATATATACTTGAAAAGAGGGAATAAGCATAATATTCATTCATGTCTCTATTTTTGTGATATACCATAAATACCATAAAATCTGATTAGACGATTTATATGTAATTTACTTTGGGCATTAACATCTATCACATACCAGATTAAAGGTATAAAACGTTATGGAAGTCCGAAAAGCATGCAAGCAAAAAAGCAAACACAATACATCTCTATCTATAATAAAGATGCGCAAGTAAGGCATAAAAAGAGGTTTGTTTTCAGTAGCCCGGGCGACAAGTAATACCTTTAATGGTATTCCATGTTTGATTTTCGACCATTGTTGCTATATTCATCAAATACGCTTAATTAATTGCTTATAAAAGAATTGGAGAAATGATATTAAGGCTATTTCTTTTAAATAAGAGATAACCGTTTGATGGTTTTAGAATCTAACGATACAACTAGTCTGCTTCACTTACCTAACCTCTCTGTGAGATACATATGTGTAAACAAACAATCTATTGTTTAGGTCTGACATTATGCATACATGTATATTTTTTCTGTTTTTGTAACTTGTGTTTAATATTCCTATTCATAGATGCATTTGATCGTAATGGCTTTTTAACTGAAAGTGAATCAGAATCAGTTCACAGTTTTAACTATTTAAATTTTGGGGTAAATAATATCAACAATTTTTTCCTCATTTTTGTTTCGTTAATACAGAATTGTTTGGATTGTTATTGTTACTGACAATGTAATATGCTCTTTTTTCACTGTGTTCTTCATTTTGTATTGATCAACAACATGTCATTACTGGTATGTCCAACAATCAGCATTCCAGTACGAGCTATGTAGTATACAGACTCTGTCCCATTGAGACCATCCTGATCGGAAGCCAGCGTCACCAGTCCTCCCTCACCATCCACCTGGAATACGTTGTTACTATACCCACAGACCAGCAGCTGTCCTGTCTCTGACATGTGTATACATCTAGGCCATTGAAGTGCAGGATCTTCTAAAGATGACAGAACAGTCCCATCCATTGACAGGGTTAGGAGCTTGTTGTGCGAGTAGTTGGTTACATACAGCCGTGATCCATCGGGACTTACTGCGCACTTTAACACTGGGAATATAATGGGACACTTATTACCTTGATATTAAAAATTATGCACAATCAATTATATTAATACATTTGGAAATATAACATTTAAATATATTTTTTAGTTTAAACTAATTCTATGAAAAACATAGAGACACTTTAGTCCGCTTTCAATGAAAGAAAATAAATTTAAAAAGTTTTATTGATCAAAAACGCATTTGTGAAATATTTCAATTCAAACAATTTTTCATTGATGTCATGACGGTTTTCGCTCAAAATTCATAGAAATATCAACAAGGCTTTATTATCATAAGTTATAAAAAATATATTTACACTATAGTAATGTGATCTGCATATCGACGTATTGTCAAATATCACGAAGATAATGTATTGTATAGATAGTGACAAAATACCAATTGTTCATACCTGTGAGCACTTAAGTTTTTTTTTGCCGTTGTTAGATTCAGCATGAACATAACGTATTTAGAAAAAATGTGTAAAAACCGATGTTAGGTTCAGACTATCTGCATCGTTTACCAAAACTAAGTATGTCTAAATCTGTTTGAGGTTCAGTGTGTACATGCCGACGTGAGATTTAATGTCTTGGCCACTGTGAGACTTAGTCTGAACATACCCTTTTTGATATAGGAATTTGATAGACTTGCGAGATTCAGTTTGCTGGTAAACTGGCGATAACCAGTTTTACGGTTGTGTGATTCAGTCTGTATAAAAATTGGGGACATTGAATCTATCTTTACAGTGATATAATTCAGTCTGCCCTTACCGTTTCTGAATTATAATAACATTGGTAAGCATTTTAGAACCGTGGTGCGATTCTCTCTGTCTATGCTATTGATAATACCAGCCTGTCTATTTTATGGATCTATATCAGTATGTCAATGCTGTTGTTGTATTATGTTATATCTCAACTCCTAAAAAAATGACCTAATCCGATTGGCTTAGAGCGGTCACGTGCCCATGGTGTATGTTCCATATACCCCGAGTAATTCCCATACACCCCGAGTTATCGAGTAGTCGGTTGAGATATCATCGTAACTCGTTACACAGTTAGTAACTTATGAAGTATGAGCTATACTCCCTCAGTACTTAAATACCATACTCGAGCTTAGCTCTCGTATGGTATGAAATTACTGAGGGTGTATAGCCCACCAGGTGGTGTCAGACGATAACTCAAGAACGCTTGGGCCTAGGATCATGAAACTTCATAGGTACATTGATCATGACTCGCATTATGCTCCTAGGGTCAAATTTGAAACTGCCCCGAGGGTCACAAAATTTAACATATGCTTATATAGGGTCTATTTTGTGAAAACTTTACAGATCTTTTTGTCCATAACCGTTGGGCCTGGGGCTACCAAATTTGGTATGTAGTGACATCTTATAGTCCTCTACCAAGTTTGCTCAAATTATGTCCCTGGGGTCAAGTTTGACCCTGCTCTGGGGTTACAAAATTGAACATATGCTTATATAAGGCCTTTTTTGTGAAATCTTTCAAAATCTACTTGTTCATAACTGTATGGCATAGTGCTACCAAATTTGGTATGTATTGACATGTATTAGTTCTCTTCTTAGTTTGTTCAAATTATGCCCCTGGGGTCAAATTTAAAACTGCCCCGAGGGTCACAACATTGAACATATGCTTATAAATGGCTAATTTAGGGTAAACTTTAAAAATCATTCTTGTCCATAACCATTGGGCCTAGGGCTACCAAATTTGGTATGAAGTGACATCTTATAGTCCTCTACCAAGTTTGTTCAAATTGTGAGATCCAATGTGTATAAGCCTTAGTGAGATTCAGTCTGTCGTTACCATAGTAAGGTTCAGTCTGTCTATTCCGTTGTGAGATTAAGTCTGTCTATTCCGTTGTGAGATTCAGTTTGTCATTACCATAGGTTCAGTCTGTCTATTTCGTTGTGAGATTCAGTCTGCCTATTCCGTTGTGAGATCCAATCTGTCTATTCCGTCGTGAGATCCAATCTGTCTATCCCGTTGTGAGATCCAATCTATCTATCCCGTTGTGAGATCCAATCTGTCTGTCCCGTTCTGAGACCCAATCTATCTATCCCGTTGGGAGGTTCAGTCTGTATATTCCGTTGTGAGATCCAATCTATCTATCCCGTTGGAGATCCAATCTGTCTATCCGTTGTGAGATCCAATCTATCTATCCCGTTGTGAGATCCAATCTGTCTATCCCGTTGTGAGATCCAATCTATCTATCCCGTTGTGATGTTCAGTCTGTCTATTCCGTTGTGAGATCCAATCTGTCTATTCAGTTGTGAAATTCAGTCTGTCTATCCCGTTGTGAGATTCAGCATGCCTATGCCATGGTGAGATTCAGTACGTTTTTTCCAACGGCGAGATTCGGCGAAAATCCGATTGTTCGTTCCACGGTGAAAGTCTGTCCGTACATTACATGGTACATTTCATTTGGAACATGCCATGGTGAGATTCTGACTGGACATATCACAGGGGAGATTCAAATTGTGAATACCACGGTGAGATTCAGATTATCCATACAATTTTAAGAATCACGCTGAATATACCATGGTAAGTTTCAATCTGTACATGACGGAAAGTATTCAGTCAGAAAATTTGTGTAGATATTCAGTCAGTACAAACGCGGGTGAAATTCAGCTATATATATATATATGCATATTTGTGAATTCGTTCTCGCATAAGCTTGTTGAACTATATGTAAGCAAATTATTTTCATAAATGAATGCTTCACAATACATGTAATGTTACACGTTGTTTTGTGGATGTTTACTATTTTGATGGGATGACCTCGCGAAATGCAATATATTTTTGCACAATTTGGATTACAGCCTATACGGATAGATTCGTTTTCGGCAATGGAAGGTAATATATATGTCAAAATACGGAGCTATAATTAAACAAAAGTCACACATTCCATTGCATATCAAGACAGGAATATGTTAGAATTATAAAAGTGCACTTCCTTCATACAGTATAAAACGATGCTAAATAAACGTGAAAGTTTAATTGGAAAATTACCTGTGTCTGTACGAGAAGTATCTTCATAAATCTTCTTTAACAGCTGACCATCCATTGTGTACTGATACACGGCAGTAAGTGACGTGATGAACAACGTGTTTTTAAAATAAGCAATGCCATGACATGTATGTTTGAAATCAAGTTTTCTCCCAATATATATCTGTCTGTCCTTGACATTTAGAAACTGGACAATCATGTTTTTTCCAAATGTAACAGCGACCTCGGTAGGACTGATAGTGTACATATCCATTGGAGAGCCAATAAGGTCTGCGTGCGCAATAACTTTTAACTGAATATCGAGTAACTTTACACTTTTGTTACTGTCGTCTAGAATTAGAATGTATCCAGCAGAAAGCTCACATATGCCTCTAATGTCGCACGTCTCTTTATCAGTTGTGATTCGAATATCGTGAAGATATTTTTTCTTACACTCGAGTATAATATTTTTGCCATTGTCCGTCTGCTTTTCAGCACATTCAATATTCCCAAGAGTAGACAAATCTGATAGTATTTGTTCAACACAGGGGTGTTTGTTAAACACTACCGAGGGACTTCTGTTGACAGCCAATTTTTTCAACACTTTCTCAGCTTGTGAATCCATTTCAAACGCTTTTTGGTACACGATAAATGATAGGTCTTTCGGACCCTTTTCAATATTATTAATGGCATCGCCAATTTTCTTTAAACTGTTTATAGCTTTTAAACACGTGTCTGTGTCAGATTGTAAAGACTGTTTCACTGTGTGCAGCAAGGTGTCCAAATCATGCATTGTTTTGCGTTCCAATTCATCTAGTATGTCGTTGATTTTCTGACGAAGCGTTTAAATTTCATCACACGCTTTATCATACGAATCCTGCAGTTTCTTCAAACATTCCTGTGTGTCATTCATAGAAGTTTTAAGCTTTAGTTGCACGCCGGCAATACTTGAAGATATATTAATCAATTCCCCTTCATCATGAACTGCTTGTGATTTTTCTGTTATCAGTACCAGCTTGACACAGTGTCTGCAAGTATTATCCAAATAACATGATTATATAGTGCACAAAGTTAAGAAAAACACAAACAAAAACTGTATTGTTTGTAAAGTTAAGATTTATACAAAGTGTAAAACTTCGTTTATTATTTAAAAACGCAGGTTATTACATACATGTAGATATATTGTGATATTCGTTAAAAACTTAGTCATTTTATGCCTGTCATTATTTCGATCAACCTTTCAAACAAAAATACTTTAAAAAAGATGTTGATATTTAATGAAAAACGTGCTACGAATAATGAATCTACAAAGACATCAGGTGTTAATTATATTCTAATTATAGACTTTTACGTATGATTAAATGACATAAAATTTGCATTAACACAAGATGCCATTCAAGCAAACATTATTTCAATTTTACCATTCCTAAACTTCACATGTGTATTTATGAATACAGAATATATGGGTGAATAATTGCTAATGAGTTTGAAACACTTTTAAATACCGGATAATTAATTCATCGCTTATTCTGTATAAATAAGCATTCATTGTGCTAGCTAGTTTGTCTTATTGTTGTCTTCTGTGTAAATATAAATCAAGAATACATACATTGATGCTTAGTTTATGCTACAATATCAACAATGGTTTGTGTCGTAAAACCGCTTGAAAATAGCTGGTTATTATATTTTTTATATATACAAATAAGAAACATGGCACCATGGAACACCAGGAAACCAGGTTTGCAACGTTTTAGATATTAATAAAAAAATGTTTGCAACCCTAAGCTTGGTCTGCATGTGAGTTTCATACGCACATAATCTCAGCGAAATACCTCTATCCAAACTCAAGTGATGATAGGAAAACAGTTGTTATGCCCCGAAGGGTGGCATATAGTTTTTGAACTATCCGTCAGTCCGTCCGTCAGTCTGTCCGTCCGTCCGAAAACTTTAACATTGCCCATTCGTTTTGCAATATTTAAGATAGCATCTTGATATTTGGCATGCATGTGTATTTCATGGAGCTGCACATTTTGAGTGTTGAAAGATCAATGTCATCCTTCAAGGTCAAATTTCATATATATGGCTTCAAAAAGGCGCAGTAGAGGGCATTGCGTTTCTGACAAACACATCTATTGTTGTTTTTTAAGCTACGTTTACATTGATCCTGATCCAACTAGTTTTAAATACCATTGCCAGCAAGGTCCGTAAGAAAATTACCACACTAAATTTAAAAACACGTACAATATCGAGTTTAAACGAAAACATTTTTCTATATAAAGAATTCTAACACGGCACGTGACTTGTTTTCTATAGACAAAGAAGGAAATCAAGCGTGGGTTATTCTGCAATAAGTTATGGGCGGAGCTTAATGTTTCAAAAATAGTTCCGAATAAATAAAGAAAATATTGCAGTAAAATGCACGTGCTAAAACCCGCTCGAAAAGAAATGTAATAAATGTAGCATGTATATAAGTGTAATGAAACAACTAATTGTATATTTGGTGATTATTGGCATAACCACGCCTACAAAGAATGTTATTTGTTAGGAAACGTAATTCAGAAAACATTTATAGCATGGCAGCTTTTCAGTAGCATCAATAAACGTGACGTCATTACGTTTCTACGATTGTTGTTTTCAATGAAAGTGACGTCATTTGCAAAATATTTGTAAATGAAAACGACGTCACATGTTTGTACAATTCAATGACGTCACTAAATAGTGAACTTTGTACTAAGAAGGGCGGAGTATTGAAAAATATAGTTTACGTCCTAAAACTTGAACCAAATCAATTAGAATCGTGTTAGAATCGAAATAATATTTTTCTATGATGGTTAGTTGTCGAATAACCCACAGTAAGTTGTATAGATGCGTGTTATCAAATCACTCGTGCTTCGCACTCGTGATTTAATTCCTACGCATCTATACTCTTTACTGTGGGTTATTCGACAACAAACCATGATAGAAAAATATTATTTCTTAAATAATACCCGCGATCTTAACCATCTATTCCCGAATGCAATACGAACCTAGGTATACATGCAACCTTCATTAACATTTCAACACAATACCTTAATCTAAACTCAAGCTATTTATCAGAAACCATTTTTTTTCAATTATATTTACAGTGACATGAACCATAACCAGATTTGCCCTGAATGACCTTCAATGCTATGATTGCATATCAGCAAACTCTGAGAAAATGTCAGTGCAATATCTCCATCCAAACAGTCAATTTATTTACCAGGAACCAGAATTCTAATTTTGGAAGAAATGAAATTTACCACATTGGCCCCATATGTAACATAAAGCTAGGTCTGTAGGTTAACTACATACACACAAATGTGATTAAAATACCTTCATCAAAACTCATTCTATTTAGAGTATATCAATATATTATATTAAATTAAAACATTGACCTCTACCTTAACTAGAAACTCCCCAAAATCTACAGAAAGCTAAGTCTCCAGCGTAAATTAACGTTATTAGCCGGCAACCACCTGTTTGATGGTTTTTATAATTGTGTAACAGTTACATTAACAATCACATGCCTGGCCCCAAATCCAATTCAAAAGACTTCACGTTAACTACCTTCATACACAATTATATTAAACTCTCCCTGTATACTGAAGTTATTGAATAGAAACTTTTTTATCTTGATTTCTTGACAGCAGTGACCATGACCTGAAACCGGAATACCACGTATTGAAAACAAGCTAGATGCACATGCAAGCTTGCTTAATCCAAAATTACATCAAGATTGGTCAATACAAATACAAGGTATTGACCCGAAACCAGTTTTTGCATTTTTAGTTACAGTCATATTGACTAATTTGATTTGACCAACATGCAATCCAAAGCTAGGTCTTCGCGCCTGTGACGAGAAAGGAATACATTACCAAAGGCAGAGTCTATATTCATAAAATGACCGGACCATTCATTCTTAACTTGGTAGAACTAAATCGTCATCACCATGAAAACAATAGTTATGTGCAAATGCTCGAGTAAAAACAAATTGATTTTTTTTATAAACGTGTACTTTTGATATCAAATATGTGTGCATTAAGCAAAGAATACACATAGTAAACTAAACATAATGTATTCTATTCCGAAAAATAAATATTTGTGTTTGTTAGATAACGTCTATCTATAATAAAAACAATTTTAAAATTATTTTATGAGCTTTCAGTTAAAGTAGAATGTTAAAAACGTTTAAGGTATACAGTAACCCTTTAAATTGCATATTTTGAGGTAAGTACATTCTGACCTGTGATCATGGAAGAGGCACATAGAACAACACAGTTTACTATGATCTTCACAAAACATCTCTATCGGGTGATCGGAATGAAGTTCACAAAACTTTAACCCTTCAAATAATTTCGTGAAAACAGGCCATTTATCCATCTCTTCCCTCCCATAAGCTACGTGCTTCTTATAAAACTGCCTGTGGAGCCCAATACACACGTCACAAAGTCCTTTTGAACACTGCTGACAAAAAAACATGGCTTCCTTGTTGACACCATCCTCTTCGCAAAGGTTGCAGCAAAAGTCAACTCAAATCTGATCCCTTCTCCGCCATTTGGGATGTTCCTATATTCGAAAATCGAAAGTAGAAATGTACGTGCCTTCACGTTTAATACTTCATAAACTTCAAATTCCTTGTATTTGCTAAACGTTTTTAAAACCTAGCATGTTTTTAACAAACTTTAATACTTCCAAAATATATTTATCGTTAAACCGCGTTCTTACAGACAGTTGATCTCCCTCGGTAAATATGAAAAGGTTTAAAATATTGATCGAGCGGTATCAAGATACAGTATGTGAATATTGATCGGTATGAAGTACAGTATGTCAATATTGAAAACGGCGTTATCGTTCGGATAACTCTTGTCGAAAGAGCCTTAAAGCTGCTATGTGACAGATTGGGTAAATATGTTTCAAATGCAATTATAAAATATTATTTAATATAACTGCATAAAGTGCAACTGATTTAACAGTTCCTGATCACTTTTTTAACTGTCTGCTGCAAGTTTATCAATTACTACCGAGAAGCAACATCCGATAATAAAAAAAAATAAAAATCTGAAAAAAAATATAACCCACATCTAATTCACTGTTTTGTCGTGAAATTTGAAATGTGTAGGTAAAATGTTTCTTTCTATTCGTGTTGTCTTGAAGTTCTACTCCTGTCTAAATTCCTCATCGAATGACAAATTTGTTATTTGTATATTCTCATATATTTTTGTTGTTTAACTAGAGGGTCTTATTTTACGATGGCAGGATCTGTTTGCTCAGTCCCGGTAACCATTTTTACGCCTACTTTTATGTGTTTTGCGCAAACTCGCTTCAAGTCACCTAAGATTGTTAAATCGATTAGGCGCTTTATTATTGTCACATGATCATTAATTTTACTGCATACTTCGACTAAATCTTCAAGTGATTTGAGTAGAATCTGGCAAAAACACTTTGTATACAAATGTGTGTTATAGCAGAAACAGCATACTCACAAAATGTGATATAACGCTTCGTAACAATCACAAGTGCTTAAAGAATTCATCAATACCGCACACAGTGGAATCATATCATTCTTGAAAAAAAAGTAATAAATACAATTGTGTAATCTTCCTGTGGTGTAGACATGTTTGTTAAATGTTAAATTAAATGTGTAATATTGCAATTTATAATTAAATTGAACGTGCTTATTAATGTTTTATAGATTTGATCAGATTCTTACATGTAAATGTCTTTCTTTAAAAAGTGCTGATCTAATATACATTTATATTACTAGTATTATATTTGTGTGTTGTATGTATGACTGTTTTAAAATATGTATCTACCGAATATTGAATAAATATTTGGTTCTTGTTTATCCATGTGCAGTAGGTAATACGGAGTTTAGGCACTATGGATACTTTTGCATTTAAGATTCGAATCAGTTGCAGACAATTGTTATTTAACATATAACATTAGGAGTAGTTTGGCTCGACATTTGGATGGCTCAAAGTTTGTATATTGGTACCCGCGACTTCGAGCCACCGGGAGTCGACTGGATATATAACAATTGATTTAAGTGTTTCTAAGACAGTACAATCAAGCAGATGCGCATGAAAGATATATGCATAAAACTATTGCATGACCTTTGAGATAAAATTAACACATTGTGCGCCTATTAGAACTATACCTGCGTGTGAATACAGGATGTATATACAAAACAGGAAAATGATTTGATTATTTAACTAGTCAAAGGTTCAAATAAATATGTAAAAATAATTCTTAATTGTTAAGAAATGTTATTAAATTGCCTCGACAACGTTTTTGGAAACACGTATAGAAATACTGTATGATTTCCGTGACTCCTATTAATTTGCATTTTCGTTCATATTTTTATAGTTTTTTATGAACTTTACTGGCCTAGAAATCGGTGGCTTACTTTTCAAAGCAATCGACATTCAGAAAGGAAAGGAGATATAACCTTTGTAAATTGATAAACATGTTAGCTGTATGGTTTCATATTTGTTTCACGCGGAACTGGTGAAACGGGGTATAATTCTAATTTTATTTCAATTTCATCATTTAAGGTGGGTTCTTACACACAGGAAAAATAAACTTAATTTAAAAACCATATGGCCGAGTTGATTGGACAAACGTTCTGACGAGTGTCACTTTAACGTGTACATCAACGATGAACAGATGCGCGTGTGCAGACGTCGTGGTGAAAGCCTTAATGATGACTGTATGTTTCAGCATTATCCTTATGGCGGCGGCTCCGTTATGGTGTGGAATGGTAAGTCGTTACACACCAAAAATATTTTGTTATTATCCATAGGAACCTTAACTCTGCTAGATATCAGCAGGACATCTTTCTCACAATTGTAACTCCGCACACAATGGACCGGCGGAGGCGGCATGGCTTGCAGGGCGGAACATCTGCTCGTACAGCACGGTCGACGCATGCGTTACACAAACAACAGAACAGGCATCTGCTTCCTGTCCCTCCAAAGTCGCTCGATCTCATTTTAGTTTTGCACGCCTCTTATTTCTTTCCCCTTCCGTCGACTTAGTAAGTCGTTCCCACGACATAGCGTACTCGTTCCCACGAATTAGTAAATCGTTCCCTCGTGTTAATTTGTCATGAAAACGAGACAGAAAACATAGGAGTGAATGTTACCTCTATTCGACCGTATAAAAGTAGTTGAACGTCAAGTATACGCGTAGCAAAGAGACAGCAGGAACTCCGACTCGATGTTCGACGGTATTCGGATTTCATAGCGAAAACAAACCATTGACGTTTTTACAACTTTTATCAACGTTTGCAATAAAAAAAATTGAATACTTTGGTGGTAGTGAGGTTGTCATTCGCGTGTTACGGGGCATAACAAGTAATTATTTTTTTAATGATAAAAAGTTTTTTTAAAGAGTTCAATCGTTATCTCTGAAATGGGCATTCCCTGCCTTTATGGCACGGGAATTGTGAATTTCTTACTGAAGGCCGCGGTTTCTCTAAAAGCGGTTTCAAATCAAACTGGAGAGTTATATCAAAGTAATAATTAAAGCTTTTTTCTCTACGATAACATCAATACTCATTCGCTTTTAGATACACAATCAAATACTTCAAAACAAAATAGAAGATCTGCATGATTTCAATATATGTCTCTATTGATGCTATACTATACATACTCTTAAAATCGGATGAAACGCGTTTTATGTTTTAAACATTTAACTAAACTTTTTGTGTATTCCATGTTGAAGCCTCTACAATTTTTGCTAGTCTATTAAAGTCGCTAAATTACCTTTCACTTATAAAGGAAGAAATTGTGCAAAGATATAAAGAAGATGTCTGTCATTTAAGTTTTTTAATTGGACATAAATCGTCGATGCTTTTAAAATCTTATGATAAAAACTAATTTGTTTTACTTACATAAACTTTTTCTGGTATACTTAAGTGGAAACAAACAACTTATTGTGTGAGTCTACCATTATGCATATATTATTTCACTGTTAGTATTAAGGATATATATTTATACACATATATGCATTTGAGAACAATGTCTTTTTAACTGAATATGAATAAAATTCTTTTAACTGAAAATGCATAAGAATCAGATATCCATTTTGACTTTTTCAATTATAAATATACTTATATACTATATATACTTAAAAGATTATTCGTATCTCTATCGTTATGATAACATTATGATAGCACCATATGATTGATATTTCTCGGTAGTCTTCATGTTATATTGATCACCAATTTGTCCAACAATAATTCTGCCGGTACGAACACTGTAGTATACGGACTATAGATACTTCAGACCATCCTCCGTGGAAGCCAGCGTCACCACTCCTCCCTCACCATTTACATGAACTACGTTGTGAGATCCCCACCCACATACAAGTAGCTGTCCTGTCTCTAACACATGTACACCTGTAGGTCATCTAAGTGAAGAATCATCCAAGGATGACAGGACAGTGCCATCCATAGACAGGGTTAGGAGACAAATAGGAGCATGTGATAACTATAGTAGGTTATATACAGCCGTGATCCATCGGAACTTACTGCGCACTTGTACACTGGAAATCGCACTCATACACTGGAAATATAATACGATACTTATTACTTTGTTCTCAAAGGATGCATAATTGTTTGATATTTTTCCAAAAAAAAGGTTAAGTTTAGCATGTATTTTTAATCAAGCTTCAATAAGTAGCCATTCTTCCTGAATATCTTGATCAAAATAGTATTTATCTGCGTCCCAGATCTATGAAATACTTGGTTGTGTGCACTACCCGCGCAGTTTAAATACAGTGAGCCGATTTCAGGTTGACACGAATTTTATCAAGCTGTTGTGTTCAATCAATTACTTTATAGACTATGTGGACGCAGTACTATATAATGGATGAGCGAATGTCTCTCAATAATCAGTTCTTCTGCAACTTCTTCCTAAAGGTGGTTGTTGGGTGTGTCGTTTTCATTGTATAATATTTTGAGTTTTATTGCATTGTACTAAAACTTAAATTGTAAAACAATCTCAATAATGATAATACCATGGTTATCTAACTAGATAATTTTTCTGACAGATCCTGATGTTGGAGACTTCTAAATTTATTCTACTCTACTGCTGAAAAGCATTATCAGTTAATATAGTGAATAACTACCTTCACTTTAGGACCTCCCACACTATAAGGTTTGAATGACAAGCCCTACTTCAAAATCAGACTTCGTATCGTCTTAGTGTAAACTTATTAATTTGAGCTCAATTATGATGAGAGTCTAGATTCTCAAGTCCATTCCCAAGGTAGATCCAGTACCTGAAGTCCATTCCCAAGGTAGAATCAGTACCTAATGCCTTAAAAAACGATATTGAGAACGCCCTTAGTTGGTATCAAACCCAGACCTTCTTATCTCTAGGCTAACACTATATCTTCCACACTATTGCAACCTGTTAATACCTATTAATACGTTTTAAGGTGCACGAGCAGGTGTTGAGTGACTAGGACATGCACCTTCTCAACTCAGTCATCGTGTCCATCACTGCGGAGAAGGCCACGCTGGAAAATGCCAAGGAAGGACATGAGATGCTGATCATCTTCAAACGATTAGCTTGGGTATTTAAAATTATAATATAACATGGGCAAGGGGGGGGATCTCACATTCTAGAAATTTTCTTATTCCGGGATGTGATGTCAGCCTCCTTTTCTGTGTTAAGATTTCTTAACAAAAAGTTATCAAATATAATGGATAAACAGACTTTCAGGGAAAGAAGTTTTGTTAGTTGATGGAATAGGTAAGGGGAGGGTAGTAGGAGTAGGGTTAGGTATGAAAGGGAACAAAATGGGGTAATCACACCCCTTCTTATTGGATAGTCGTTACATGCTTTCATAGAAAGATAATCACACAAAATCCAACTTTGAATATTAATTTCTAGCAGCCGAAAACATTTCACCACCACATGTTGTTGAGCCAATAGTAAACAAGAAGACTGTTCCCATAGACCAGTTAGCTTTGCACAAATTTATTTCTTTTTTTTCTCTTAAATATTCATCCGTGCACATAAAATGTTTAGATATACTCACAGTGCAGTCCCAATCGCCTTTTTCCAGGATCTACGAGCCTTGCTGTTGATATTCTCCGTACAACCCCCTCGGCACATCAACAAGCTGCTGTACGAGAGTCTGCACTACATCCTGCAGGTGTGTAGGGAGTTCCAGAACCAGAGGGACGCTGAGGCTGCGAGTGAAGTGGCACAGAAAGACCTGGACAAGTCCCTGGAGTGCCAGACCTCTGCTGATGACAGGAACACCTCTAGGAGACGTTGGACAACATCACAAGAGAGTCAGGAATCCTCGGAAGATACGGGTATTTGTCATTTATTTTTACTTTTTATGCATCTGATAGGGTGTCATATAGCAGTTCAACTGTCCGTCAGTCCGTCTATCTGTCTGTCAGTTTGTGCGTCTATCCGAAAACTTTATCATTGGCCAAAACTTTTGCAATATTGAAGTTAGCAACTTGATATTTGACATTCATGTGTATCCCATAAAGCTGCTCATTGTGAGTGGTGAAAGGTCAAGGCCATCCTTAAAGGTCAAAGGTCAAACATATGGCTTCAAAGCGGCGCAATAGGGGGCATTGTGTTTCTGACAAACACATCTCTTGTTTTTTATAAATGCCACAAGGTTTAATGCTTAACATTTGTAAGTTTAACTATGCTACAAGGTTTTATATATTCTTGTTTACATTAGCTCGCATTATCGTTATAGGAATGAAATTTAGCCTCACTGTTGGAAAACCAGGCTTAATGCATGTGGTGCGAGTTGCGAAAGATTAACCTGAGAGGAAGTCTCTGCTAAATCAACATCCAGTGTTTAGGGAATTTGTCGTGCCTGTAATAATCGGTTTTCCTGGAGCAAGTTCCAATTGTAATGTACCACATTTTACGCTGCTCGGCACAGGCTAATATGGGACGACACATTCCACTTGCATGGAATTTTGTTTAATTTGATGAAGTCTCTTCTTTAAAAAAAAATCCAGTTTAGGCAGAATGTATCGTTCCTGGGATGATCTTGGATGATACTTTATGCACATGCATTAAGCCCGGATTTCCTAAATTGAGTCTTAATTGTAATATATATAAATATATATATATATATATATATATATATATATATATATATATATATATATATATAAATATATATATATATATATATATATATATATATATATATATATATATATATATATATATATATATATATATATATATATATATATATATATATATATATATATATATATATATACATGCATGCTACATATTACACTTTGTCTTCAGCCACCATTGATATGTAATGTGGATTGAACTCAGCTTAAATTCTTTCTATGATTTTTAATGTTGATTGAACTCAGCTTACTTTCTAGCTTTCTGAGATATGGAATGTTGATTGAGCTAAGCTTACTTTCTAGCTTTCTGAGATAAGGAAAGTTGATTGAGCTAAGCTTAAATTCTAGATTTCTGAGATATGGAATGTTGATTGAGCTAAGCTTAAATTCTAAATTTCTGAGATATATAATGTTGATTAAGCTCAGCTTAAATTCTAAATTTCAGAGATATGGAATGTTGATTGAACCCAGCTTAAATTCTTAATTTCTGAGATATGGAATGTTGATTGAACTTAGCTTAAATTCTAAATTTTTGAGATATGTAATGTTGCTTGAACTCAGCTTAAATTCAAAATTTCTGAGATATGTAATGTGGATTGAAATCAGCTTAAATTCCAGATTTCTGAGATATATTACGTGGATTGAACTCAGCTTTTATTCTAAATTTCTGAGATATATAACGTGGATTGAACTCCGCTTATATTCGTAATGTTAATTTAACTCATCTTCAATTTTAAATTTCTGAGTATGGAATGTTGATTGATTGAATTCTAAATTTCTAAAATATGTAATGTGGTTTGAACTCAGCTTTAATTATAAATATCTGAGATATGTAATGTAGATTAAACTCAGCTTTAATTATAAATTTCTGAGATATCTTATGTTGATTGAACTCAGCTTAAATTCTACATTTCTGAGATATGTAATGTTGATTGAACTCAGGTTAAATTATAAATTTCTGAGATATCTTATGTTGATTGAACTCATCATAAATGCTTAACTTCTGATGTATGTAATGTTTATTGAACTCATCTTAAATTGTAGATTTCTGAAAATAATCTGTCATTATGGGCTATTAATTTCATAATGCAATACAATAATTCATAATATGCTTATTGTGATCTTAAAAAATAGTAGTCAAAGAACTAATTTGTATTCAATCTTGATGTGGTTGAAAATTGTCAATGTTTTACAAGTCTTTCTTAGAAATAATTAGGCTGAAACAATTATTAACAATTAACATGTAAAACCTTAACATTGTGTTTAACATCTCAATGCAAAATTGTATTTATTTTACAACTATGTAAGACCCCGTCTAAACGTAGAAGACTTTCATCAGATGATACAAGCGAAGAGGTAGCCAATAAAGAAAATATAGAAGAAAATCCTCCTGAAGCTGAATTAAGTCCCAATAAAGAGGAAACTGAGTCTGATGCTAATGAAACCACCATTGAAAAAGAGTGTAAGTCCTCAGAGAATCATACTAAAAGTCATGGAACTGGACACGAAAAAAGAAGAAAGAAACGGTCTGACAGTGGACCACCAGACATCAAGGACAATCTAGGTTCACCACGACCTGTCAGAAGGCGCGAATCCCCTGAGCCAGGACCTAGTAGGCGCCCTGACGAACCATGCCAGAAAAAGGAGAGGTCCGTGACTGAAGCGGGTATATATCAGCGTCGTAGTCAAGATGGATCTGTGTCAAGTTCCTCTCCAATAAAGCATCTGGCGATGAGGAAGTTCAGAAACCACGGCAACGGGCCAGTGAAAGTCCTGCGTGGGTGGACCTGGTTGCGAAGCATATAGAGTCCTTGTTTTCGTTTATGAAAAAAATGACGATGATGATAGTTGAACAATGTGACTCAGTGTTCAGTGTTAGCTTAACAAACTAAAAATGGAATGCTGGTGTCTATTTTTCTTATGAAATCGTATTTGTTGTTATTTGTTTATATAAATTGTTGTATTGTGTTCCTGTTAGATTAGTTTTGTTATGTTATTTTTGTAAATGACAGAAATCATGAAATACTGTCAGCGATGTGAACAAATATTGAAAACCAGACTTTACTTTATGCTTCCTAACTACAGCCTGCATTTAGCAATCAATTATCATACTTACAAGTGAAGAATTAACTAACATCCAAGGAATAGAACTACCAAGTTTAATGTACATGTAGTTAAATTGCACGGCTTACGAAATTCGTCTATGTCATAAATTTATTGTTCTGAACAAAGAACAAAGAATGTTGTTAGAGGTCTTGAAAATGCACTCAAGTGTCAACCTTTATGAATGTTTGGAACAATACAGATTTATAAAAAAAACTATTAGAATTATGTCAAAGAAAAGAATTGATTGGCGTTTCAACCAAATAATATGTCAAAGGTTATTTTCCAGATGTTTGTATCACAGTATACAGTATATTGTCTAAATATAATTAAACCCATGTACTCTACCTGCGTTTGGATAAATTATATCTGTATATGTGTGAACTGTGCAAATCTCAAAAATGAATTGAAGGTCCTATGCCCCCATCCAAAACTTGTGATCGACATTGCAATGTAAGTGTTATTGTGTTCAGTGTGTTGTGTGTCATGTATGCTATTTTGCGCTTTGTCCTTATGCAAATCGTTCAGCTTTTATGGTGAATAAACTAAAGAACAAGAGTGTCCTAGCAATTATTGTTTTCCATTTTGTTTAGTATTCACATAAAACTTTCAATAGTTTTTTGTGACGTTTTTAAGAATGGCATAGTTCTATGGGTTTCTGGTGTCGGTACAATGTCCTTGAGAAGGTCAAAGAAAAGAACCCATGTAATTATTTAAATGTTTACTTTTATGCAGACAATTCTTGAAACAATACGCCATTTCTGCCAGAGGTCATAATGCTAACTTATCACCGCCTCAGCATTGTTTTACCAAAGAGCTAACAACAGATTTAAGTTACGACTGATGAAGACCTCAAAACATTTTTACTCAATATGTTCCTACAAAAAAGGCACATGAGCGATTTACGGTAGAGGCTACCAGAATATTATATGAATAACTGACCTTTACTTACAATAGTAAAATAGAATCTTAACGGTTATGATTCTTCAGCATTAAAGCTTGCTATTTACTTATATTGTAATACGATGTGGCAATAAAACGTGCTCCTGGTAAGAACAATTGACGGTCATCATACCGGACGGATGGACTTTCCTACGTCTATATCGTCCATCTCTCTCTTTCGAAACAGCATAAAGGATTTGAAATTCGTCATAACTGTCCAGGAATGGCTTTATACATTTGAGTGTCGGGCTACAACTAGGTCCACAGACGATGAAGGACTCCTGAACTTTGAAATTTGTATTAACTATATTGCTGCAGACATGTAAGAGACGCGATCATGGCCGGCCCAGTTTAGGTCCAGTCTAATTTACGAGTTACAAATCGTGGTATTTTCTCGAAACCGAATATTTGATAGATATTAACCGAGAACGGGTTTGTTAAATGCTTTGATATCAGTACGTCATTTTTGAAAATATTCAAATGTTAAATGGTAAGGGTGTCACGATACGCTCACCTTACGATACGATACGTATCGCGGTACAGTGTGTACGATACAATACGTATCGCGATACGTATCGCAGATGGAAACAACATACACACCATTTAAAACCATTTTTCAATTTTATTTAAAGACCTCTACATATGTGTCATACAATATACATAATACCATATAATGTCATGAAAGTACACGAATTGACAATTAGTTATTATTATTTACAAATCTAAAACTTTGATTAAATATGAACACGAAATTATGAATATGTTTAAAAAAAAAAACGGACTGCGTTAAGTTTCTTTTACTGCGATAGATTATTTAAGGTAACAATAAAACGTGTTAACCAACTAGTCAAACTGGCTATCTTTGCTTGTGCCGTAACAAAACTCCAAGCGCAATTCTTAGAACCAGTCAAATATTGCACCTTGTTTCGTTACATTGGCGACACAGCACATTTTTGAGTGGTTGAAATTTATTTTTAATGGTTTCAAAGAATTTGCGAAATTCTCAGCGGAATCACAAAATTACAGCTCCTGCTTAGGAAATTCGTAGCGACTAAAGTCTTGATATAAAGCAAATGTTTATACGAAATAAACGCCTACCACTTTCTTACCGATAACACAAAATGCTTTCATATTTGTTATTAGAAGCTCGCTGGAGTGATTTTATTTCAATTTCCGCCATTTTTTGGGTGATTTACAGTTACTTCCCTTGAAATGCGTCATGGAAAATGCCGTATCGTACCGTACCTTACGGACTCGGAGGCGTATCGTGAAGCGTACCGAGGGGAGACTATTACGATATACCGTCCCACGGAGTACCGTAACACCCTTATTAAATGGTATGTGCGATAATGGAATTCGAATCATGGACATGACTTTAACGGACTCTCTTTTAAGAATTTCCCGATAAGAGTCAGTGCATACCTCCCTGTTTAAAATAAATACATAGTTTACATATTTCTATTAATCTAGATCCGGTTTTATTGACTTTTCCTTAATGATATATGCTTGTAATGGGATAAGCATTTGGCTCACTAAGTCCACATGGTTACAGGGGACTGTTTTGACAGAAAATCTCAATTAAATTAATTTGTTCTTTTAATTTGTGTTTTGTTTACACACACTTTGCACTATCTTGACCATATAAGGAATTTCTGCGCTCAAGATTTTACCGAATTTTCAAAATCACGCACCACTAACATTTGATTTATAAACGAATACAAAAATATCTGCTCATAATATAAACGCTGAAAGTTATTACGTTAAATGGGATTATACTTATAGTGATCAGTTTTTAAGGGATATAACTACAGGAGTTAACCGGTTATGCCAGGACATATATCAATGCAAAGAAAATAACTTAGATACGGATGAAATGGTCGACCGATTCGCAGTGTTTTTAAATAATAACGGAAATAAATACTCTTAGAAGGCTAAACAACGGCATAAATACTCACAGTTTTTAAACACAAGTAATACATGGTTTGATATTGTATGTAAACAAAAACGAAATATATATATTGAGAAGTTAAACAGGTACAACTTATATAAAGATGGTCATATTATGCATATAGCGAAAAAAGATTATGAGTATAAGTGCAGACAATCTAAGAAAATTTTAACAGGAATCAATATCTTAAAATGAATTAAATGCGATTTAATAAACCAAAAGAATTTTGGAAACTTTTTAAAAAGAAATAATTTAAGAATGCATGTGATAATATTGACATAGATGCCTTTTTTGAACATTTTAAAAATTTATCTTCTTTAAACAGAAGTGATGAAGAAGAAGATATTAACGAATACGTTACACGTCACAATACAGATAACATGACGTCAGGGACATTTGAAGAGTTGGAGTTTATATACAAAGGAAGAAATACGAAAGGCAATACAATTATTGGGAACAATTAAATCTCATTCAATTGATAATATGACATACGAATATTTTAAGGCGGGAAAGGATGTCCTTGATACACCACTGGAAATATTATTTAATTATATCCTTGAAAAAAGAGTCATTTCCCAAATCCTTATCAAAGGGAGTAAATATACCTATTTTCAAAGAAGGAAACTCATTCGACCCTAACAATTATCGAGGCATAACGTTAGTGAGCTGTTTTGTCAAATTGTTTACAGTCGTAATAAACGAACGGCTTAAAAAGTGGGCTTTTGTAAACGATACGCTCACAGGCGTCCAGTTCGGATTCAAAACTAACTATAGCACTGTGGATGCTATGTTTCAACTAAGGGCGTTTAAAGATAAACAACTTAGTACTAAAAAGAAACTATACTGTTTCTATATTGACCTTATGAAATGTTATAGTTCAATATATCGAAACGGACTATGGTACAAGCTTAACGGTAGATTGTTAAAAATTATTCGGTCTATGTATGATGAAGTTAAATTATGTGTAAGTCATATGGGGACGTTGTCGGATTTCTTTAATTGCGAAGCTGGATCATTGCAAGGGGAGACAATTTCACCTATACTATTTTCTCTTTTCGCTAACGACATTGAACTCTTTTTGAGAAATAACAATGAAAACATGATCACGTTAGACCAGCTATCTATTTATTTGTTATTGTTTGCAGATGATGCTGTAATTTTTTTCCGAAACACCAAAAGGATTGCAAAAATCTTTAAATAATCTATACGAATATTGGAAGTTGATGGAAGTTGAAAGTCAATGTAGATTTTTTTTAACGATTCAACAAGTCTGCTTCAATTACCTAACCTCTCTGTGAAATATATAAGTGTCAACAAACAACCTGTTGTTTAGGTCTGACATTAGGCATACATCATTTCAATTTTCTTACGTTGTGTTGTATATTTCTACACATATATGCATTTGATAGTAATGTATTTTTACCTAAACGTTAATCAGAATCAGATATCCGTTTTAACTATTTAAATGATGGGGTTAATAATTGAAAAAACAAACACTTTTCCTCATATTTGTTTCGTTATGATGGAATTTGTTGGCCTGTAATTGTTACTGACAATGTAATATGATTTACATTTCTCTGTGATCATCATTTTGTGTTGATAATCAACATGTCATTACTGGTATGTCCGACACTCACCCTGCCAGTACTCGCACTGTAGTATACAGACTCTGGCATGTTAAGACGATGCTACTTGGAAGCCAGCGTCACCACTACTCCCTCACGAGCCACCTGGACTACGGTGTGTGATCCGTGTACACAGACCAGCAGCTGTCCTGTCTCTAACACGTTTAAACATCTAGGAAATCTAAGTGCAGGATCTTTCAAGGATGACAGGACAGTCCCGTCCATAGACAGCGTCAGGAGCTTGTGGTGACTGTAGCTGGTCACATACATCCGTGATCCATCGTGACTTACTGTGCACTTGAACACTGGAAATATAATGGGGCACTAATTCCCTTGATATTTGAATGAACGATACATTATATTATTACATTGGGAAATATTACATGAACATATTTATTTTATTTTAAACCAATTATGTGATAAATATGCACACCCATGAGTACGCATACAATTAAAGAAAACAAACATTAAAATAGTTATATTGATAAACAAGAGATGCGTTTGTCAGAAACACAATGTCCCCTACTGCGCCGCTTTGAATTTAAATGAGTTGTTGTTGATTACATCCCTTTAAAAAATATTACTTCCCTGGTGAGAATGATCTGCTCCTGCCAAATGATATAAAATAGAAATTATCTCCCTTTTAAGCTTGATACTTCACTTGGATTTTGTTTCTTGACCTTTGACCTTGAAGGATGACCTTGACCTTTCACCATTCAAAATGTGCAGCTCCATTAGATACACATGCATGCCAAATATAAAGTTGCTATCTTCAATATTGCAAAGTTATGGCCAATGTTAAAGTTTTCGGACGAACGCACAGACTGACAGGCAGACAGACGGACTGACAGTTCAACTGCTATATGCAACCCTACCGGGGGCATAAAAACGCTTTTGTGAAAATTTCAACTTAAACCATTTTCCATTGATGTCAGTTATGGTTGTCGCTCAAAAATCATAAATAATATCTGCAGGTCTTAATAATCATAAGTTAGAAAGCCTAAGTTTACACTAAATTAATTTGATCTGTCTATAAACGTATTTTCTCTGACCATAATCGTGCCTCATAACGTTCCTATAAACTATTATAGTTAAACATGGTCGTGGTATTCAACCTAGCGCTATCGTTTTGTTCATCTCCTCATGATAAACTTTATGTTTAAAACAAACCCCACAAAGTCCCCACATACACGTTATAAAAGTATTTAATTTGATCCCAGCATCATACCCACTTTTACGAAATAACACCTTATAGTTAAATTATGCTGTATTTCATCCTTAAGATGTAAGGAAAAAAATACGGACAGTTAAAATACTGTGCCGTTTTAATACTGAACTTTTTCTTGAAGTGCCATCTTAGTGGCGGCCTTTGTTGCATTTTAATTTAAGTTTATTTGTTAAGGTAAATGTGAGAGAATTCAGTCTGTCTATACCAAAGTGATATTCAGTCTGTCTATACTATAGTGATATTCAGTCTGTCTATACCATTGTGATATTCAGTCTGTCTATACCATAGTGATATTCAGTCTGTTTATACCATAGTGAGATTCAGTCTGTCTATACCATAGAACGATTCAATCCGTCTATACCACTCTATAATGAAACTCAGTCTGTCTATACCATAGTGATATTCATCTGTTTATACCATTGTGATATTCAGTCCGTATATACCATAGCGAAAATAAATCTGTCTCTACCATAGTGAGTTTCAGTCTGTATATACCATAGTGATTTTCAGTCGGTATGTACCATTGTGATATTCAGTCTTCCTATACCATAGTGAGATTCAGTCTGTCTATACCATAGTGAGTTTCAGTCTGTATATACCATAGTGATTTTCAGTCGGTCTATACCATTGTGATATTCAGTCTTTCTATACCATAGTGAGATTCAGTCTGTCTATACCATAGTGAGTTTCAGTCTGTATATACCATAGGGATTTTCAGTCGCTCTATACCATTGTGATATTAAGTCTTTCTATACCATAGTGAGATTCAGTCTGTATATACCATAGTGAGATTCAGTCTGTATATACCATAGTGATATTCAGTATGTCTATACCATAGCGAGATTCAGTCGGTCTATACCATAGTGAGATTCAGTCGGTCTATACCATAGTGAGATTCAGTCGGTCTATACAATAGCGAGAATCAGTCTGTCTATATCATATTGAGATTTAGTATGTTTTTCCCACTTCAAGAATCGGCGAAAATCCGATTGTTCATACCACGAAGAAAGTCTGTCTGTACATTACATGGTACGTTTCAGTTTGTACATGCCGAGCTGAGATTCTGACCTGACATATCACAGAGGAGAATCAATGTGTGTATACCAGGGTGAGATTTAGATTGAACATACCCTGGTAAGAGTCACACTTATATACCATGGTACTATTGAATATGTACATATCGCGGTAAGTATTCAGTCAGTAAATGTCGCGGTGATATTAAATTAGTACATACTCGGGTGAAATTCAGCTTTATAAGTTTGTGAATTCGTTGGCGTTTAATATAAGTTTGTTGAAATACGTGTCAGCAAATTGTGGTCAAAAATGAATGCTTCACATTACATGCAATGTTCTACGTTGTTTTGTGAATGTTTACTATTTTGATGGGATGCCCTCACGAAATGCATTTATTACAGGTTTGCACAGTGTGGATTACAACCTATACGAATAGATTCGTTTTCGTCAACAGAAGGTTATATGTCCACATACGGAGCAATATTTAAACAAAATGTACACATTCCCTTGCATATCAAGGCAGGAATATGTTAAAATGATAAAATTGCACGTTACAGATTAAATCGAAACATACCTGTGTATGCACATGACTTATCTTCATAGATCTCTTTTACCAGCTTACCATCAAGTGTGTACTGATACAAGGCAGTTCGTGATGTGATGAACAACGCGTTTTTAAAGTAAGCAATGCCATGACATGTATGTTTGAAATCAAGTTTCCTCCCTATAACCACCTGTTTGTCCGTAACATTGAGGAACTGGACGATCGTGTTTGTTTTAATACCTTCCATTGTATCAGCGACCTCGGTATGACTGATAGTGCATATGTCCAATGGAGAGCCAGGTAGGTCTGTGTGCGCAACAACTTTATACTGAATATCGAGTAGCTTTACTCTTTTATAACTGTAGTCTACAATTCGACTGGCACCACCAGAAAGCTCACATATGCCTGCTATGTCGCACCTCGCTTTATCAGATGTGATTCGAATATCGTGAATATATTTATTCTTATACTCGAGTATAATTTCGTCCTTGTCTGTCTGCTTTTCAACACATTCAATATTCCCAAGAGTGGACACATCTGAGAATATTTGTTCAATACATGGATTTTTGTTAAACAATACTAAGGGACTTCTGTTGACAGCCAATTCTTTCAATACTTTCTCAGCTTGTGAACCCATTTCCAACGCTTTTTGGTACGCTAAAAATGAGAGGTCGTTTGAACAATGTTTAATATTGTCAATGGCATCACTGATCTTCTTTAAACCATTTATAGCTTTTAAACATAAATTTGTATCAGATTGTAAAGACTGTTGCAATGTTGTCAGCAAGGTGTCCAAATGATGTATTGTGTTCCGTTCCAATTCATCTAGTATTTCGTTAATTTTATGACGAATAACTTTAATTTCATCACACGCTTTATCATACGAATCCTGCAGTTTCTTCAGACATTCATGTGTGTCATTGATTGCAGTTTCAAGCTTTAGTTGGACGCCGAAAATAGTTGAAGATATACTAGGAAATTTCCATGCATCATGAACTTCTTATGATTTTTCTTTTATCAGTACAAGCTTGACACAGTGTCTGCAATTATTAAACAATATTTAACAGTACGTTTCAGTCTTAAGTTGCCTAATTATGCAGCTTTAATAACAAATAACATTACAATTAAATTACAAAGCAGGATGTTTAATGAAATTGATTTTGTTTTACTAAACGGAATGAAGCTTACAATTTAAGCATGGTGATATAGTGCTATCAACTGCACATATCAAAGAAACGCATAACCCCAACAAGAGCTGTGTTCGTGAAACACAATGCCACCTACTGCGCCGCTTTGAAGCCATATATTTGACCTTTGACCCTAAAGAATGACCTTGACCTTTAACCACTCAAAATGTGCAGCTCCATGAGATACACATGCGTGCCAAATATCGAGTTGCTATCTCCAATATTGCAAAATTTGACCTTGACCTTGAATGATGACCTTGACCTTTCACCACTCAAAATGTGCAGCTCCATGAGATACGCATGCATGCCAAATATCAAGATGCTATCTTCAATATTGCAATATTTAACCTTTGACCTTGACCTTGAAGGATAACATTGACCTTTCACCACTCAAAAATGTGCAGGCCCATGAGATACACATGCATGCCAAATATCAAGTTGCTATCTTCAATATTGAAAAAAATTTACCTTTGACCTTGACCTTGAAGGATGACCTTGACTTTGACATTTCATCACTCAAAATGTGCAGCTCCATGAGATACGCATGCATGCCACATATCGAGTTGCTACCTTCAATATTGCAACATTTAACCTTTGACCTTGACCTTGAAGGATGACCTTGACTCTTCACCACTCAAAATGTGCAGCTCCATGAGATATGCATGAATGCCAAATATTGATTTGCTATTTTCAATATTGCAATATTTGACCTTTGACCTTGATCTTGAAGGATAACCTTGACCTTGACCTTTCACCACTCAAAATGTGCAGCTCCATGAGATACACAGGCATGCCAAATATCAAGTTGCTATCTTCAATATTGCAAAAGTTATGAGCAATGTTAAAGTTTTCGGACGGACTGACAGACGGACGGACGGACAGACTGACTGACGAACAGACAGACGGACAGACTGATGGACAGTTCAAAAACTATATGCCACCCTTCGGGGGCATTAAAAAGTTATGGCGAATGTTAGTTTTCGGACGGACGGACGACATAAATTTCACCTTTGACCTTGAAGGATGACCTTGACCTTGACTTTTCACCTTTTAAAATGTGCAGCTCTATGAGATACACATGCATGCCAAATATCAAGTTGCTATCTTCAATATTGCAAAAGTTATGGCCAATGTTAAAGTTTTTGGACGGACGGACATACGCCATATATTTGACATATGACTTTGAAGGATGACCTTGACCTTCACCTTTCAACACTCAAAATGTGCAGCTCCATGAGATACGCATGCATGCCAAATATCAAGTTGCTATCTTCAATATTGAAACAGTTATGGCCAATGTTAAAGTTTTCGGACGGACGGACAGACGCCATATATTTGACATTTGACCTTGAAGGATGACCTTGACCTTCATTTTTTACCACTCAAAATGTGCAACTTTATGAGATACACATGCATGCCAAATATCAAGTTGCTATCTTCAATATTGAAAAAGTTATGGCCAATGTTAACGTTTTCGGACGGACGGACAGACGCCATATATTAGACATTTAACCATGAAGGATGACCTTCACCTTCACCTTTTACCACTCAAAATGTGCAGCTCCATGAGATGCACATGCCTGCCAAATATCAAGTTCCTATTTTTAATATTGAAAGAGTTATGACCATTAAAGTTTTCGGACGGACAGACTGACATACTGACATACTGACTGACAGTTCAACTGCTATATTCCACTCTGCCGGGGGCATAAAAACAGTATTGTTTGTATTGCTATTATTTATACGATAGTTTGACACTTCGTTCATTATACAAATATGCAGGATAGTACATAGGTATTTTGTGATATTCGTAAAGTACCTTGTAATTTGTAAAATGACATTATTTCGAGAAGCTTTTAAAACAGACATACTATAATGTTGTACTCTTAAAAAAATAAGTTGATTCTTAATTCAAAACGTGCTTTCTACGAATAATGAAACTACAAGGACAACATCAGGTGCGTTTTGACTTTTAGACTATCACCTATGATTAATTGCAATAAATATTTAATTATTTCACATGTAAAATTCTGACCGACATATGTGTATGCGTGTATATAAAACTTGATAGGTGCAATTCATCGCCTAATAATTATAACAAACGTACTCAGTGCTAGCTTATTTTCTTCTTTGTAAATGTTTATCAAGACTACATACATTAGTTCCTAGTTAGTGCAATAGTATTAAAAAAGGTCTCGGGTTTTGAAACAGTTTCAAATAGCTGGAAATTTGTTAAATTATGAATAAGGTTTTCAACGTTCACAATATTATTAAGTGCACAATCCTTCGCTTTGTCTGCATGTAAGCTACCTAAACACACGCTTAACGCGCAATACCTCTATCAAAACCCCACTGATTGGTCGGAAAACAGATTTTCTATTTAAAGTTACAGTGATCTTGACCTTGATCAAACTGGTTTAAAACACCATCCCCATCTAGGTCAACATGAATACTACATACACACATTTCTTAAACAGTGCCGAGATAAAAAAAAATCTCACACTATTTAGAGGAAAAGCTTTTTTTATTTTTTAGTAATAGTGACCTTGGCCTTTACCCAATTGGCCCCAAGTGCAAAATGAAGCTATGTGTACATAATGCAAGCTACATACATTTTCACAATATCTCAACCTAAACTCAAGCTATTAAACAGAAACATTTTGTCAAATATTAGTTACATTGCCATTGACCATAACCAGACTTGCCCCGAATGAACTTCAATATTATGCTTACATATCAGCAACCTTCTCAGAGAATGTCAGTGCAATACTTACATCCAAACTCAAGTTTTTGAGCAGAAACAATGTCTAATTTTGGTAGTAATAACCTTGACCTCACTGGCCAAATGTGTACTATAAAGCTAGGTCTATGAGTAAGCTACGTACACAAAAATGTTGATCACTATACCTTCCTCCAAACTCATTACATAGAGATTATTTCATAATTCTTTAATAAGTAACCGTGACCTCGACCTTTACCAGACACACCGCAAATACAATCCAAAGCTACGTCATTATGAATGCTTTTTAATCCTAAGTTTCATCAAGATTGGTCAGAGCAAACTAAAGTAATTAACCGGCAACCACATGTTTGATGTTTTTCTCTATTTTTGTAACAGTGCTTTTGACAATCGCGTAACTGGCCCCAATCCAATGTCAATGACTTCTCGTTAGCTACTCAAAACACAATTCCAGTCATATCTCAATCTAAATCCAATTTATTGAACGGAAACGTTTTTCAATAGTGGCCATGACCTTAAACCGACAAACTTGTATTTAATAAAAAGCGAGATCTACATGCAAGCTTGCTATATCCAAAATTTCTTCAAGACCAGACCATACACATAAATGTTATTGACCGCAAACCACCTGTTTTTTTTTTTCTTCTTTTAGTAACAATGACATTGAGTTCTATTCGAATGGCCCCAAATGCATTCCAAAGCTATATCTTCGTGTTTGCTGCCTACATACACAAATAAAGATCATGATCATGAAAGAGGCACATAGAACAACACAGTTTACTATGATCTTCACAAAACATCTCTCTCAGGTGATCGTAATGCTGCTCACACAACTTTAAATCTTCGAATGATTTCGTAGCAACAGGCCATTTATTCATCTCTCCTCTTCCATACGCTACGTGCTTCTTATAAAACTGTTTATGGAGCCCAATACAGTCGTCACAAAGGCCTTTTGAACACTGCTGACAGTAAAACATGGCTTCCTTGTTGACACCGTCTTCTTCGCAAACATTGCAGCAAAAATCATAACTCAAGTCTGACCCTTTCTCCGCCAATTTTGCTATTCCGTATATGGAAAGCGAAAGTAAAAATGAACGTGCCTTTCAGTCAATTATTTGAAGAATATATATGCCCATGTATTTACTGTACGTACACGTGTTATAAAACCTGGTAAGTTTTAACACAATTTTACACGTTCAATACTCCATTTATAATCTTAAAACAATCCGGTTACATACAGTTTATCGCAGTAAAATGTGTTGGTCGAGTTATGTTAAGGTACAGTATGTCAATATTTAGAACGGCGTAGTCATTCGGAACTCAATTTAACTTCAACTTAATACATAGATACATTGAATATAAAGTCACAACAATTGCTTGCTAAACACTGACGATTCATTCACAGCAAATAATTAAACGTTACAATTTCAACTTACCGTATAGCAGTTTAGAGTTAAATGTTTTTTTATATCGACATACTGAAATAAGATAACAACTAATTTTCACGGGAGCAAATTTTGTCAAATCGATTATAAATGTCCGTAAATTGGCGGACAACAGCAAATAGGCAATAAGTCATGTTAATTTTATTTGTTTACTTTACAGCTACACTATATTAAGAAACCCTTTTTGTGTGCAAATAAATGATTGCGCGTGAGGAAAAGTTATAAGCATATTTTTTTATGAATATATGCTTAGAATACCTTGCAATATCTCTTTCGGAGGGGTTCTCTTGTTCACGTAAAATCTGGGAGAAAACGCATATGAAACCCCTTTAAGTCATGTATATATTTGCTCACACTAGTAGCGAACAACGTGATTATATCTATAGTTATGATCAGTTAATCGCATACCCATTAGATGTCATATGTTTTTTTAAACAAACGATTACTTTTTTTTCGTGTTTGTGTCAAAACTGATCTGTATTCATATTGGTGAAGCAGCTGTTAGCCTGCACGAATATTTTACGTCGGTGTGGTCGCTCGATCATGAGCGTTTTCCAGAAACTTAACACCCTTTGCATCCGTGCCTCACAACAGCAGCTAAAACGATGCTTTTTATAACAAAAAGAAGAGAAAAACAAAGCGTAATAACAAACATGTAAACTATTTAATATTGAAGCTACTATCCATGAGTAATCATTATGAGATGTAATAACATACAAAATAGAGAATGTTGCCATGAAATTGACTGTCATCTGTTGTTATATATACGACTGAAAAGAAAGTTAACTGCATTTTAATAATTCTTAATTTGCTTAGTAACAGCAACTGTACAAATACATTTTTCTGGTTACAGTAACATTTGCTACAACGAAAAATAAACACTTAAATCATGCAGTTGTCACCAAACATCATTAAACATTAAATGGGCCACTCAAAGGGTATATGACTTCGCAACAAGCACCCATTACTATATACACTTTATATGTTATGTGCAACCGCGCCAAGGAAGTGTTATGCATAACATAAAATATGTCAAAATGTGTCAATTTAATATTTTCAAACTTTTACATAGAATTGACACGAAAGTGCTATTAATTTTTGTGGTTACAACACGATGACTTGTGGACACAACTTATTAAACTCAAGAACGATACTCAATAATCTGAGGTCTCAACATATTACAGTTAATTACACTTTAATAAGGCATGTATCACTAAACTTGTGCCATAGAATCTTACTCATCAGTTGACTAACATGAATTTTATCAAAAAAGTTAAATAATATCGGCGTTTTTTACCAAAACTACATCAATAACCGTAGATAAATATTTATCACTTAAAAGCGCACGCAGTGCTGCTGTAGCACGTGACTGTAGTGTTCTTCTCCGCGTTTTTCTAGGCGTAGTTTAAAATTTACGTGTAGAGTAACATCGAAGTATTTTTTATCAACGATAACAACAACATTACATCTACATATATTCATGATTGAAAAGAGGGAATATGCATGATTTTAATACATATCTCTACTTGGGGTGATATACCATGCATAACCGAATAAAACGAATAAAAAACTGATTTGTGTAACAAATATTTGAAATGTATATTGTACATCCAGCGCGAACAAATAAAATAGTAAAGGGATTAAACAATATAGAATGTCTATGTCCGAAATTCGCATATCCAAAAAAGACTAAATGACACAATGCATAAATATCTATTATAGAGAAGCGCATGGAAGGGCAGATTGTTGTTTCCACTAACCCGGTCGACCATAATTTCTCGATCCAACCCTTGACAAGTTTTTCTTTTTATTCCAGGTTGAATTTTCGGCAATGTTCGCTACATTCTATCAAATTCGCTTAATTACGTTGTACATTTCAGAGCGAAGTGTTCCAAGGACGATTTCTGTATATTAAAATGATCATTGTATGGGAGATAACTTGTTGATGATATAAAATATAACAACTAAACTAGTTCTTTGTACATTCCTAACCGATTTCCGGATACATAACAGGGAAACATCCTTTTGTTAAGGTCCATCGTCGGATACCCACGGCTGCTGGTTACGCTCCACTCTCTAGGAATGGAGAGTAACGTAATGAATAAACCGGGGGTGTCCGACGATGGTTTAGGTCTAACATTATGAATACATTGTTCAATGTTTGTACGTTGTGTTTTTTTTTTTTCTAAACCTAAAAGTATATGTTTTTGAAAGCAATGTCTTCTTAAGTGAACGTAACTAAGAATCAGATATCCGTTTTCACAATTTAAATATTGGCGTAAATATTTCTATACTTATATTTGTTTCGTTACCATGGCATCTTTACGCCGTAAATTGTTACTAAAACGCCTCATGGTCGATATTTCTCAGTGGTTTTCATTTTGTATTGATCACCAAAATTGTGTCACTTGCATGTCCAACAATCAGCTTGCCAGTACGTGCACTGTAGTGTACACACCCCGGCCTATTCAGACCATCCTTATTGGAAGCCAGCGTCACCACTCCTCCCTCACCATCCACCTGGACGACTTTGTGTGAGCGACGCCCACATACCAGCAGCTGTCCCGTCTCTGACACGTTTACACCTCTAAGATCCGCAAGTGCAGGGTCTTCTAAAGATGACAGGACAGTGCCATCCATAGTCAGGGTTAGGAGCCTGTCGTACGTAAAATTGGTTACATACAGCCGTGATCCATCGGGACTTACTGCACACTTGAATACTGAAAATATAATGGGATATTAAAGACTTGTAATTATCACTGATGCACAATACATAACAGAATACTATTTGCCAATGCTCTTTTCAGTGATAAACACGCACATACATGTAGAAAGTAAACAATTAAAGATACTTATGAAAAATAACATTTATAAAATATATAATCATCGGTATACAAGTTCAGTTTAAACCAAATCTTGTTGTTGCCATTTATCGTTGTTGTTCAAACTCCATTAATAAGGCCAACGATGCTTAACAATCATAAGGTTTCAAAAAGTTACTTTCTTTGAATTTAATCTTTCAATTAGTGTATCATCTTATTTTTACAGACCAAGAAAGTATCAGATAACGTTTATTATGTCACGTAAAGCATATGAAAGCATGTCGTAACGGGCATATTTATACACATAAAAAATAACTTAACTTTAGAAAAGTATTAATAAACCTTGCATCGCAACATCCATGATTATATAAATGGCATACAATTTTGGAAATTATACATCAACCATCAATAGATGAAGCATGCAAGATCATAAGGGGTTGTGTGTACACATCTGCTCTTTTGCATTGATTGAGGGAAAGTGAACTGTGGGCCCATTCATGAGAAAAACAAATTTCAGTAGGCCAATTTTTGAAGGAAATTCCCAACTCGACGGCCAGCCGGGGGGGGAAGGTTGCGCCCAAGACCTGGGTACGGGCCTGGAGTATTTGTCTGACATCGCCCCGAATTCTTGCAATAGACGTACACTGAGTGCAACACACATTCTAACGAACCGACTTAGGGCCAACAACACCACACTTATGTATGAATACAAATATATAATAATTTATGTTATGTTAATTTTGTAAAAGTAGTTTTGGAGGCAATCACACCGTTTTTTAAACACATATTGTGTGTGCCCGTCCACGCAAATTTTTCCTTTAACTCCTAACTAACTTGTTAGATAGACTCACTTATTTGTATATTTGTGTACTTGATTTTTAATTGAATGACTGATGTTTATACGAGAAGACTGCTATGAATCCTTATCTTTGTGACAGTGAAAAAATGGTTCGATGAAAGCAGTATAGAGGCGATTTTAATACTAGTATCGAACTAGTTGCAGTGAAAGGATGGCAGTATGCCGGTGTCGATTTCGGGATCACATCGCACCGAATTGTTTGTCCTATCTCCGGGCGTCGGAGAGAGTAAATACAGAAATCGGGAAAATATGCCAGTGATTTTTTTTGCTCAAAATTACCGCCGATTTTCGGCTGCTTCCCAATCGCAAAATTCCACGTTTTTTCCCAAAAATCTGACCAAAATTTCCCCCAAAAAGCCCAATTACCAAAAAAAAAGTTTTTTGTTTGTTTTTCTTTTCTAAGAAAGAAGTCTCTTATGACTTACTTATGATTTCTTTACTCTAGATCTCACCTTTATTTTTTAAACATCCTACAAAATATATAACTTTAATTTAGTCCTTTTTGTCGATAAATAATTCCCAAATTATCCACTTTTATTGATAAAAATGATCCCAATTTAACAAGACTCCTTTTCCCCAAATGGCTAGAAAACCCTCTAAACATGCACTTAAAAACAATATTAATTCTGTTACTTATAATCATATTTATAATGCTTAATTTTTCCCAATTTCATGGTTTATCGCGCTATTTTTCCCTATTCACATGGCACAGGCTGTAACAAATAAGAGCAAAAAAAATCACTGTATGCAAATCTATATCGTCCAAATAACTGGAAAATATAACATGTTTTCTGGTACGTTGATTGTATTCAGTCTGTTTATACCATGGTGAGATTCAGTCTGTTGTAATCGGTGTGACACTTATCCGCCTATACAATGTTAACATTAAAGAGGCCTTTTCACAGATTTTGGTATGTTTTGAAGTTTGTCACTATTGATAAATATAAACATTGGATATAAAAAGCTCCAGTAAAAATTCGAGAATAACATGAAAAAAGGTATCCCTCAGCGGGACTCGAACCACTGACCCTGGAGTCCTGGAGTAAAAAGTCAACGACTTAGACCACTCGACTATCCTTCCGTATAGAACGTATTTTATACTATATCTAAGCAATCCTCGTAGTTTCCCAAAATATAACGACAACAGAACTCTCCAAATTATTAATTCGTTTCGCGTTGCAACGCTTTATAATTTGGGGGATTTTAAATTGTCAAAAGGTGAATATAATGGCTATTTTAGTGCCATGGTAAATGTTCAGTATTACTGTTGCCTCACAAATGGCATAACTGAAGCGAAAATGTGCGAATCTGTAACTTTTTTTTTCAATTTTGTCAATTTACCAAAACGTGAAAAGGCCCCTTTAAGATTATCTATATCATTGTGGTAGTAAGACTATTTATACCGTTTAGAGATTCAATCTGTGATAGGATAAAGAATGTTAACCAAAATAAGATTTAGTGTATATATCATATATACACTAAATCTTATTTTGGTTAACATTCTTTATCCTATCAATAGCTAAGGAATTTACAAACATGCATATACATATTATGTATATGCATGTTTGTAAATTCCTTAGCTATTGATATGAGTATGCTGTAATACGCGTAAGCAAATTATTTTCATAAAGGAAGGAATTATATTACATGTGATGCTTTTATTTGTTTTGTGAATGTGTATTTTTATGAAACTACCATATTCAAATTCATTTATCATTTTTCACAAACAACACAGGTAGATTTGTTTTCTTCAACAGAAAGTTATACCTGTGTCCAAATTGGAGCTATAATTTACCAACATTTATACATTCCCTTGCATATCAAGAAAGCCATATGTTAGAATGATGCAAATGCACTTATTTCATCCAGTTTAAAGATTTAAATAACTAACGTTACATGTTAAAATGGGAAAAATACCTGTGTCTCCAATTGAAGGATCTTCATAGATCTTCTTCACCAGCTGTCCATCCAGTGTGTACTGATACAGGGCAGTTAGTGACGTGATAAACAACGTGTTTTTAAAGTAAGCAATGCCATGACATTTATGTTTGAAATCAACTTTTCTCCCAGTATATATCTGACTGTCCTTGACATTGAGGATCTGCACGATCATGTTTGTTTTACTCTCGTCAAATGTAACAGCGACCTCGGTAGGACTGATAGTACACATATCCATTGGAGAGCCAATAAGGTCTGCGTGCGCAACAACTTTATACTGAATGTCGAGTAGCTTAACTCTTTTGTTTCTTTTGTCTACAATTAGAATGTCTCCACAAGAGAGCTCACATATGCCTCTTATGTCGCCTATCGTTTTATCAGATGTGATTCGAATATCCTGAAGAAACTGTGTCTTACATTCGAGTATAAAGTTTTCGTTTTTGTACGATTGCTTTTCAACACATTCAATACTCCCAAGAGTAGACAGATCTGAAAGAGTGTGTTCAATACATGGGTTTTTGTTAAACGCTACTGAGGGACTTTTGTTGACAGCCAATTCTTTCAACAGATTCTCAGCTTCAGAGCTCATTTCAAATCCTTTTTGGTACGCTATAAATGAGATGTCTTTTTGGCCCTTTTCAATATTATTTATCGCATCACCGATTTTCTTTAAACTATTGATAGCTTTTAAACACGTGTCTGTGTCAGATTGTAAAGACTGTTTTCGTGTGTGCAGCAAAGTGTCCAAGTCCCGTATTGTATTTCGTTCCAATTCATCTAGTATGTCGTTGATTTTCTGACGAAGCGCTTTAATTTCAACGCACGCTATATCATACGAATCCTGTAGTTTCTTAAGATATTCACGTGTTTCATCGATTGCAGTTACAAGCTTTTGTTGAACATCGGAAATACTGGAAGATATGTTAATCAATGCCCCCGCATCATGAACTGCTTGGAATTTTTCTTTTATCAGCAACAGCTTGCCACAGTGCCTGAAATTATTAAACAATACGTTTCACTTTAAAATTGCTCATTATATCACTTTAATAACACAACATTAACGATACAACTAACTTAAATAGCATGAAATTTAAGTTATATTGAAGTTGTCTTAATAAATGGAATGAAGCTAGCTATTAAAACATGATACTATAGTGCTATAAACTGCATATAGATAAGAAAATACAACAACTACAAACTGTTTCGTTTGCATTTTGTACATTTATACAATAGTGCGACACTTCGTAACTTTAGTATATCAATATACAGAACATGACATATATATATTGTACTATTCGTAAAGCACTTAATAATTGGATGCATGTCATGATTACGATAAACTTTTCAAACAAAATATAATTACAGTGTGCTCTTTAGAAACGACGATGATACTTTATTCAACACGTTCTACCTTCGAATAATGAAAGTACACAAACATCATCAAGTGTTTCGACTTTTATCCTTTACGTATGATTAAATGACATAAAAATTGTAAAATCACAAGTTGCCATCTTAAAAAACATGCCAATACATGTATAACGATTCCTGGCCGACATATGTGTATTTGTACATAAACAAGAAGATAGATACTCAATTGCTTGTGAGATGTAGACAGTTTCAAGAACCTCATGTTTAATTCATTGCTTAATCATTATAAATAAGCCCTTATTGTGATAGTTTTTTTGTCATTTATTTCTTCTTCGTTAATGTAAATGAAGATTACAGACCTAAAAGCTAAGTTTATACCATAGTATAATTAATGGTTTAGGTGGTTAAACCGATTGAAAATAACTGGTCAGTAAAATTTTTGATAAATAAAAACAACTTGGCAAAACCATAAAAGCAGTAATTTACCGGCAAACCACTTTTTGCTGTTTTTCCATTTTAGTAACAGTAACATTGACCATCATCTGACTAGCTCCAGATGCAAGTCTGAGGACTTCACGTTAACTACCTACCGTAAACACAAAATTCCAGTAGGCCTACTATCTCCATCTAAATTCAAGTTATTAAACGGAAACTGTTTTTCTATGTTAAGAAAACAGTGACCATGACCTTAAACCGATAAAACTCGTATTTTGTTATATCCAAACGTTCATCAAGATTGGTCAATACAAAAACATTGTATTGGCCGAAAAACCACATGTTTGTTGTTTTTCTACTTTTAATAACAGTCACATCGAGATGTATTCGAATGACCCCAAAATGACCCAAATGCAATCCAAAGCTAGATATTCGTGTTTGCTATCTACACACAGAGATTAAGGCTCGAAATATGCATGGGGCGAACAGTAAATACATGTATTTTGTAGACTTAGTAATGTATGTTAAGTCTTGCTATTTGCTGATTCTATCATAATAGCATGACTTAACATACATTACTAAGAATAACTTGGTCACCTTCAGCATGAGTTCAATATTTTAACATGTCCTGAGTAGACCATTTAAATTTTAATTTACTTTAAATCAACGTGTACTTTAGATTTACATGTGTGCATTACGCTGGAAAAAATAAATCACACAGTAAACTTAACAAATGTATTTTATTACTGCCACATGGATTTTTGTCGCTATAGTTAAAACAACATCGGAAAGATTTAACGAGCCTTCTGTAAAAGCAGAATGTTGATTAAGTTTTTGGTATAAACCTTTAAAATGCATAGCCTAGGGGCAATACATTCTGACCTGTGATTATGGAAGTGGCACATAGAACAACACAGTTTTCTGTGATCTTCACAAAACATCTCTATCAGGTGATCGGAATGCTGTTCACAAAACTTTAAATCGTCCAATGATTTCGTGAAAACCGGCCATTTATCCATCGCTTCTCTCCCATAAGCTACGTGCTTCTTATAAAACTGTCTGTGCAGCCCAAAACAGTCGTCACAAAGGCCTTTCGAACACTGCTGACAGAAAAACATGGCTTCCTTGCTGACACTGTCATCTTCGCAAATATTGCAGCAAAAATCGTAAGTCAAGTCGGATCCCTTCTCCGCCATTTGCACTGTATGTGTATATGGAAAACGAAAGTAGAAATGTAAGTGTTCAGAAACATGTATTTCCGTGTATTTACGACACGTTAATATCCTGTTATGAACCCCGCAAGTTTAAACAAAATAATGCACAATTCAAAATATTTATCTCAAAGCAACGTTCTTATAGACGTTGTAACTCAGTAAAAGGTGCAAATATTGATCGAGTGGTATCGAGTTACTGTATGCTTATCTTTAGAACGGCGTGGTCGTTCTGAACACTCTTGTCGATAGAGACCGATGAGATTAATGTTTCGTTCGTAATCGTTTTTAAAGCTGCTACGTCAGAGAATGAAAAACTAAAATAAATATTTAAATGCATATTAAAAATTAATGGCAATATACTAATAAATAAATCTGATTCCAGTTGATGAACAGTTCCGAAACACTGATTTCTTTTGCAAGTCTATCAGTTGCAATGCACAAACGTTATCTGATGATATAACTTGAATGATAAATCGTTCAACAATTAGTCTGACCTAGACATGTTTTAAATTGCTGTCGTGAACTGCTAGATGCGTTGGTACACATTTGCGTGCGCTACTACATTTTCCGACAAACCTGGTATGTAGAGAGGTTTTGGTCTATTTTATAATCAAGATCTGGGGCATTTCAATTTACGCCAGTACATAATTAGTACGAGTTCTCTCCCTTACACCACTGTTATGTTATCATGGTATATTCCCATGAGTTACTCCCCTTTGTTGGAAGTTTGCCTTGGAAACTGCGTTTTTCACCAAATTGTTGTATCCACTTGAGAGTTAAATAAACCAGTTCATCATTGACTATCTGGCAGTTATTCCTTACTGGCGTGGTGGCAGCACTGTATACGAACCTACGGTCATCTACAAAACATCTAATCGGAAAGGAACATTGCAAATCATAAACAGATAGAGCAGTAAAAGTCACTGTACATCAAATGTGAACAGTTTAACACCCTCTATTGTGAACTCTGACAGTTTGTGTTTTCGCATTTCACCATGGCCCATACCAACCGTGCCCCTAAACAGTGGCAGTTAACAAGAACTGAAAGTATTACTACCTTTGAGGCATGGCGCCAAAATCTACAATACACATTGTCTCTAGATCCTAATTTTGCAACATTCTTGGTAGATGGAACTACTTGGGGTCGTAAAACAGCAGCTAATCCCCTACGCGGTTTCACAGATGATGGCGGAGAGGGAGGTCGTACTGCTGCTCAAAAAGTGGCGCAACTTGAGCTTATGTTGGGTCAAATAGCCAATTACTGCCCTATTATTGCAAGAAACACTATAGTGCGAAATTCAGTCAGCATTAACAACATATGGCAGTCAATTCGATTACATTTTGGTTTCCAATCTACAGGCGGACATTTTTTAGACCTAGATCAGATCCATTTAGATCCCAACGAACGTCCTGAGGATCTATACCAGAGGTTGTCTAGCTTTGTGGACGACAACCTTTTGAAAGGGGGTGGATTGATAACTCACCACGGCGAAGTCCCAGATCAAGATGAGGAACTGACCCCTACTGTCGAGAATATGATAGTCTTGACATGGTTACGATTGATTCATCCAAATCTACCGGCATTAGTGAAACAAAAGTACGCAACAGATCTTAGATCTAGAACGCTTGCATCCCTTAAACCCGAAATATCGTTGGCGATCTCTAGCCTACTCGATGAAGTTCATTCTCTTGCTGATGCGAAGGTACTCAGGTCATCTTTCCAACGGAAATTACCACCTAAGCGACCAACTTGCCCAATATGCAAGCAAGCAAAAAGACCGAATTTCCAGCATTTTTTGAGTAAGTGTACATACTTACCAGAGGAAGATAGAAAGTACATGAAATCATCTGAAAAAATCAGCTTCACTACATACTCTAACGAAAACGAGGATATTAGTCATGATGATACATTGGACTCTGAAACCCATAGTTTGCAACCAGTTGTAACTCACTGTTCGCGACGCGTCAGCACCAAACAGTCACCAGTCTTGAAAACGTTCTATAGACAGTTTCCCATATTGTTGACATTGGACAGTGGGGCTGAGGTTAGCATGATAAAAAGCTCAGTCGTGCAGTACATTGGAGCTCCGGTGACGAAAACAAACCAGAGCGCGCTCCAGGCTGATGGTGTCACTCCATTACAAATCATTGGGGAGACACATTTCTATGTCTCGAGAGGTGACACTGATCTGAAATTAGAGGCTCTAGTAGTGAATGACTTAGATGTCGATGTTCTAGCGGGGATACCATTTATGTGTACCAATGACATTTCAATTCGACCTGCTAAACATGAAATACTGATCGGCGGCATTGAACATGTTAATTATGGCTCCTCCAAATCTGACTCGCCAAGTAACCGCGTACGACGCACCCAAGCCTTTGTCTTACGAGCTCAGTCTACGTCATCTGTCGTATGGCCAGGTTCCTTCATTGAGTTGAATGTGCCGTCTGATATTGGACCTGAGGACACTGTGGCGATTGAGCCCAAACATGACTCTGGTATTTCCTGGATAAAACCGCAGGTTATCGAATCAGTTGGCGGTTGCATCAGAATCGCCAACGAGACACAGGAACCACAGCGAGTGTTAAGGCATGAACATGTTGGTTTCATAAGGAATACAGAGACAATGAAAGTTGGGGTTCTTACACCCATTACAGGAACACAGCTTAGCCATCAATCAGTTCCCAAATTACACATGTCTAATACAACATGCATCTCAACTGACCCTGATAAAGTGTTGACAGATGAACAACGCATGAAGTTTTTGATATTGGGTGATAAGTATGACGATGTGTTTGCGTCGGATATATCCGGGTACAACGGTGCCGTTGGTGACTTTAAAGCCGTTATCAACATGGGCCCTGTACAACCTCCCCAGCGTAAAGGACGGGTGCCACAATACGCGAAGGACAAGCTTGTCGAACTCCAACAGAAATTTGATGAGTTAGAGAGTCAAGGAGTTTTCTGTCGCCCAGAAGATGTAGGTGTGACGGCTGAATACCTAAACCCGTCCTTCTTAGTGAAAAAACCACAGGGCGGATACAGACTAGTCACTGCGTTTTCCGATGTTGGACGATACAGCAAGCCTCAACCTAGTCTGATGCCCGATGTTGATTCCACTCTACGCACAATAGGACAATGGAGGTATATAATACAGTCGGACTTAACAAGTGCGTTTTATCAGATACCACTGTCAAAGCAGTCAATGAAATATTGTGGTGTAGCAACTCCATTTCGCGGTGTTAGAGTATACACTCGTTGTGCTATGGGAATGCCCGGATCAGAAACAGCTCTTGAAGAACTGATGTGCCGTGTACTCGGAGATTTCGTTCAAGAAGGGTTTGTCGCAAAACTTGCCGATGACCTTTATTGTGGCGCTAACTCTGTCGATGATCTATTGATCAAGTGGGAGCGTGTTTTAGACGCCTTGTCTCGATGTGGGTTGCGTCTAGCACCATCCAAGACTGTAATCTGTCCGAAGTCCACTACAATTCTTGGATGGATTTGGTCTGCTGGCCAGTTATCTGCAAGTCCTCACCGTATTGCCCCGTTGTCTTTGTGTACACCTCCAGATACTGTGAAAGGGTTGCGTTCGTTCATCGGTGCGTACAAGGTTCTCGGGCGTGTGTTGCCAAACTGTTCACGATATATTAGCCCACTAGACGACCTAGCCGCTGGTAAACAGTCGCATGACAAGGTGGAGTGGACGGACTCCTTTTTAAAATCATTCAAAGATGCACAGGCAGCACTGCATAATCATAAGTCGATTGTCATACCGAGACCCACAGATCATTTGTGGATAGTTACCGATGGTTCCGTGTCTCAGCGTGGTATAGGAGCAACCCTGTATGTGATGAGAAATGACAAGTTGCACTTGGCAGGCTTTTTCAGTGCCAAGCTGCGGAAACATCAAGTCACTTGGCTTCCGTGTGAAATCGAAGCTCTGAGCATCGCGTCCGCCGTTAAACACTTTAGCCCTTACATAATACAGTCTACTGTGTCGGCTTGTGTACTTACTGACAGTCAGCCTTGCGTACAGGCTGTAGAGAAGCTATGTCGCGGTGAGTTTTCCGCTAGTCCGAGAGTGACGTCATTTTTGTCAACTGTGAGTCGTTTCCAGATAAGCGTCAGACATCTTGCTGGCTCTGCCAATGTGCCGTCAGACTTTGCAAGTAGGAATGCCCCCGAGTGTTCTGTGCCAACCTGTCAAATCTGTACATTTATCTGTAATACTGAAGACTCTGTGGTTCGTAACGTCTGCATTGACAGTATTGTGAATGGAACATCGCGTTTGCCGTTTGCTACAAGATCCTCGTGGCTTCAAATTCAATCCGAGTGTCCAGATCTGCGACGTACACACGCGCATCTCAAACAAGGTACTCGTCCCTCTAAAAAACTAACAAAGATCAAAGATGTTAAACGTTACCTTCAAGTCGCATCAATCGCCAGAGATAATTTACTGGTGGTAAAACGCAGTGACCCTTTATTGCCACCATCTGAGTTGATAGTTGTTCCTCGTGCCGTTTTAGACGGATTGGTCAGCGCTCTACACATTAAGTTAGACCATCCATCTAAGCACCAGCTTGAACTTGTGATGAAGCGTCACTTTTACGCGTTGGACTTGAGTAGCTCTATTGAAACTGTAACTCGGCAGTGCCACTTGTGTGCTTCATTACAGTCATTACCAGAATCCGCTATAAAGCATACAAGCGAAGACCCTCCAGAAGTTGTTGGCATGTCGTTCGCCGCAGATGTACTGAAACGTAATCAACAAACTATTCTAGTCGTGCGTGAGAGTGTTACCTCTTATACTAAAGCCTGTCTTATTCCTGACGAAAAAAGGGACACTTTAAGAGATGCTTTAGTGTGTTTGTGTACTGAGCTCCATCCATTAGACGGTCCCCCTGCAGTTATTCGTGTAGATCCCGCCCCGGGTTTTGCATCTTTGCAAAGCGACGAAGCCTTGAAACGTCTCAACATCGTGTTGGAGATCGGCCGTGTTAAGAACATAAACAAGAATCCTGTGGCTGAAAAGGCTATACAAGAGCTAGAAAATGAGTTGTTGCGGTATGAACCAGGTGGAGGCCCCGTTACTTGCATGGGCCTTGCTATTGTAGTCGCAAGGTTGAATTCACGTCTACGCCATACGGGCCTGTCTTCCCGTGAATTGTGGACCCAACGCTCTCAGTTCACTCATGTTCAACTCCCTGTGTCTGACCGTGATGTGATCCTCCAGCGGCATGATTCACGTATGAAAAATCACCCCCACAGTGAAAAATCTAAGTCCAAGGCTAGTATTCCGGTACGTGTTGGTGATGTAAGTGTCGGTGATTTAGTGTATCTTATCTCAGATAAAAGCAAATTGAAAGCTCGCAATAGGTATCTAGTTGTGTCGTGCGATGAAGAGTGGTGCTTTGTTAAAAAGTTCTCGGGAAATCAGTTACGGGCTTCATCCTATAAAGTTAAACGAAGCGAGTGTTACCGTGTTCCGTATGATAAAATGTGTTGCGAAAGGCCTTTAGTGTACTCCGACCCAGACCATGAGTCTGATGACGAATGTGTTCATTCACCAACTGATAGTGGTCCCCCAGCACCTTCAAGCATTCCAGCAACATTGACTACGCCAGAAAATGTAGAACCAGTTCCAATTATTGTGTATGAGCCGGATATGACGTCATCATTTTGTGAACCCCCCCAAGTACACGTGTCTCCAGAAACAAGTTCTATGAGTATGACCTCGCCCGGTTACACTGAGCCAGCGCAAAGACCTCAACGCTCACGACAGCCTCCAAAATATCTTGATGATTATGTATTAGAATGATTAGAGTGGTGCAAGTTTGTTTGTCATGTTCAATAGTGTTTGGTTCTCTTTGTATATATGACTGACTTGTTCAATGATTTCTTATCCTTGGTTTTATGATGCAAATTCTAAATATGCAAGATACATGTTATGTACTTAATAGTTTTAGAAGTTAAATATTGTGTTTCTATCATTAGACATTTTTAATCTATTGGGTTTAATTTTCTAATCCTGTACTGATTTTGTATGTGTTATTATATGAAGTATGAGTTGTGTTCATTTGAAGGAAAAGAGGTTCCGCCAGTACATAATTAGTACGAGTTCTCTCCCTTACACCACTGTTATGTTATCATGGTATATTCCCATGAGTTACTCCCCTTTGTTGGAAGTTTGCCTTGGAAACTGCGTTTTTCACCAAATTGTTGTATCCACTTGAGAGTTAAATAAACCAGTTCATCATTGACTATCTGGCAGTTATTCCTTACTGGCGTTATCTTTAAACTTTCAACTAAATTTACATGATAATTCATCCATGAGTGGTGTAACAGGGTTCATCATACCATAATATGAAGTATGTATGAATAACAACGATTTCATGATCAACCTGTTATTTTAAATGTTTATTGCTTGTTCAAGATTTGAACATTATTTGTTGTCAGGCAATCAAATGGAATGAACAATGATTGAAGTTAATAATAAATAATATAAACTATACACATGTGTGATTATACATATAACACAATGCCACAATGAGACACGAAAAGAGCTTATAAAAAGAGACATGACACCAAAACAAACCAGATATATATTACAAAAACAGTAGTGTGTATAATATGTACAAATTGAACATGTATAGGATCATGCTTATATTACCATTTATGTAAGTGTTACTTAAACACTTTAACCAGGCAGTAAAAACAAGAATGATTGATGTATAGCACTATTGCATAATATATTAGAATAATAAAATTTTACACAATGAAGAGTTAGAAACAATGTGCTTTTTTCACAGCCTCTTATTTGAATATTGAAATATTGACTTGAAATAAAACTTGTTCATTGTTAACTGCGTTTACTGTGTCAATTTTGCTCCGCATCCGAATTGTATCTTCTACTACCTATTTATAGGTTCATTTTGGTTAAGCCTGCATATTTTTTTACGAAACTTGTTTATTTTATTTAAACGGTTAAAATATTAATTTCATGTCGTAAACTGGAGTGTGATTCTGTTCTTTAGTTCAATGCTTAAGACCATGAAATCTCGCCCAAATTGTTTAAAAGTATAAATATATGCAATGGAGAATGAAGGCAAAAAACAACGTGCGCCAATGTCATGGGTAGTATTTAGAAATCTATAACAAAATCCAAGGACAAGCACTTGACGTGCATTAAGAGGTAAAGTCATACTATTCTGTGACTTCCCCTGATTATATTGGTAATGAGATAAACATATTTTATTGGTTATTGTGTCTGCTCGCTCGCTCTCATTTTTGACGCCTAATTCAGTGACACAACCTTTCAATTTCGTTTCGCCAATTCCATAAAATACTTTTTTTAAAGCATGCTACAAAAATTCGTGTACAAGGCATCGACTTGTGCGAGTACACATTTAATGCATTTACACTCATTTATTTGCCAATATAATACTTAAGAAAACAGGACATCCGGTGTGATGGTTGACGGTATTTGAATTTCTGATCTAAAACAAAATATTCACGTTTTTATAACTACCATCAGCGTTTTCCAGAAACTGACTGGTTTGGTCGTACTGGGGACGCCATTTCGTTGTGACGGGGCCATTATTTATGAATACATGTTTTAAAAGGATAAAAAAGTTTTACCAGCAACACGAAAGTCAATAACAGTTGTTAAATCATGAAGTGCCGCTATGACACTTGACTGTGGTATTGTAAAATTCTCATTCAAGTCCGTGATATTTAAAGGCGCGGTTTCAAATCCCATTGGAGTGGTATATCGACGTTATTATGTTGGCTTTGTTGTTTTCCTGAACGACAATATAAAAAAATTACATCGCTTCTAAACACATAAATATTGAAAAGAGTGATAAAGCATGATTTAAAAACATGTCTCTATTTTGGGTTATATAACTTGCATAACATACATAACCGGTTGATAAACTTTTTTTATTGATGTTCAACAAAAATATAAATTACAGCATGATAGTACATATAAAGAAATATGACACATTTCGTCAGTTATAAATATATACTTGAGTATCACATACATTCAGATTTAATTGACAAACCAGTCATTTAGATACATACTAACAATAATATCGCTGTGGGCTTTAAACGGACCGTCAACCAGATTGACAAAAAAAGAAAAATTCTAAAATACCGTATTTTTTTACAATTATAAGTTTATATTGATTAAAAAATCACGACTGGTTTATAAGAAGGCATGCTACGTTATTACTATAGGAAATAAGAGCGCTGAAGGCACTGGAGTTGTTCGCTTTTGAATAATTTAAGAAACTCATTTTTAAAAATTAATCGCAAGTTTAAATCAACACAAGCCATTCAAATTTATAAAGAGTGTGTCTTAGCGCACGGGTCGAAATGTGTGTGCACTTTCCTTCATCCTATTTATTTTATAGAGATAGCTTAGACAAACTAACAACATCATGGCCCTTTTTTACGTTCTGAAAGCAGAGAAAGTATTATGAAAATGGTAATGAAAACTAAATATAAAGACATTTTGCAATAACCATCATATTAAATCCATATTGTTGGAATATAGAATACCTATCTTACTAAGAATATAATTTCATTATGGAAATTCCTTGTGCAAAACTTTTGATTTTGATTTTTGACACCATATACAAATTCTAGATATACAATGACATAATTTATGAAAATAAATCTTCGAGCAATACTTTTTACTCACGAATAAGGTAGTCATTAAGACAGCCCTGTTGACGCGTACTTTGTTGTTAATGTATTACTTGTTACCCTAGTAGTTCACACGGTGTCAACAACTTTGACCTAAACATGGGTTTAGAGAACTAATGCGCTTTTTCGGCATAGCTGTTTTACACAGCTTTTCACCTTGAATAATTTAAATTTCATAGGCTGATTCGAGATAAAACCTCTGAACTTTGGCTACAGCACTGTGTCTGTGCTCAGTGCAAGGGATGTATCACTATTCAATGTAAGGAATTCTGGACTACTGTATGTATGTACAAACGACACAAATTGTGACCCAGTTACAAGTTCGCGTTTAAATCTACCTCGCAGAATTTTAGGGTCAATACTCGTTCACTAAATCGTGCGGGGAATATATAATTAACTAACGATAAACACAGTTTTGCTTTCAAGATGAGAAAACAAACAAATACGTCTGGAAATCGTTCTTAAACGCATAGAAAGGCTGTCCTTATTTACAAGTCTGCTATTTTGAAATCAATTTTGTATGGAAAAGCATTGTGCTTAAATGTGCCATTTACAATTCGCAATGAAATTTGTAATGACCCTCATAATGCGAAAATGGGTCTTTTTCCATATGAGCCCATCATATGTATAGCCCACTCAATCTGCGCATCTCTCAGTCTGGTCAGGAGATTCATAATAAGACCATAACACATTGGGTGATTTCATAACGAACAGCATCGACTTTGATTAGACTGCGCAAATGCACATGTTGGGTTTACGATACGTTTGCCGAAACGCATAAGACCCAAATTTGCATGTCGAGGCTATGAAAGTGTGATTTAAATGTGTCGAAAGAAAACTGCGTGTAAATCAAATATCAAAATACGATATATTTCGATGCTGCAGAAATACACTCATAATAAGGCATGCGAGGGCACATATGATGTGCACTTCCGAAGTATAAGTTTTAGCTACTTACACTACTGTGTGTTACTCCCGTAGTATAATTTTTATCTACTTACACCAATGTGTTGTTTGACAATGATAACACACATTCCATGCGGTGAATATGCGACTAACAAATTAATAAACACAATAGTTAAACTTTTTTTCAATTTAATTATTTAGAAACGTAAAATGCAAACTTTATTTCAAAGCTAGCGATTATATATATATAATTTTTGTTGTTGTCTTTAGTATACCTGTAGTAATTGGTCAACTCATGTTAAACGTTTTATTTATTGAGAACTGTGAATGTTAACAAGCTTAACCTTCTACTATTAATTGTATGTGAAAGATGTAAACTATGTTAGCACCCGTGAATACAAAAGATCTGTTGAGAACAAAATAATGTTTCCCAGGTATATCAAATTTAACCCCGCTGTAGCAGCATGCCATTCTATACATAGATGGTGACGTCACTACGTTATTGTCACCTCTATGCTAAGACGTATCACATTCCCCTGATTGGGGAATTATGCTTCCGCCCAAGTAGTTCTGCGTAGGTATGAAAATGTTAATAATGAAAGAAAAATCGTTATTTATTGTGTGTTTTAAACGGAATGTTGTTTAAAGAAATGTTATCTAATTATGTTTAAATGTGATTTTGAATCTCTTGTTAGACTGATAGCGATTATCAGAAGCACGATTACCTGACATGCTTTCACTTTTCAATCGTAAAAGAAGTGCTACCCACAAATTCTTTCGCGTTAGTACACAGGTCAGTAAGACCGGTGTGTACACAATGACAGCATGCACTATGAACGAGGTTACACAACAGCCCACTATACTTGTTTATCAGCCTCAGTCGGCAGATGCGGCGGTTATCGTTCTTAGCGTAGTTAAGAGCAGACCGATTTTCAACGCGTAGCACTAACCTTAGTGTTCGCAAGCGAACAACTAAAACCACAGACCGTGCGTGGGCGTAAATAATTGGCAATATATTGTATTATCTGTGTACAAGAAGTAATAAATATACTATACATTAATTATATATGACACATAATGTTTGTTTTCTTAATGCATAATATTTTATTGTATTTTTGTTTTGAGTTACCACTAATCGTTTGCGTATACAGCTACATTTATAGTTTACATCTTTCAAATACAATTATCCATGGAAGGAATAAACCATTATCTAATTGCTTAGTCCGAAAATCATGAATGCAAAGGCCTTACTAACATAATACATCTATATCTACTATAAAAAGCGTAAGTTTGGCTTTAACAGATGTCGAACTATCATTATGCATCTATATCTACTATAAAAAGCGTATGTTTGGCTTATACAGATGTTTGTTCGACTTACTCGGCTGACCGTGTTTTTTTCTTACTCAGATGTAACATCTTTTTTATCCCAGTTTTCGCTACATTCTATCAAAATCGCTCAACCACGTTTACGTATAAAGAAAAACGTGTTACATAAGCATTAAGACACTAGCTAATATTGAAATCCTTTTTAAATGAGAAATAACTAGTTGCTCGTTTAAAAATCTTACGATAACTTTTTTTTCTAATTACCCAACTTTGTTATTGGCTGCATAAGTGGAAACTAACAACTAATTGTTAAGGTCTAACATTACATTACACATTATTGCATACATTATTTCACTGCTCGTTGTGTGTGTATATTTCAACACAGGTATTTGAGAGCAATGTCTCTATTTCACTGTTTAAATACGAAGATAAAATCAAAAACAACTTGTCGTCACATCTGTTTCCTTATGATGGCATCTTTACGCCTGTTAAATTTATTTTCTGACACCATACAGTCGATATTTTTCGGTGGTCTTCATTTTGTATTGATCACCAAAATGTTGTCACTGCGCTGTCCAACAATCAACCTACCAGCACGATAATATATCGACTCTGGTCCATCCAGGCCATCCTCCTTGGAAGCCAGCTTCACCACTCCTACCTCAGCATCCACCTGAACTATTGTGCATGATCTATATCCACAGACCAGTAGCTGCCCTGATGCTGACATGTGTACACCTAAAGGACATTGAAGAGCAGGGTGTTCTGAAGATGACAGGACAGTCCCATTCATATACAGAGTAAGGAGCTTGTTGAACGTGTAGTTGGTAACATCTAACGTGTTGTTGGTAACATCTAACGTGTAGTTGGTAACATTCAGTCGTGATCCATCGGAACTTACTGCGCACTTGTACACTGGAAATATAACGGGATCCGTATTGCTATATATTCAAAAGGATGCACGACACATATTAGTCCTTGTATGACATTTGGAAATATAACAATAAAATACCGTATTTGTATTAAAACTAATCATTTTTCTGTGCTTAACATGCACATACGTGTAGCAAATGAACAATTACAGATTTATATAACATTTAGATTTGCATTATATATCTTATTCTGTTGATATGAGTGTGTGAAAAATGTGCAAGTTAATTGTTTTCATAAATGGTTGATTGATCATACATGCGATGGTATTAGTTGTTTTGTGAATGTTCAATATTTAAACAGAACAACCTCACACACGCATATACATGTATCTAAGTATGGAGTAATAAATTAACAAAATTCAAAAATTTCCTTGCACGTGAAGAAAGAATCTGTTTGAACGAAAAAAAAACATATTTCCATCATAGAGCATAAAACATTGCGTAACTAACAATACATGATGTCATTAAAATGGCGAAAATACCTTTCTGTGGACCTGAAGTATCTTCATAGATCTTCTTCACCAGCAGACCGCCCTGTGTGTACTCATACAAGACAGTGTATGTTGTGATAAATAATGAGTTTTTAAAGTAAGCAATGCCATGACATATATATTTGAAAGTACGTATTCTTCCTTCAACTATCTGTCTGTCCACGACATTTAAGAACTGGACGATCATGTTCATTTGACCATAACATGTAACGGCGACCTCGGAAGGACTGATAGTGCACATGTCCATTGGAAAGTAAGGGAGATCTGTTTGCGCGACATTTTTATAATATATATCCAGTATCTTTACACGCCTGTTACTGTTATCCGCAATTAGAATGTCTCCACCAGGTAGCTCACATATGCCTCTTATGTCGGAACTCTTGTAATCAGGGTCATCAGAAGTTATTCGAACACTGTGTTGACATTTGCTCTTACACTGGAGTATAATGAGGTCGTCCTTTTCCGCCTGTTTTCAACACATTCGATATTTTCAAACGTGGACACATCTGATAATGTTTGTTCAATACCGTGGTTTTCGTTAAACGCTAATGAGGGACTTCTATAAACAGGCAATTCACTCAACATATTCTCAGCTTGCGTGCTCATTTCCATTCCTTTTTGAAACGCAATAAATTTCAGGTATTTTGGATATTCAATACTTTTCATAGCATCGCTACTTTTCTTTAAACCGTTTAAAGCTTTTGAGCACGTGTCTGTATCAGCTTGTAAGGACTGTTTCAGTGTTTGAAGTAAGGTGTTTAGTATGTCGTTGATTTTCTGACGAAACACTTAAATTGCATCGTACGCTTTTTCATACGACTCTTGCAGTTTCTCTACAAATTCATGTGTATCATTGATTGCAGTGTCAACCTTTTGTTGGACAGCAGCTACAGTTGAAGTTATGTTGAGTAATAATCCTGCATCTGTAACAGCTTGTGGTTTTATTTTTATCATCACCAGTTTGTCACAGTGTCTGAAATTATTATACAATACGTTTTGGTTTTAAAGTACCAATTTATTAACCTATAAAAACGTATAACATTCATATAAAATTTACTTAATGCGAAGGTTTGTTCGTTATAGGGACGTTGTTTTTACTTAATGGAATGAAGTCTGTGATAGAAGCATAATGAAATTAAGCTATACATTACACGTAGACACGATGACAAACAATATGTATTGTTAATATTTCTATAATAGTGTGAAACTTCGTTCACTGTATAAACATGTATATTGTGTATATTCGTAAAGCAGATAGTAATTTTATGCATCTAATCATTTTGATTAGCGTGTTAAACAAGGAGAAATTGATGTTGTACTCTTTAAAAAACGATGTTTATACGTAATTCAAAATGTGCTGCCTACGAATTACGAAACTGCAAAGACATCATCAGGCATAAAATTAGTGTTATAACATGATAACTTTTTAAAAAGCATTATTTCATTTTGAAAATTCCTAACTGACATGTGTGCATTTGTGTTTAAACACCATAGTTTTGCTTACTTATGTTGTTTAATGCATCACTTAATCACTATAAATATTCACTCATTGTGCTAGCTTGTAGTATTTTTCGTAAATGCATAGTAAGATTACTGACTATAATAAAATGTTTATGATAAAGGAAAGATGGAGTAGGTTATAAAACCACTTTAAAATAGCATTTAAGTACACTGTTTTATTAATATTAACATGAAACATGGTAATACCAGGGATACAAGTGTTTAACGTTTAAGATTTGAAAAATTGCGCAGTCCTAGACTAGGTCTTCGTGTAAGCAACTCACACACACAATTTCAGCGCAATACCTCCATCTTAACTCAAGAGATTGAGCGGAAAACAGTTTTTCTATTTTAAGTTTTGGTGATCTTGACCTTGATACAACTGGTTAATATACATTCCCCACCTAGGTGCGCATATTAACTAATAACTCACACAATGTCAGAAAAATTCACTCATACAATCTAAATTAAGCTATTTGGAGGAAACGTGTGTTTTTAGAAACCGTTAAATTGATCTTTACCAACTCACATGCAATACAAAGTTAGGTATACATGTATAATCCCACAAAAGTCCACACAAATATCTAGATCTAAACTCTAGAAATAATTCCCAAAAATGCAAGACCTTGACCGTGACCCGACACAACTCGAACCAAATAACAAGCAAGATACACGTGCAAGTTTGCTACATCTAAATTTCATCAAGCTTGTTCGATGCAAAAACCAAGTTTTTATATAAGTTCTTAGAGCGAACAGTAAATACATGTATTTTTCAGACGGTTATGCAACTTCTAACTTAAAAGCTAGAGTTAACATACATATATTACAAGGAAACACGTGATCATGAATTCATACAATATTTTATGATGTTTAAATTCGTGAGTAAACAACTTTAATGTATTTTAATGAACGCGTACTTTCAATTGCATATGTGTGTGAATTATGCTGACCAATACACGGTGTAAGGTAAACATTAGTAGTTTTATTATTGCAACAGTACATTTATTTTTAAAACAATGTTTCTATAGTTAAAATAAGGTTTTAATTAGTTTATGAGTCATCTGTAAACAAAAAAACATGGAAAAGGCATCAAATACGTTTAATATGATTTTCACAAAGCATCTCTTGAAACTAGTATAAAAGGGTCCTTCAGTCTTACATGTGATCATGAAAGATGCACATAGAACAACAAAGTTTTCTATTATTTTCACAAAACATCTCTATCAAGTGATCGGAATGCTGTTCAAACAATTTCAAATCTTCGAATCATTTCATATAAACAGGCCATTTATCCATCTCTCCTCGCCCATAAAGTTCGTGCTTCTCATTAAACTGTTCGTGGAACCCAATACAGTCATTACAAATGCCTTTTGAACTAAGCTGACAAAAAGAGTTGCTTCCGTGTTATCACCATCTTCTTCGCAAATACTGCAGCAAAAATCATAACTCACGACTGATCCTTTCTCCGCCATTTGCACTGTTTCTATTTATGAAAAAACGAATGTAAATGGTTTGTGCCTTTCACTTTACTAACTATTTTATATACATGTATTTCCGTGTATTTACTAGACATTCTAGTGTTATGAACCCCGCAAGTGTACACAAAATCTTGCACATTCCAAAATATAATTATCTTAAAACCACGATCTGATAGACGATTTACCTCAGTATAAGGTGTAAATATTCAACGAGTGGTAACAAATTACTGAAAGATAATATTTAAAAATGCCTGATCATTCAAAACACTGCTGTCTTAAAATACCGGTTCGGTTAATGTGTCGTTCATAATCGTTCTTAAAACTGCTATGTTTCAGATTGGAAAACTGCAATAAATAAATAAATACATACTAATTATTAATTAAATTAAATAAAATTTACTTTAAAAAAGATCTGCCTGAAATACAGTTGATGACCAAATAAAAAACACTTTCATTTTTCATTTGCAAGTGTATCCGTTTCTATGCAGAAACTTGGTTTGATGAAATAAATATAACGATACATTTTCAGCAATTATTCTAACCCAGATATAATTTAAATTGCTGTCGCAAACTTGGAGTTGTGTTGTGAGTGCCTTTTTGAAATCAATGTAGAGTGTTTTAGTGTATACCTATGTATACCGACCTATGTAGAGAGGTTTTAGTGTATACCTATGTATACCGACCTATGTAGAGAAGTTTTAGTACCTAAGTATACCGACCTATGTAGAGAAGTGTTAGTGTATATGTATGTATACCGGCCTATGTAAAGAAGTTTTAGTGTATTGCAGACTGAAGACCAGGGGATATCTTAATGTATGGTTTATTAGAAAAAGTGGTGTGAATAACTGACGGACATTCTCATTTACACATGAAGTGTGTTAAAGAGAATGCATCCTGAACTAATATTGTTAACTTATGTATAACAATGATTCAGTGGATTTCCTGATTTTTCTTTGGAAAATAATTGTGAAATATTTGCCAGTTCAGCTCATCAATTGTAATGAATTTTTTTAGATTTTGACATTACGATTATAACAAACTATGTATACTTTACACATGAGTGAGAACACATATAACAAACATTCGAATTAAACACGAGAATAGCTTCGTTTGATATTAAAAATGTTGGTATCATAAATCTTAAGGGCAAAACATAAATAAATACGGGAATTTAAAACCTTTTTTATCGTATTAACACTCGACAATTGTTCTATAGGAAAATATATGTTTGACCATAGAAAAAATATAAGAATCAAGATTTATAAAAAAAGAGACATAACACAAAATTAACTAAATATATATAATGACAAAACAGTGTTATGATGTGTATAATATGTACAGATCGAACTTAGAATAATGTATATTGACCAATGTATTTAAATGTTGCATAAACATAAAACCAAGCAGTAACAACATGAATTATTGATGTATAAAACTACTACAAAACCTACAACACAACCTGTAAGATGCATAACAAATAACACGCTTAAGAGTTAAAAATAATAACAGCCTTACTTTCGTTCAAAAAGCAGAAGTGTCCAGACTCTCGTCAGATTTGCCGCACCTAAAAATCGTTAATTGAATTAAAACTTTTTTTACTGCGCAAACATGGTCCATTTTCCGCTCCCGATGTGTATCGTCGAATAGCTATTTCTGCAATCATTTTAGTTAAGCATGCATATCTGTTCACGAAACATGAATATTTTCCGATAAGCTGCTAAAATTGTATGAAATTGTTTTATTTAATTAAGTTATAAGCTCTTGTCTTGAACGCAATCGAGTGTCATTGCTTATCTATCATGCTTTAGACTCTTACGTTGTGCCCATATGATTCAAATGTATGAGTATGTGCAGTAAGTTTTCATAATGAAAAATAACAACACATGAAAAGCGCAAGAAAGACCGATTAGTATTGTGAATTAATTGCATTAGGCGAATGGTTGTGATTGTTCGTCTGAGAATGTGGAAGTTATGTCTCCAATTATATCAGTTGTTTTCAGAATGACAGAACTGCACAAAACATTGGCACATGCCACAAGTAATTTTCAGCGATCACTAACAAATTCAGGGGCAAAGTTGGCAAACCCTGTACAACATGCATTTAGAATTAATTATTGGCACAGTTCATTATCAACCTTAAAATATGATTGGCAGATATATTCAATGTATATGGACACAGTATGTTGCGCTTTCATGTGATAATATCGATATGGAGTAAAGATATTTGAATTTTTCTTCTGTCTTTTTGTCTGCTCGCTCGCTCCTATTTTGGGGCGTCTAACTCAGTAGAACAAATATTTGTGCGACCTAATAAATAGACGTTTACACTCATTATTTTGACTTTATACTTTCTAAATGAGTATTTTGTCTCTTGATGAACGCTATCATCTTGTTGTATATAAAATTGTATAACGTGTTTATAAATTAATGAAGAATATTTGCAAATATAAGCAACAACCAATGTTTCTCGCAGCAAAACTGTTTTAAGTACATTAACAAAACTCATAAACTGAAACAACAAACATCAATCTCCACCACTCGTTCTTTCTGTTACAGTAACTAGTTGGTTACTGAAAAGAAATCCACGAATTCTTCAATGGTATCGATTCCATAAGCCATCGGTAGCCGTCCTCGTTTGCGGTCAACGTAACTGAGTTCTCCCTCCTTCATGTACTTGGCTCCGATTTTCTCTTGTGACCACTGTATGACTTCATCAATGATCGGCGTCTTCAATTCCACCATGTCTACCATCTGTTTAACAATAAGCAAGCCGTATGGAATCTCCTCTGTGATAAACTCGTGCTGAAAGTTCGGAACAAAGGTGTCATCTGTTGTCTTTGTCATTGGGTAAACCAATCCTTCCAAAGCTGTGTTTGTTTTCAGACAAGACAGAATTGATGACTTGTCCTTAATGAGACCAGGGTATTCCTCTATCAAATTCTGCTGTACATTAATCAATGCGGTGCCATCAAGAGAAGGGAACCGTTTTGTCAGAATATTGGCAAGGTCGTTAATTTCACTCGATATCCCATCGATATAACGCATTGAATTTTCGTCTACTTCCTGATACATAAGAGGCTCTTTATCAACGGCTTTGCCGTCCCAATCCTTCCATTTTTGGTACACCAACGATTGGTTAATTACAGGTATTTTCATAAGTGTATATTTAAGAATATTTGTTACTACTTTCAGTGCAGGTTTTGACCCGATTAGCATCTGGACTTTTTGAAGCGGAGAAAGTTTTTCTTTTGACCTTTCCATCAGCCACGCATGTACCACTTCTTTCGCGGCAATAACTTCTACCTCTTCGCCATATTTAACTATTCTACAAACCCATGGCAAGGTACCAATGGATAATACATTGCATGTCTTTTCGCGTTCCTTCAAGATAGCAATTACTTGATACTCGAATCCTGTAAAACCTGGAAATCCAATAACAAGACAATTCTCTTGAAGCAATGGAACAATCTGCTTTAACACACTTTCATGTAAACTTGCTGGCAAACAAATGGCAACAATATCTGAGATCTTGATGCTTTCCTCGAAATCATTTCTTACAGTAAACTTCACCTTTCCTGCTGCTTGCGACGATTTTGAACCGCTGCTATACTTTACTACGAATCCGCCTTTTTTCATAGCCGCCGTCCATCGTTCGGCTTCATCTTCGTGTGTGCTTACGACAGTGACAGTGGCATTTCCAACCAAGGACGATAGACCCGCTAAAACATGGGCCCCTTTTCCACCACCAACTATGGTTATATGCGTGGCCTTTGGAAACCCCGGCATCTGTCAATTACAAATATGTTTACATATAACGTGGCGAACCTTTAATATTAACAAAAATAGAATCGCTGAATCGTAAAGACAACATATGTGAAACAAATAGAAAACAGTTTTATCTAAATGCATTACCTAGTTCATTATCAACAAAGATATTTACTTATACTATCAACTTTTTATACATATATTATTATATGTAAAAACTATCCTAACAAATAAATACCTTCAATGTTTTATAAGAAAATTCCTACCGCAAGTAATTTCCGACAATATAATGTTAGTTCTCAGTAAGCTTCACAGGTAATGCTTCACGAAAATTCTCAGGTAAGAACAACTGGAAACACTAGTTGCACACGGTAGCTATGATACATGATTCTCAGGAGCACTTCGTTTAGTGGGCGGTTAAGACATGCTGTTATTTCTTGTGGAAATTACTTTCACTGCCTAGTGTTCTGACTCGAAGGAAATAGTTGTGGCATTCTTCGTTCTGCAATGTTTTGAGCGTGGTTTTACGATTGATCATGTATAAGTGTGTTGTGTTGTATGCATAGAAAACAGATGGTTTCCTTTCGTATCGTACGATCTATTTACGTATAATACTAGCGTTGAAAGTGCAGCAGGAAAATGTGAGAATTTTTTTTTAAGGACAGCCATGCGTTTCGACTCATTAATACACCACATAGCAGTGTGGTATAATGGAAAGCAAGAAATATCGTTGACAAATGATTGTCGGTGCATTTTATAAATATAATGAACAAACATATTTAAAACAAAATACAAGTAACCAAGAGACTTTATATAAATATATAAAGAGTACTGTATCATAATTTAAAGTTCCTACTCATGGCATGCAACTGTATGAGGTTTCGTTAATTTTATCCGTATGTTTTTTAAACAAAATATAATCTTTTTCTTTTAGAATATAAATAACAATAGGATAAAAATAAAAGAATGCATTAAGCATAACCGCATTGATTCACGATAACGAGTACGGTATACACGAGTTAAATACCTGTGTACACAAGCAGGCCGCATATTAGAAAATATTCTTAAGAAGCACATGTTTAAATACTTGACATATATCAACTATAAACATGTAGATGAGTATGCTCCTATACTTGTTTCGGCGTATCTGTCTTACCAAAGTTAGATGTTAATGAACGAAAATAATCCTTTCTATGTATACATCGGAATACCCATTCGACATGTATAGAAAAATGGTACAAGTTAAGAGGTGTTATTTACTACCAATGTCCGAGGGATTTCGAAAACGAGATGAAGCTAAGTCATGCAAATCTCACTTCGAAATATGAGACAGATCGCACGCGAAAATGGTCTGACCTAAGTGTGAAATAGACTTTGCACCGACTTGACTAACTCATGCCCACTGCACATCGTCTCAATGACCTAAATATTTAAGCCAAGTACCATGATAATCCTTTGAAACATATAGGTGATGTGGATCAGACACTTACATGCAAAGGAAAGGTGGAGAAATAGAGTATACATGGCTGGTACCGAGATAGAGAAAGTTTATCCGGTGAGGCTTAGAAAAAGAAAATAGGGCGAGCTTTAGCGAGTCCTATTTTCTTTTTCGGGCCGAAAAATAAATATGTTTAAACCAAAACGGATGAAAAGTTAAATGTCACACGATGAAATATTTCATATAAACTGAGAAATTTTTAACATTAACAATTGCGCCTGCAAATATTGATAAGGATTTTTATTCAAACATAGTCTTAGTTTGTTCGATTTATTGATATTTTATAGAAAAATAAAATCAATGGCAGACGACCGAAAATAAGTGTGCATTAGTGGATTGTTTTTATTCATTTTAAGAAATGCCGTATATTAAAGGTTAGAAGTAAATAAATTTACAGGCAAAATTGATTACTTCATTGCCATATGCTTGAATTTAATACACATTTATAACTTTAACAATCTTTTTTTGGACAAAACATTTGCCAGGAACTTAGCATTTACATTTTGTAAAAGGTCAAATATAAGAGCATGTTAATCGGCGCGTAGGAATACGTACTTAGCGTTGCCGGATATCGACTAGTTTATTCGACCCTGCTTTATTTGATCAATGTTTGCAACAGAGGCAGGATAATTGAATTCCTAAACAATCCATCCTGCTTTTTGAAGGTGGATAAATTATCGATTATTTTCGATTTTATGTTGCTAAAAATATATATGGAAAACTTTAAAGGGGCGGTCAACCAGATTGCTATATATCACGAAAAAGAGAAGTTCTAAAATACCGTATTTTTACAATTATTAGTTTATATTGATTAAAATATCACGACTGATATATAACATTACTTGAAAAATGTTGTAAAGTTTTTATATTTTCAGCGGTAATACAATTTTACTGAGCATGTCTACGGTTATTTGGAGGAGAGTTCTGTTGTTGTCGTTATATTTTGTGAAACTACGAGGATTGCTTATATAAAGTATAAAATACAACGCTTATTGTATGACTCCAGGGGTCAGTGGTTCGAGCTCTGTTCAGGGCTACTTCTTTTTCTGTTTTTCGTTTTATTCTTGATTTTTACTGGAGATTTTTTATGCAATGTTGACATTTATCAATATAAAGCATTTAATGACGGTATTTTAGAACTTTTCTTTTTTCGTCAATCTGGTTGACTGTCCCTTTAAACTCGCAAGTATGGCTCCATAAGTATGTTTTCAACTATTAAAAAAATTCGTCAGTTCTGTTCTTTTATATTTAAATACCGAGTACATCTACAATTGAAAAGCCTGTACTGCGCTTGCCACAAAAACCGAACTATTAATGTCATTCCTAGGTCACACATTCACGGAATTAGGATCGGATTGGCTACGGATACGATTCGGATCATGCGTGAAAGCCTTGCGTGAATTCCGTAGCTTTTCCTATTGCATCAACGGTCAAACGTAGTTGTATTTGCATGTACATGCCGATCGTACAGTTCCGTATTTCTCAATTCATACCTATTCGACAGAGCTGTAGGTACCATTCAAATCGTAGTTTTTCATTAGTTTCGGACAACGGGCATGTGAAGAGAATTTTACGAGTAGACTATCGAATTTCCATGACGATTTTTTTAAACGTGATATGGGAGCTCAACGATTGTTAAACCAGACTTTACAGTTTATATGGATCCCATTTGATCAAAACCTGCAAGCCTATTCTGGGTCAAGACATGCAGATACAATATGGGTTAACACCCGCAGGTTAATGTGCAAGTTGTTTACTGACGTGATAGTATGTAACCAATCTGATGTCATGACTAATCTAAGAATATGTGAGCAATGAAACTGTTCTGAATGATAAATCATACCACAGCGCTGGCATCAGTCCGATACAAAGGAACATGATACGAGTCACGCTCTGTGAAAAGGGGGTATAATGCATGTGCGTAAAGAGTCGTCGTCCCACATTACTAGCCTGTGTTGACTGCAAAGGCTCATCAGGGACGACACTTTCCGCTTTTATATTTTCTGTTTAAAAGTCTCTTCTAAGCAAAAGTCAAGTTTAGACGGAAAGTGTCGTCCCTGATTAGCCAGTGCGGACTGCCTTTTCACAGAGCTCATATATTCTTGTATCAGGTTAGTAAGTGTTTATATCAGTCAATATTCGGAGGTATATCATATTACTTGGAATCAACTCAGCCTGCATCATCAAATTTAGCAACAAGGAACATTTGTAACTAAGTTGTCTTATATTTAACACACAAAGTAACATAGACCGCATAACACGTATTTTACAAATATCAAGAACAAAAGCTTGTGTTGTGTTTTTAACCGGCAAACGCCACACAAAATATTTGTTTCCGCTAAAAAGGCAGAGTCGTAGGGTTCATATTGTACAACGTCTTTTTAAAAAGGGGGTCGAGAAGGTAATATATGCAAAACAAGAAATGTGTCCACAGGACACGGATGCCCGCAACTGTAACTTTGTCACTACATAAAAGTATAACTGTGTAAATGTTTTTGAGAAATACAGCGCCTACATTTTATTAAACTATTAGTTTGCTGCATAACAGGTGTTCAATATTTAAATTTTGTTGTTTGTTACAGATGTCATCTGCTGCAGTTTGTAGATATTTTTTCGTTGTAAAAATAACTATCGTGTTTTCTATATATCACCCTCTTTATTTTTTCATATTTTTACATTTTCAGAATTAACATACTGCTTTGGAGTAGAAAAAAGAGATAGAGAGGAAACAATAGGAGCTCAGCTTACTTGATGATCAAAGTAGTCAGAAAATTGTATGTTTCTCTGGTGCAGAAAACTTTTAAGTTCGCACAATATGTGTCAATATATGGTGAATACCGCTTAAGGCAGTGCTTGGGGCAAAAGTAGCGTTGTACTTCAATGGCTCTCCTGAATATACTCAATGAAACCAGTCTTCAACTTTCACAATCTGAATTATTATACTTGTTTTCAATCTGAATTATTTATTGACAGTTAATATATGTACTTCACATGTGTATTTTGGCAACACTGGGGTCAAAATTTGTGTGCGTATGGAAAGGCCTTGTCCATATACACATGCATGCCAAATATGAAATTGCTATCTGAAGCGACATAGAAGTTATGAGCATTTTTCGAAATCTAAACGCAAAGTGTGACGGACAGACGGACGGACAGACGAACGGACAGACGAACGGACAGTCCGATCACTATATGCCCTCCATCGAGGGCATAAAAATGTCTTAGAATATCAAAATAAATCAGAAAGCCACATAAACTAGAGAGCGGACAACATGCTTAATCCTTGAAATGCACTAAGTGACCCCGTGACCTAGTTTTTGACCCGGCATGACCCATATTAGAACTTGACCTAAATATTGTCTTGATACAACTTCTTACCAAGTTTAGTAAAGATCAGATGAAAACTACTTCAATTAGAGAGCGGACACCATGCTAAATCCTTGAAATGCACTAAGTGACTCCGTGACCTAGTTTTTGACCCGGCATGACCCATATTCGAAATTGACCTAGATATTGTCTGGATACAACTTCTGACCAAGTTTGGTAAAGATCGGATGAAATCTATTTGAATTAGAGAGCGGACACGAAGTGTGACCGACCGACGGACAGTGTGAAAACTATATACCCCCTTTTCTTAGAAATGGGGGCATAAAAATATTAAATTTACTGAACGATATTCATTTACTGCCGTTTTGTAATTTATCATACTGCTTCATTGATATCTGCCTGATATAACGTTGTATGATATATTTTGCTGCATGACGAGGTTTTGCCAAGCCGCTTTTTGTGCTGATTGTATCCTCTATACCAATTTGTAACAAATTATGGTGTTGTTGTCTTAAATCATAAGACTACAAAAAAGTGACAATATATTCATAAGATAGTTCAGTGTAATTTGCATCTTTATTTCAGCAAATCAAAGTAAGAATATCAAGTGTTTTCAGTTAAACAATACATACACACACTTTAGGAACATTCGCTCATCATTTAAGACTGCAAATGTGAGCTGTCTTTCTGTGAATACACTTGCAACAAAGCATCTGCCGTACGTGTATGACGGCAGACGCAATCATCCATTTAACAATGTCGATCTTAAAATTTAAGTGTCTACAATTTAGTGTACAAGGTTTTATGAATGTTGAATAACAGAAATGATACCGAATTGAATTGTACAAATGTTTCCTTTACTTTATAGTTGAAGCTACTTCAAAGCAAAAGTAAATTATGTGTGTAAGATGCAATATGGGCAACTGTATATGAGATCATGCGTTTTTATTAGTTAATAATAACAACCAAGCCAACTTTCTTGGCTTTTTATATTTTAAATAAGTCAGGAGGTCTCAGCAATACTTAAACATTGTACACTGATTTTTTTTATTACATGTTGCAGTGGTTTATAATGTTTTCAAAGTTTACAACACAAGGCATAGTCAACACTCAATTACTGAATCATTAATAATAATGACTGGGTTCTCAAATTGCTAAGTACAGAAATCATCCATACTTGTTAAACAAAGAAACACTTTAAATGATAATATGTTAATTGTTATAAGTGTGTTTTGTAGCAAAAAGTACACAGACAATCACCATAATATTTCTCAACAAACCAATGTTTCAAGAGCTATTATTTCACTTCTTTGTTTAGTTTTGATTGAAAAAAAAGTTAATACATGGTAGCATGTAGGCAATTGTGTGAAAGTTCTCTATTACCCTTCTTGCAGTAACAACACATTTCAACAGTACAGTACAAATTCACTCCCTTATCATTTTCACACTTAGAAGCAAAGTGAAAATGGCTATGTGAAAACAGCATAAAATCCAGAACAGTTTGCCAGTAACTCGCAGTCTGTCCAGGATTTATGCTGTCAGTTGCGCATCAGTATCTTAGGGTTGAAAATGAAGTCTTTAAAAGTTGAATCAAGTAAGAAAGGTTTTTAATTAAATTTAACTTTCTGAGGGACCACAAATGCATCAAAATACGTTTCTAAGTGGTAAAGGGTTACATGTAACCTCATACAGAGACTTGGAACTCCTTTGAAAATAAAAACGTTGACCATGCAAAATACTAGAAAACAAGGCAGCTCATCAAAATATATGAGATCCAAATCCAAAAGTTTGCTTGATTCTCTGCCAATAGTTCACCTTCCAGCCTTCGATTGTCTTTTCATATTCACTGCTGGGCACTCCAGTTTGTTTCACTTTTAATAATGTACTGCCGTCCTTCTCCTTAAACTCAAGCGTCACCTCTGAGAAATGCACGTCCGGCCAGGTTTTTAATCGCCACCTCATCACTATCTTCTCTTCTGGAACCTGAGAGTGGCAATAGGAAATAAGAAACAAGTAATCTACATATATTAGATAACAATAAATCCTTGATTTTGCATGATATGTATATCATCTTTTTTTTATTAGGCTCCTGTTGAAAGCTTTAATTTTCTGACACAAGGTATTTGCTTTCGGCAGAGTTCTGGCAAAGTATCAAAAAGGTGGGACTAATGTCTCACAGCTCATAAAAATGTAGGGACATTTTCTGTTGAGAAACAAACTAATAAACTTAAAATTGATCTTTTCAACAAAATAATGATACTATTTTGTGTATAAACCATATCTGAAAAAGCATGCAACATTTTTTTTTACAATAATTCGTGAGCCAATTTAACTCTTTTAGTTAAAAATAAAAATATAACTAAGAATTTCGAAAATTCTTGTTACTTCTTTTTTTTTTATCAAACATGTGACACTGACTTTTTTGCCTCAAATTTATTTTTATCATTTACAAATGGCATATTATAGTTTTGTTCTTTTTCTAGAAGGTATCCTTTATTTCCATAAATTCGCAATATGAACTTGATCATGCAGCAAACAATAACATCTTGGAAAACAAAGCAAATACTCTTCACTTCAGATAAGTATACCTCAAAACACATTATTTTATCGATATGCTTAGATGGTTGCACAATGTCAGAGTAATTCATTAATCAAGCAGACCTTAATCAGAAGTTTTATTCATACTCTGACTATTTGAAATTTGATATTCCTCCCCATTTTTTTTCCACATTTCTTGACCATTCAACTCACAAATTGTGTGTGTGCAACATAAAGCACAACTAGACCACATATTTGCAACATATGGGAAAATTATGCAATGAAACCTCTCTTGGGGGCATCAAAAGAATACTGTATTATACTGTCTTTTTTGCAAAAGGCAAGATATCTATATAACTGACAATAATATTGACAGATTTGAGTGAATATATATGTAAAATGCTTGAACCCCAGTGACATAAATATTTATCTTTATCTATTATCTTTATGAAGAATCTAGGTCCAAAAATATCTTTAAAATATAAACTTTGGTTAAATTTGTATGAAGCCTTGTTAAATGAAGAACATCAGTTTGCCATATGATTGCAATCAAAGCACCATTATGATGAAATTGCAAAAGAAATAATATAAACCTCCCAGCAACCCTAACCTATCATAATATAAACCTCCAAGCAACCCTTACCTATCATAATATAAATCTCCCAGCAACCCTTACCTATCACAATATAAATCTCCCAGCAACCCTAACCTATAAACCTCCCAGCAACCCTTACCTATCATAATATAAACCTCCCAGCAACCCTAACCTATCATAATATAAACCTCCCAGCAACCCTAACCTATCATAAAATAAACCTCCCAGCAACCCTTACCTATCATAATATAAACCTCCCAGCAACCCTAACCTATCATAATATAAGCCTCCCAGCAACCCTAACCTATCATAATATAAACCTCCCAGCAACCCTTACCTATCATCATATAAACCTCCCAGCAACCCTTACCTATAAACCTCCCAGCAACCCTTACCTATCATAATATAAATCTCCCAGCAACCCTAACCTATAAACCTCCCAGCAACCCTTACCTATCATAATATAAACCTCCCAGCAACCCTTACCTATCATAATATAAGCCTCCCAGCAACCCTAACCTATCATAATATAAACCTCCCAGCAACCCTTACCTATCATATAAACCTCCCAGCAACCCTAACCTATCATAATATAAACCTCCCAGCAACCCTTACCTATAAACCTCCCAGCAACCCTTACCTATCATAATATAAATCTCCCAGCAACCCTAACCTATAAACCTCCCAGCAACCCTTACCTATCATAATATAAACCTCCCAGCAACCCTTACCTATCATAATATAAGCCTCCCAGCAACCCTAACCTATCATAATATAAACCTCCCAGCAACCCTTACCTATCATATAAACCTCCCAGCAACCCTAACCTATCATAATATAAACCTCCCAGCAACCCTAACCTATCATAATATAAACCTCCCAGCAACCTTTACCTATCATAATATAAACCTCCCAGCAACCCTTACCTATCATAATATAAACCTCCCAGCAACCCTAACCTATCATAATATAAACTTCCCAGCAACCCTAACCTAACATAATATAAGCCTCCCAGCAACCCTTACCTATCATAATATATACATCCCAGCAACCCTTACCTATCATAATATAAACCTCCCAGCAACCCTTACCTATCATAATATAAACCTCCCAGCAACCCTAACCTATCATATAAACCTCCCAGCAACCCTAACCTATAAACCTCCCAGCAACCCTAACCTATAAACCTCCCAGCAACCCTTAATCATTCTGAGGCAATTCAGAATACCATACAACATTGAGTCCAGTACTAACCAGTTCTACAAATCCTCCAGTGACATAGCCATTAACATTGAGTCCAGTACTAACCAGTTCTACAAATCCTCCAGTGACATAGCCATTAACATTGAGTCCAGTACTAACCAGTTCTACAAATCCTCCAGTGACATAGCCATTCATGAGCGAGATGCGTCCACCCTTCTCTACCTCATAGATGGCTGAACCCCCCGTGAAGGCCTGCACCATCTGAAACATCCCACAGCAACACATACATATTACTTGTAGACTGATTTTTGTTTCATCATTTGGGCTTTTTGCACTTTCAAACTGCCCTAATTGAATCAGAGGTAGAAGAAAAAGTCATACAAATAACCTATAATGACAAATAACCAAACAAGTTATGAGCTCCAGCAAGGGAAATGAGCATGCAATTCTGTGGAATGTAACCCTACACTCTACAATAAGATCAGTCTCTTTTAAAACTCAAAATTGTGTGTGTATTATATGTTACTATCGTATGGTTATAAGGGAGACGGAAAACTACAACGGGCGAGGCATGGTCAGGGGTGATAACCCCAAAAAAGGGTTAGGGTAAGGGTTAGGGTTAGGGGTCGGGTTAGGGTTGGGTTTAGGCTAACCCAAACCCTAACCCGACCCCAAACACTAACCCAAACCCTAACCCTCTAACCCCCCCTTGCGCAATACCATACCATGCCTCGCCCGTTGTAGTTTTCCGTCTCCCATGGTTATAAGGGCTGTCAGAGAACATGACAATATTTAAGCCCCAATTACAGTTTCAACTAAGAACAAGGGCTGTTTGTAAAACATGCATGCCCCCCATATGGGCTGGCAGTTGTAGTGGCAGCAATTGTGTGAATACGTTTTTTGGCACCATGACCTTGACCTTTGATCTAGTAACCTGAAAATCAATAGGGGTCATCTTCGAGTCTTTATCAATGTACCTATACAGTTTCATGATCCTAGGCCTAAGCGTTCTTGAGTTATCATCCGGAAACCATCTGGTGGACGGACGGACATACGGAAAGACCGTCATGTGCAAAACAATAAACCCCCTCTTCTTCAAAGGGAGGCATAAAAATATTGCAGCTGTTATAGCTAGTCAACCTTTGCCTGATACTGATCTTTACACATTAATATATTGGAAGTAGCGTTGAGAAGAATACATAAGTTTTAATACTAGAATCAGGTTCAAATAGATACAAGAGGCCCTAACGTGCTCATGAGACACTAATGAACTTAACTTTTACGACAAGGTGGTGTTCAAAGTAATAAATGTTCTTTATGATACATAAATAGTCCATTTTTATTTTTGAACTTAGCTGCATTATTGTAGGATCAAATGTTTCGACCTGTTTCATTCAGATTGGACAAAGAAAAAGACTTCTAGAGTAAACATTTTTTATTTTACTTTTTTTGAGCACACAAGACCCAATTTTGAACAACCCGCAAGAAGAGACCAAAAAATGTGGCCATTAGAGCGTTTGGTTTCACTAAAGCCAAACAAGGGCTGTTTGTACAACATGCATGCCCCCAATATGTGCTGTTAGTTGTAGTGGCAGCCATTGTGTGAATACGTTTTTTGTCACTGTGACCTTGACCTTTGACCTAGTGACCTGAAACTCAATAGGGGTCATCTTCCAGTCATGATCAATGTACCTATTAAGTTTCATGATCCTAGGCCTAATTATTCTTGAGTTATCATCAAGAAACCATTTTACTGCTTTGAGTCAGTGTAACCTTGACCTTTGACCTAGTGACCTGAAAATTAATAGCGGTCATCTGCCAGTCATGATCAATGTACCTATTAAGTTTCATGATCCTAGGCATAAGCATTCTTGAGTTATCATCAGGAAACCATTTTACTATTTCGAGTCACTTTGACCTTGACCTTTGACCTAATGACCTGACAAACAATAGGGGTCATCTGCCAGTCATTATCAATGTCCCTGTGAAGTTTCATGATCCTAGGCGTTAGCATTCTTGAGTTATCATCCGGAAACCATTTTACTGTTTCGAGTCACTGTGACCTTGACCTTTGACCTAGTGAACTGAAAATCAATAGAGGTCATCTGCCAGTCATGATCAATGTACCTATGAAGTTTCATGATCCTAGGCCTAAGCATTCTTGAGTTATCATCCGGAAACCATTTTATTATTTCGAGTCCCTGTGACTTTGATCTTTGACCTGAAAATCAATAGTGGTCATCAGCCAGTCATGACCAATGTACCTATGAAGTTTCATGATCCTAGGCCTAAGCGTTCTTGAGTTATCATCCGGAAACCATCTGGTGGATGGACCGACGGACGGACCAACCAACCGACGAATCGACCGATATGAGCAAAACAATATAACCCCTCTTCTTCGAAGGGGGGCATAATAAGGAAAACTGCCACGCCTCATTCCCACCATGTTTTAAAGAACGGGAACCATTTTCAAAATGTGTCTGTGTTATCATTGGAAAAAATGATCTGACCAAATTCTTGAAGATTGGACTTAAAAATATGACTTTTAGAGTGTTAACAAAGTTTCACCACAGCCATATTAGAAAAAAATGCTCTGCCCCCTTAAAGCCATGTTTTTCAACAGACCAGAACCATTTTCGCACTCGGCCCAAATATCATTACAACAGCAACCCTACCGAGTTTAAAGAAGAATGGATAAAACAATGTGGCCATATGAGCATAAACAAGGTTTCACTTCAGCCGTATAAAGAAAACCATGGCCATGTTTTCTAGACACTGGAACAATTTCCGAAATTCAACTGAGATATCATTTGAATAAAATATCAGACTTAGTTTTGTGAGGATTTGACTGCAATGTGATTTCTAGAGAGTTAAAAAGGTTTTTCTAAAGACCTATAAGGAAACCGGACACTGGCAGCAAAATTTTTAACAGACAGAATCATTTTCGAACTCTGCTCCATACATTTGGGGGCCAGTAAAAAGTATTTGACATCAGATGGCAAAAATTATCACAGAGAATAACAACATTTAACAAGAAATGTGTTTGTCAGAAACACTATGTCCCCTTCTGCGCCGCTTTGAATTATTTTTTTTACCTTTGACCTTGAAGGATGACCCTGACCTTGAACTTTCACCACTCAAAATGTGTGGCATGTGTTTGTCAAAAACACTGTCTCCTTCTGCGCTGCTCTGATTTTTTTTCAAAATAAGCAGCTCCATGCGATACACATGCGATACCAAATATCAAGTTGCTATCTTGAATATTGAAAAAGTTATTGCAAATGTTAAAGTTGGAGCAAACAGACCAACAGACAGACAGGGCAAAAACAATATGTCCCCCACTATAGTGGGTGGGGGACATAAAAATCCCAGATTATTCGTCTATTTACCAATGGAGAGCATAAAAGGTGTCAAAATTTTACACTGCAGTGTAAATATACCTTATAAGTACATCATATTCAGGGCAAGGCGGGGCCTCGGAACTGCAGGCAGGGTCTCGGAACTTTAGGGCGGTGCACCCTTACATTAAGGCTCAGCCAAAGCACTGTATATATCTGTCCTGAATACAAGTCCTGATCCAGTACCTCCTGACCTTATCAGTGAACACTCTGCTTAAATAACAATTAAATGTCTGTCCTGAATACAAGCCCTGCTCCCCTTACCTCCTTATCAGTGAACACTCTGTAGAGCTGGGGTGGGGCACACACAAACTCCTCTTCCAGGGTCACTGTCTTGGTGTCAATTTTCACTCCCACTGATGTTTTATCTGCAGCATGTGAGCTGTTGATCACCATCTTACTCATCTCTACTTTCGCATTGAGCTGAAAATCATGTGTATATTGGTGTACTTTCACATTTTGGGGAAAAATTGCAGACTCTTTGGATGGGGACTTTAATGACATTTGGATATTAATTTTTTCTACATAAGAATAAGATAATGACACAATTACATGTTGTTATTCTCCTTAGTTATGATTACTCAAATGCCTTCAAATGCTAAATTATCCCTAAAAATGCTTAATTACATTGATATGATCAAACTTGTTTTGATACAAAGTCCTGAAATTTTTGTAAAAAACTTCGCCATTTTAGGTCCAAATTACGTTATCTTTTTTTTCCAAAATAAAGCTTAAATTGATGGAAGAATTTTAAGGCAAATTTAAAGGGACAAATATTCTGCTTGAGATGGGAAATGTGGCTGAAACTCAGCCAGGGGTGTCAATTGGCCAAAATCTAAAATCCTGAAAATAAGCCTATCATTTGGGGGCCAGAGCAAAATAGGGTTAATAATTCATGTAATTTTGTTAACTATTGTTTATAACTTCGTAAACAATATGTCAAAGTAAAATAATTTGTGTTTAAGATGACATTTTGTGACAATAATCTTAAAATTGCAGAAAAAAATCCTCTGATTTATATCAATATCAAAATTGGTCCTTAAGGGCCAAAATCCTGATTTCAGGAATAATCCTGAACTTTAACACCTCTGTCAGCTCCAAATTGGCCCAAAAGGTTAGCTGGTATTGAATATGTTTTACTCGTTTCTTGTCACCAATGTTCACCATTGTCTGTATAACAATCTTCAGATAAAAAATAACTATAGATAAAAAATAACTATCTATTAAATGATCATTTTATAGCTATAATACTTTGTTTAAATGCTTATTCACAATGTTTTGTATGTTTCAGTAATTAATACCTTTAGAACAAAATGCATGAACTACAGATCCTTGCTCTTGAACCCCAATTCTGATCAATTTTTCATTGTTTAACCCTTTCCCACTCAGAAGCTAAGTGAAAACGGCTATGTGCAAACAGCATAAAACCAGGACAGCCTATGAGTAACAGGAAGGAAATAAAGCCTTTCAAACTTGAATCTAGTAAGGAAGGTCTTTAATTAATAGTAACTTTCTAAGGGACCACAAATGCGTCAAAATACGTACTTAAGTGGGAAAGGGTTAAAAAGCTGTAATCTCAATACAATCACAGGTTACTTCAAACAATAATGTGCCAAAGTATGATGAATTAAATAAAATCATGTAAATCATCTATAAAAGTAGTCTATTTTAAATTGAAACGAAAGCATAAGTCCCTGGGCATGGCTTGAATGATAATTTCTTAACCTTTTTTCCAATATAGCAAATTAAATATTTAACAAGATACAAAACCATATTCAATAAATACACAGTAATGTTACTTACAACTTCTTCTGTAGTTTTCTTTTCATTTGCCTGATTCTTTGTTGGTAGTATCACATTTTGGCTGTATTCTGAAACAGATATTACATTGATTTTTTCAAAAACATTTAGCAATTATTTGATGCTTTGTTAACTAAACACAGATGCCCCCAGTGGAAGCATTGTCGTTGGTGAAATCGAAGTTTCAGTACAAAAGTAAGTCTTGTCAAGGCAAACATGAGGAAAAGTGCCGTGAATATATCAAGAGTCCAATGGAGGTATTAAAGCTTTTGGAGTAAGTATAACCAATTTTAAGCAAATTGACCTAATTTGAGTAAACCAAAGTTTTGACCTTCTGAAATAGTTTCAGTCCAAAAATAGACCAATGTCAAGGTCAAAATAAAATCAGATGTTGTCCATGCATTATGCAGCGTCTTATCTGGGTCTACGCTGTTTGCAATGTCCTAGCAAGCAGTATTCATTGTAGACGAAAAAGGGCATTTGGGGATTATTTACACTTTCAAACTTATAATAACTGCAAAAGAAGGTTTATGTCTTGGTGAAAATGAGGTAAGGTAAATGGTGTGTGTTGATAATAAGCTATAAAGAGAATCCATACAAGTATCAAAGCTTTGTAGAAGGCATTATTTATTATAGACTAAAGACTTTGGGTTAAACACATATAGATGGATTGACAGACAAATGCAAAAACATTCAAACGAACAGGTTAATCGCTATATGACCCAATAGCAGTAGAAAACCTATTTAGACTAGAAATCTGAGATAATGTTTTATACATTTACACATTAATTACAACATACCTTCTTTTAAACATTTGATATAGGTTGCAAACTGCTTTTGCATCAATGGTGTCCCAGTTTTGCGCATGATTTCTTTTAATTTCAAGCCATCGTCTTTTTCTTTTTCAACAGAAACATTAACCTAAAATGATACATATGAACATTCAATTTCAGTCTAGAAAAAAGGCTTTAAGCGCAGTAAAGCCAGTAGCATAAACATTTCTGAAAAAACAAGTCAGTACCTTCATTTGCTGCTAATATATTGCATAAATGTTAAAATTAATTTGATTTCCACATAGAAAGGTAAAGTTAAATTGTAAGACAAGGGACAAAATTGTCACAAAACCAGGTTTTCATTGTGAAAAAAAATATGATAAAGGGAGACAACTCAAACTGAACTTTTTAAATAAACAAACAAAATTAACCCCCTTTGTAAGTTTGTTTTAAAATAAATCTATTTTTAGTCTTGGCGACCTTGACATTGGAGATATTGACGTGATTCTTTCGTGCAACACACCGTCCCATGATGGTGAACAAATGTGCCAAATGATTTTAAAATCTCATAATGAATGACATAGTTATAGCCCAGACAAGCTCATTTTTGGCTATTTTTTACCTTTCAACTCAAAGTGTGACCTTGACCTTGGAGATATTGACGTAATTTTTTCGCGCGACACACCGTCTAATGATGGTTAACAAATGTGCCAAATGATTTTAAAATCTCACAATGAACGACAAAGTTATGGCCCGGACAAGCTTGTTCCGCCCGCCCGCCAGCCAGCCAGCCAGCCAGCCCGCCCGCATTCGCCAATCTAATAACCAGTTTTTTCCTTCGGAAAACCTGGTTAAAAACCTGGTTAATAAAAATGGCAATATTACTTTCTATGATTCTTCGGTCTTAAAACTATGCTTAGGGAAACAAGCATAAAATAATTTACAAACAAGGGACAAAATTGTCACAGCACCAGGTTTTCATTGTGAAAAAAAAATCTGATAAAGGGAGAAAACTCAAACTGAACTTTTGAAATGAACAAACAAAATTAACCCCCTTTGTAAGTTTGTTTTTAAAAAAAATTTATTAGTCGTGGCGACCTTGACATTGGAGATATTGACGTGATTCTTTCGTGCGACACACCGTCCCATGATGGTGAACAAATGTGCCAAATGATTTTAAAATCTCACAATGAATGACATAGTTATGGCCAGGACAAGCTCATTTATGGCCATTTTTGACCTTTGAACTCAAAGTGTGACCTTGACCTTGGAGATATCGACGTAATTATTTCGCGCGACACACCGTCCAATGATGGTGAACAAATGTGCCAAATGATTTTAAAATCTGACAATGAACGACATAGTTATGGCCCGGACAAGCTGGTCCCGCCCGCCCGCCAGCCAGCCCGCCAGCCAGCCCGCCCGCATTCCCCAATCTAATAACCAGTTTTTTCCTTTGGAAAACCTGGTAAAATATTGCATTATGGTAATTTCAAATGAACAATTTACTAAAATGGACAAGAAATATTAAATTATTCAGGACAACTTAACAGGTGATTTATTCAGAACATCAATCTAACTGGAAAAACGTTTGCCAAGGTAAATGTCAAATAAGATCCAGTATTCAACTATTCAAATGAAATGCTCACATACATGTACTTGTTTAAGGCACCAAAATAGTTGGGGTGTCTGATAACAAGATCATGGCTAGATCAGGGTTTTCTTCCCCTTTTTGGGAAGATAGCCCATGGCTTTGTATTTGGGAATTTTATCGGCATTTTTTAAGAAACTGGGAAAATAAATTCAGTAGCCTTCTTTGGTAGCACTTTAGTACAACCATATATATTGATATAACTCTGAATAATAATTCAAATTAAAATCATATAAATCATTATTATGTACTTTGTTACATGTAATTGAAAGAATATTGGTGTAAAAAAATCATTAGACACTTCTAAAAAAAAAAAAAAAATTAAACTGGGATTTTTTTTCCAAATTTTGGGAAAAAAGTAAACCTTTTGCCATTGGGAACATAGCCGTTATTCGGCTATAAAATCGGGATAAAAAAACCTTCAGATATTTGTCTGAATAGATGTAAACACCTCCACATAAATAGAAAGAAATACAATAAAGTGTTAGAAAACTTTTAGGCTAAAATCTATTTAAAAATATAAGACATTTTGACATAAAATTTCCAGGAAGCCATATTCATTTCATATAAACTTAGAAGGAACAAAATGAGGGCATTATCTTCCACTCATACGTGTCCACTTCCAAATATCTGGAATTTTTACTTAAGAAAGTTTGAGATTTATGTGTATTGAAGCTTACATCGATTTCATCTGGCTCATGTTCCTCGCTAAGGTTAGGAACATCAAATTTCCCTTTGTACTTTTTATCACTCTCCTTCATAATTCCTGCAAGAAATCAATTTAGTTTGTAACATTGGCTTCCATTACAAGATATTGAATAACTTTAAATAGAGCTGAACTCTTCATAATATTTTTCAACAAAAACAGGTCCAATAAGAAATCAAATTACCTGTACATTAAAACAAACATGACTAATGGAATAATTATTTTCATGAATGCTGTTTGTAAAAGATATTTCTTCATTGACAAAAAAGCATATTATATCTTTGTATACACAACAACTTATTATGATACAGGCATGCCACACACGCAAACACAACATCATTACTATTTACCTGACCACTCTCCATTGATGACCCACTCATAGAAGAATATTAACTTGGCTTTCCTATTATTAGCAGAAGCCTCCCCTTCTATACTGCTTACTGAGGTAATTTCACATCTTCCTGTCAATATAATCAGCATATTTATGAACTTAAAGCATGATATAAAATCAGAGAGCTTTAAGTTATATCAAAAACAAAATAAAGGAAACACTAATAAAACCAATAGATTGGTAAGCACATTACACAACAGTCATTTTAGATTGGTATGCACATTACACAACAGTCATTTATCAAGTATTGTTGTGATATTTATTTGTTGTGCTAATGTCCTGCTTGTAATGAATGTAAAATATGATTAACATGCATATAAATTTAGATACTGATGCATTTAAAATGCAGATCCAAGTAAAACGTTTTTTTTTTATTATTCTGGTCAAGTTACATGTAATTGATTATTCTCTCTAATTAGAGTTATGATTTCAATGCCTTGTCTTATAGTATGGATTGTTTAATGTTTGTTAATATTGAATACAACTCGTAAAAAACTACATGGTAAAAAAATGCACAATATACCTTCTTCAGTTTCTATCACAAGACCTGTCAAGAGTTCTTTTAGTTTGTCTTTTGACCAGTTGGTTGCATTTTTCTCAGTCCTGAAATAGAAACCAGTTCTTTAGATGGCCAAAGATTGCCCACCTGTGTAATCTTTTAAATATTGATTACCAGAAGAATTTGTTTAAAGTAATTTTGATATTAAATAAATTTTATTGAAAAACCTTGTGGTCCCTAGCGTGTGTGTAAAGATTTCACTACATGGGCATCATTTGGAAACAACTTTCTATGCCATTACTCACAGTGCCCTCAATCTATCAAATCTGACGCCGAATTTCGGCGGCAGTCCCCCACCTGAAAAGTATATACTTTTTCCCCCAAAAAACTGATTTTTCCCCCTCAGAAAAATATAAAAAATCGCTGATTTATAGTTGAAAATTGACTCTAATATATCAAGCTAGTATTTTACCCTTTTATCACCCACTTTTATTTTGTGTTTAATCTGACATTCATAATCCAGTTTTGACCAGAATGTCTGCTTTCATTGTACATCACTTTAACACCTGTGTACTGCGATAAACAATAACACCATTTGCCAAACATCACAGGTCATTTTGGGTGTACCATTCTCTGTTGAATTTGCTCTGAACTGCCGAAACACACCAATGCACACATGAAGGTGTATACAATTATAACTGTAAATTTCACGAGTCAATACTGACCTATCTCAACAATCTTTGCGCGTTAGATACAATGTTAAATACGTACTTTCTTTTAATTTAGAGGTACTATCAAAGCCCATGCTTTCCATGAGAATGAATGACGTCATTTTGTACATGGGTCTCATTTGTGCATGCTTTCTTGAACAATAAAACTTGACAACAGTTTTGGATAACAAATTTAATTATACGCATTTGAAAATACTTACATGGAATAATGTTTTGTTTTATACCAATAAATAACATATGGATATAACAAATATTTCAATAAGGTAGGAAAATAGCGTGTTTTGAGATTGCCAAACTATGCTCATGCATACATACACATGCATGAATAACCTGACAATTTATATCGCGCCCCGATATATCATGGTCGCGATCTTTGGTTTAAGACAGACTTTGCATGCAAATGGACACAGCACTAGCTTGTTTTAGGAACAAAAATATATACAAAAATGTTTATAACAGTTAAACATAGTTGTTGTTTTTTTCGTTATAAAAATTCCCCCATTTACAAAAAATTCCCCCTCCTAAGGGCTGCGCGGACCCCTTCCCCCAAAGTAGTGTGAGGGCGCTGACTCATTTATGAAAGTGTTCAAGATTAGGGTACTATTTTGTTTCAAAACAATGTATATGGTGTTTTTTTTACACATGTGCAATTGATCATGCCCTCTGTTGTGAATTTAGTGCAGTTTCCTGCTAGATTACCACAAACATTATGTTCATAAGACGTTACATTTTGTATATTGGTAATGTTATTGCTATCATTCATATAATTATATTTTAATGTTTTTAAAAAGGTCAAACGTGGATTGCGCTACGCTACTTATTGACAAGCAATTTACAACTACTCGCAGGCTGTTCAGGTTTTATGCTGTTTGCACACAGCCATTTTCACATTGCTTCTGAGTGGGAAAGGGTGAACTCATGGACTGATGGGAAAATCCAAACCAATTAGCACCTGGAATAAATTCCGATAATAAGGATTAAAACGTGTCGTTATTAGGGTACGACTAAATTGCGTATATGACTTATATCCAGGGATATGACTAAAAAGGGCAAAAGTGCGGATATGATCAGATAACGGCTTTTTAAATGTGCTTTCCTTTTTTTTTTATATGAAAATCGCTGTATGAACAAAAATACACTCGGTTCATGCGTAATGTTACGTTCGAATGAATTTTAATGTGTTTTTCATTGGCATTCAAATTTCAGTAACTTCAAATTCATATCCGCGAAGATGAAAAGACCAGTCGGAGCACCGCTTTTAGGTTGCTCTGTTTTGAGGCAATGTTAACAGATTTATCACATATTGTGAATTTTACATTCAACAGTGATTTGTTTATATAAAACAAGAATATCAGTGAAACTGATGGATGCTCCCCGATGATGCGCTTTGTAAATGTATGTGTTCATAAACACCTAAAAATATCTATTATTAGCCTCGGTGACCTTGACCCAGTGACCTCAAACCTCATGAAAAGGTAGAGGTCCATGCAAGGTACATACATGCCAAATATGAAAGCGATTGGTAAAGTATTGAAGGCGCTATGAGAAACGGTAGCAAAAGTGTGACAGAAGGAAGTCTATTATTAGCCTCGACCTCGTTGACCTTGACCCCAGTGACCTCAAACCTCATCAAAAGGTAGAGGTCCATGCAAGGTACCTACATGCCAAATATAAAAGCGATTGGTAAAGTATTGAAGGCGCTATGAGAAACGGTAGCAAAAGTGTGACGGAAGGAAGGAAGTACGGAACTACAATCTGGCAACTATATGCTCCACCGAAAATATTTTCGGGGAGCATGAAACTGCACAAAACGCATAAATATTCCCTATATTCGTTCATATTCGCACTTTTCGTTCATATCCCATTTTTTTGCCTAAAATTACCGCCAATATTCGGCTGCTTCCCAATTGCAAAAAATGACGTTTTTTCCCAAAAATCTGACCAAAATTTCCCAAAATATGACCAAATTTTCCCAATAAAGCCAATAAGATTAGAATGTCATTTAGCGTTAATTTCGTAGAACGAGTGCCGATCGAGCTTGTCGAGTCTTCGCCGAATGACAACTGACTTACGAATGTTCGCGAACGTAGCCGAATACGATTTGAAGTTGCTATCCACACATCTCTCTCTATATTGCGGAGGATATAGTCAATAGTCGATGTATCCCGATTGTTAACGACTGTTTTTACACACGTCCAAGATGGCGGCAAGCAGACAAGAAGTTTGCGATGAGCAGCGAAAATGATAACACTAAAATTAACAGTGGACATCACATGGCTATTAGGAGATAATTTAATGTGTGTGTCAATTAACGCAAAATACTACATTTGAGATGAACAACAACAAATATTTATTAGAAATCTTCGCAGTGAATGTGCGTCACAGAAATCTGTGTTGGGAAATTGGAGTTAGTTTACTCACAAAGTAAAAGCATTTAAGATGGATATCGTTCGAAAATGGAAAGAGACAAACATGATTTGATTTATATGTTAGTGGATCTGTGTATAATCAGATTCATATGCATATTCTGCTTTATTATGTTTGTCACGCTGTATAGTTTGGTGAAATGGCATTGAACTGAGGATGTCAATTGTGCAAGATATTAAAAGGTAAACAAATGAAATGTATTATTTTAGCTCCATTTAATACAACATTAACACAGCAAGAACACTTAAGCATGTTTGTTAAAATTTGTTAATGTTTTCACCATATCATATTTTACTTTAAAAAACATCCTGAATTAAATTCATACTCTTAAAGAGATTATGATTAAATCATAATAGTACATATATATTGAAGATCTATAGATTATTGCAAGTTTAATATCCATGTGGAAGGATATTTACTAAACGTTGTAAGAAGACATGAAAGCAACACTTTATAATATAAAAATGCTGTCAAACATGAACTTAGCAATTTTTATTCTGTTCTTATAATCATATTTATAATGTTTCCCAATTTCATGGTTTATCGCCCTATTTTTCCCAATTACATGGTTTATCGCGCTAATTTTCCCAATCCAAATGCCACAGGCTGTAACAAAAAAAATCAAAAAAAATCACTGTATCCGCGGATATGAGTCATATACGCATTTTAGACAGAGTTATGGAGGTTTGGTAAATGACAAGTTCGGTAAATTGATTTATATAGTAAATGCCGTGGAGGTTTCGGTAAATTGGTATAAATAGGGAATATCGCACCTTTTGTCGATAAGCGTGTACATTAATTGAGTTGTTTGACACTAATTAAATTATCTGTTTAAATGTACGGAGTTGATTTTATCAATTTAGAGATGTTTGCAAAGTGTTAATATTAATTATCCAGGCTTTCAACCTATTAATATTCTAATCAAGGGAGGTAAATTATATATTAAAAGTTTATCTTTAGGTCATGATTGTTTTGTTTTTTATATATGTTTTTTAAACAATTAGTTGAAAAAAACTTAATTAAAGCGTATCAGATAAAAAAATAATAATGTGGCTCTTACAAGAGCTGGGCAACATATTCATTATATTGGCAAACTACCTCATGATTATATAATGAGAAATTTTCGGTAGTTTAAAATACTAATATCAAATATGTTTGTTTCTTATATAAATAAATTTCTCGCTTCTTTTTTTTACAATCAGGTCAGCACATAAGGTATTATTCTTAAAATAATCTAGATATGTATGTTTAGATCGTAAACATGCTTTAACACTGGTGGCAGAGTTTTTACATACACGACCAGTAACTTTCAAACTGTGAAATAAACAAACGTTTTCCTTCTTTAATCATGTTTACAAAAAAATACTGGTGGTGACATCATATTTGTGGTAAAAATAAAACTATTATGTAATTGGGTAATTATAAAATGATCATAGTCATTTTCAAATAAGAAATCAAAGAGAGGATGAAGAGAAGGTTTTCACGGGTTATCGAGTAATTAAGGTAATTGTTGTTGCTCAATTGTTAGTGTGTATATATGCAGGTGATTTTTTTTTACTTAATTACTTAATTAATTTACTTACTAAATTAAATTAAATCGGCATGCGGAAACTCTGAATGATACTAATGTGTCGTATTAATATTGTACAGTGTCATAAATGTATCTTATTAATTTATGTGACTACGCCCTCATTTTTTTTTTAAATGACATGAAATATTCAAATATGTCCTATATATATATATATATATATATTGTATCCATGTTTTACTTGTTGCTTATTTATAATATACGGTAAATAAAACGGATTACAAAGTCAATCACTTATTATTTTTTTATTCAACGGATTTGTTCAGGCAAAAAATTATATCAGTTATTTTGGCCGTAAAACCCATTGTTCCAGTACAGTGGCCAGGTGCCTGTGTATTAAGCTGATAAGATAGTGATCATCACAGCAGCTTGCTATTACACAGTGTATTCATTCTGCTGGCGTTGTGTTAGATGTCATTTTTATCAGTTTTCAATTATGTGTATCTCTTAGCTTAACTCAACGTTCAATGGCACGGGCACTTAACAAAATTATAAAACATAACGTGTATCTTTATATTACTTTTTATTAAGTACGTACAGGTATTAGATTTTATATATTGTTTTTTTCTTGTGTTTTTCTCAACCAGAAGGAAATAATAAAACATGTAATATAAAATTCAACATTTGGCTCTTACTAGTGGTGGCCTCCACGTGGCAAGAGCTGGGCAACATATTCATTATGTTGGCAAACTACCTCATGTTTATACATTGAGAAATTGAGTGTTTATCGGTGGTCTAAAATACTATTGCGCTTTATATTTAAACTGAATTCATTTTTATTAAATCATGTCTACAATATTTAACAAGAAACTTTTTTTAATAGCATTAAACTTAATTGAAGATCTTACATTGATTCCGCCATAAATCATTATTTATTAATACTATTATGTTATTTAAATAAAAGCACCAATTATAAGAAAAACAGTATTGCGTTATTTAAATCGTAAATTTACCTACAATTTCCTAACAGAATTCGTTTTTCAGAGGTAGCTCATTCATTCCCCTTAATTCTTTACCGTAGGCATAGCATTAAATACTCAACTCAAAATTAATCTACAGTTTGCAAATAAATGCCCCTGATGTTATTGTAAGCCAATAATAGGTGTCATTAACACCTCGTTGTAGGTATACCACCTCTATAAAAACCAATTTACCAAATCCTCCACAGCATTTACTATATAAATCAATTGTCATTTACCGAAACCTCCAGCACCCTTTTAGACAGACCGTTGTTATGTAATTAATATGCTTCTTTTGCTTCCAAATTCCAATCATCTTCATGCTTCTGCTCAGAAATACATTATATTCATTCGTGTTTCATGTCGATGTTTATCAATCTTTTGAGTGTACAGAGCGAACGATATCCGGAAACCGAAATAAAAAAAAGACCAAATTACCAGTGCCAATTGTTTACATTTGTAGCATCCGGTCTTTCTTCCACAATCCATCGTGGATCACCCTCTCCCCATTTGGCCATATTTATATAATTGCTAAATATATGTTTCACGCAATTCTGTCAATAATAAAATGGTTTGTTTATAGTCGTTTTGAACAAAACACGTTTTTCTCGAAATTTCTAGTGTTTTTAAGGCCGCTTAGTTACTATACAACTATAAAATGTGCTTGTTTGACATCCCGAAACATAATATTAATCGATTAAAATCAGCAAGCCACAGTTTGTAGTCTGGATTAACTGCCCCTGTCACTTTGTGTTAGTGTATTAGATTGGGAGAGTTTCCATTTTTCTTGTGAACTGTACACATGTAAGATTATTGAAAATAATTACTCTTTATCCTAAACTGTTAAGTAGCGCTAAAAGAGATGTGGTATTTCTTATGTCATTCCAATGGTGCAATTTTACGTTGTTTACAGCTTTATTTTATGAATGTATGATGTTTGCTATATGTAGAAGGAAAGACGACTTTGAAAATCAAAAACCTTTATTAACAAATGTATCATTTAGTATTACTGACAACCTTAATAGTATGTTCTCTTTGCTACACTTTTTAACTTTACCATCATCAACACAGATAAACCATCACAATCGTCTACACCTCTGGCATTAGATTGGAATAAGAAATTGTCTCTGTAAGAACCATTTTCCGTATGTATACATTGAGTTAGGATATTGGGCTGATTTTTGGTATGTGAGTCTACCTATATGGCCTAATGTTTCTCAATAATAACCGTTTTCCGGTGTTTTTTTTTTACAAAACTCTCTAAAATATTGAGCTGATTTTATACCGCCGATAGGATGGCATATGGCAGTCTGTCCGTCCGCCCGTTTGACCCTCCGGCATTTTATTTTCCGGACTTTTTTTCAAAACGCTTTAATATATTGATAACAGTGTGTGTGTGTGTGTGTGAGTCCACGGACTCTAGATTATATACACTCCGTGGTGAGTCTAACTACATGACTTAAAGATGAAGTATGCGTGCACTTGTTCAGATCTGTTTGATTATACAATTGCTTACCAAAATATATATCTTAAAATTGAAGATAACCAAAAGTTATCCACTGGATAAGAGTTGTCCATATTTATACAATTAGCTGCTGGTCGTTTTTTTACAATCATAATATTTAACCACGGACTCTAGATTACAATATACACTCCGTGATTTAACGGACGGAATCGTTCGTATGGTTCATCGTCTCAATCGTCCGTATGGGCAGTGCGTGACATTTTTCTATGTATTTTGACGAGTTCATTCTCATGGATTTTCTTTACTTAAAATCATTCGTTTTGGTGAACAATAAACGTTTTCTGTCTATGCTCATACGGAACAGCATTTGGTAGCCTGTTCTAGATATTTATAACTTGACGTCTGCAATCGAGAACGCTCTATAATTTTGGCTTCAGAATGTTAGAAGCGGCCTAATATGTTGATTTCCCTGAATTTTGCTTTTCCGACAAAATAGTGTCATATGCATGTAAAACGTCGATATGCACTAACAGTAGGAATAAAGTATTCTTTTTTATTGTATGAGCGCCCCTGTTTTTTTTGTTTCAGAAAAGCTAAAATTTAGAAATTGACTCTGACATTAGTTTCTTAGGTTTCGGATGAAATATTCGGATACGTTCTTGTATTTATTAAAATTTGTTCTCGTAAAGACATAAACTTGTTTATTGGGCCACTCTAGCAATATCTTACTTTTAGGCAATTAACCAAAACAGATATTCACTGCATCCATCAGTCCTTATCGTAAGGATTTAACTAAATTAAAAAAATGCTAGGGGTAGATTGGAAGAAGAAAGTTATGTATAGTTTAAGGTAGTCCAAATAATTAGATGTAATCTACCTAATATGATTATAGGTGCTACCTTATTTACGGGCAAAAGCTTTTTAAGTTTTTTTGATAACCATGTATTATTAATAAATATATGGACATGATTGTGTTCAAAATATGATAATTGTTGCAATAATTTAGTAATGCATCCAAAAAAATCAATCTTAAAACGAGTTACATGTTCCAAGCTTGAAGATCTAGCATCTTATATATTTTTTTGTTTTCTAGCCACAGGAATTTATAGCTGGTTCGGTGTTTGTGGTATAGTGGATGGGGTGTCTGCTAACTGGCTTAGTCACTGGGAGGTCTCTGTATTGATCCTTTAAGTGGGAGCATTCTTTAGATAACCCTAAAGACATACTATGGCGTACCATTTGGGTTGAAAGTCAAGAAGACCTACACGTTAAAAAGAGAAATGTACGTCGAAGTACAATAAGTACGTCGACATGAATATAAAATACACTTCAAAGTATATATTTGTACGACAAAGTACAATTTGTACTTCGACATACATGTTTGTACTTCTACATACACATTTTCTGAACAGCCAATCAAAACACTAGTCTCTTGAGCCGCTTTTCCTTCAGATTTATTCATAATAAATGTTTAAAACTTTAGTTGAGGACAAAATGAATAAAAATATCAGAATGGCAAAATAACGTCACATAGAAGTTTCAAGTATTTAATGCATTGAAATAGATTATATACAAATTTGAAGAAGATTCAATTGTTACCTTTTTAAAATTAAAATTGTTCAGCATATTGTGTGTCTGAAATGATCATGCGGGGCGGAGTATCACGACCGTCCAGCGCATTACTGTGTTGGAAATTCCCAACGGTAACCAGTTACCAAGCATTAATGGGATAAATAATGTATTATAAACTCCCCGTTGGTGGTATTTTGTGATAACCATAACTTGCATAAGTCAGAGGTTAATTCCGCCACGCCAGGTCAATAAATACGCACAATATCTATGAGTTAGCGGTCGATAGTCGCATAATTTGGTATAAATTATAATAATAATAATGTTTCATAAATACGCACAATATCTATGAGTAAGCGGTCGATTGTGGCATAATTCGGTATAAATAATAATAATAATGTTCAATGTCAAAAATCTCTAAAAGCAACAGACGTAAGGTGTCTTCTGATTGGCTAACACTCAAGGGTCGGTGAAAATTGTACGTCGAAGTACATTTCTCGATCTACTTAGAAGGTCTTGCAGACTTTCGACATCATGGTACGTCATATAGACACTAAGTACTGGTCCTACTCAGGAAACAGTTTGTTTCATCAAATGTCTCAATTCAACTTGACAGCTTGCTAAAGCAGTTGCATTTAGCATACAGTACACTGATTTAACATAATCAAAATCATGTGATGTGTCAAATCAATTTTGATTGACAAATTTGACAGGATTTTTGTTTAATCCAATAAGTTTTAGACTGTCAAATAACACACACTACGTATTGAATGCCATACCTGGAGCTTTCGTCTGTATATCACTGACTTCATCAGAAGAATGATTTCTACTGTTGGGAAACGTTAACACCACTAATTGTCTTCTTATTTATTATCAATGTATAATTATGTGTAACAGCATAACAACATACTTGATTCGCAATTAAAATATTTAATAAATACAGGTATCTTGCAGGTTTCTAATTTTCTTTCGCAAACTATTGTTGAATAGTTTAAATTTTGTCGCCACTAAAAAACTAGCCATTTTGTAGCAATTCTAAAATCACAGTCTAAACTGCATACACTTAGCTCTATAGTTACAATATGAATGCAAATATTAGAATGCATCATGTTATATCATCCATTTTTTTTTATTTAAACATTCAAATAACACATAACACAGTACATATATAAAAAGGTATGTGGTATTGTGTGGAGATACAAAACACTTCACATCATTTATTTGCACATAAAATAATAGTTACAAAATAAGTAAAACTAAAACACAATCATCAACCTACATTTCAAGAATATTTACGTATATGAAATTACTAAGTGGTGTTATTGTATTACCTTTTACAAAATTAACATTGCTGGTTTTGTACTAGCCATAAAACATTTATCATGGATTAACAAGTAACAACCAATTTATTAATTACACAATAGAACGGAAATCATATTAATTACATTATGCATTTACTAAACAAGCTATTTGCTACTGTTTAGAATTACACTATCTTACTAAAAATGATCACAGGTACTTAGTGCTTTTACATACTTGTGGTAAGTTTTGTATTACTAGTTTGACAATTATCGGCAGACACTTGTCGATATACAGACAAAATTTGCATGGGAACTTCCATTTTTTTTTTCAGCACAATTGCCTTCAAATTGTTAATTTAACAACCCTTTGACATTGTTTGCACATCTGATCTTATTATACAATAGCTGATTTTTGTTTATAGATAGACATATATAGACTTTTCAAAGTTCTATAAAAGTTCACACATGTTCCATCCAAGTAAACAAGCAGAACCAATAAAGATCACCACAGATAATAACTGTGTGTATAGCTTGGAAATTTGATAGATCAGGAATCCCTCCTTTGTTGATTTCTGTAAACCAAAACTGTCAGTTTTGCTGGATAGAATGGCTTGTATGATGCTCAGCTCTTGCCTTCGGCTTCGCAGAACAGCTTCTAAAAACGGAAAACCAACAAATATCTTAAAATTTGATCAATAATGCAGACAATTTATAAATGTCTTGTTTTTTGTTGATTTCGAATCTGGAAGATTTTTTACGTAAGATTGTAGTACGAAAATCCAACGGTATCGGATTTTGTGGTTTTAGGCCTAAACTAATTATAGTGATATGTAACCTTTAGGGATATCGGTAAAGTGCGAGCAGACGAGGTGTAAATACGTTAAAAATTAAAGCTAAAAGACTAAAAAGTTAGATCGGAATATCTTTAAATTTTGTGAATAAATGTGTTTCTGGTGGATAACAACGACAACTTACCAGAATATTGCTCATAATCACACGTAAAACGTCTTTCTGAGACATTGTGTACACACCGGTCTTACTCGCAATAACGAAGTGACGTCACCATCTATGTATAGAATGCTTTTTGAGAGCGAATGAAAATGCGTCACATATTCTGACAAATAAACAGTAGGGTGTCGTTATTGAAATACCGCGAGAATACTGGAAGAATAGAGATGCCAACTATAATGTTTAAAACAAATAATTTTTTAACAAGCGTTTGTGATTTGTCAGGATAATAATAACAATAAGATATCGAAAAGATCAAAGCAAATAAATTCGACAGAAATCTAAGATTCGGCAATATATTTAAGACGGGTTATGTTCACTTAAATTGTGTTTGGTAAAGACTGTAACTATATGTAGTGAACCAGTCTTCGGCTTATACTCAGTGAAGAAGAGCATTCAGGGGAGATAATTGAGTAATGACTTAATTCTGGAACGGTTGCGAAGAAAAACAAATAATGCGAGAATATTCAGTGCGATTCGCTACACAATTATGATGTCATTGATATAACTTTTCCTGAGGTATGTATTTACATGTGATTTAGCATATGTCAAAGTGTTTTTGATTTGTTCAAGGCCATAAATAGCATCGCGAAAATATATGTCGCGTGGCAAATTTTTTTGAGACGTATCCATATGTGGTATTCTTATGTAATTTTATGTCTAAATTCCCATATGTATGAACGGTCAACGCCCGCTTCGCGGGCTTTTGCCCGTATTAGATTGACAATATATATTAACCTCATATTTATAGGAGTAAGTTTAAGGTATTTAATAGCAGTTAAACAAGCAGTTCAATATAAACATTTGGAAAATTGTGATAGTTTTGTAATATTTATAATATTTGAACATTTCCTGATTATGTATTTTACAAAGATGGAGCTCCCACTTTTACCCTTCTGTAAAATCTCCAGATTATATTATTTACAACAATCAAAAATAAATTCTCGGATACATTCAAAATAAATCACTGGCGTTGGATCAATCTTGCTCATTATACTTATTGTCACACTCTGACAATGTTAATAAAGTATTTGATGGACATTATTATAGGTATACTAAATCTTCATCTAGTGTCATGTTAAATTACACTAACACACAATTCCAAGCACATTAGAATATGTTTATGCCACAGCCCTTTGGTCTTTGTTCTCTTATAAGTACTTTAGGACAGAAAAAACTATTATTAACTAAATGCCAATGCAGATGCTGGCACTGTGCGGAAAAAATATTTTATCTTAGGGAATCTTTTTATATGAAGTTGATAAACATAATAATAAATACATGTAGTAACATTGATAAATTATACAATATTCTCGTCTTGACATTTTCCTACAGGCTGCAGCTCAGATGGTACACAGACTGCAATCATGTACTCAGACTGGACCTCTCTCCGAGATGAAATACAGTTCAACAAGGCCAACCTTAGTGTGCTGAATAAATTCCCTGAAGCTGTAAGCTACGTTTGATTAATTAATGTCAAGTATAGACCTACATAATGAAATGTATATATTAACAGTCTTTATATTTTAAAAGGGTAAATGACTGTGTACGCTTGTTGCAAGCATAACATGTACTTGTGAAATTAGCCCCATGTCTGCATTAATCGGTATCAGCACTAATGCATGTAAATTCTGAACTTACATTCACATGTACATTTTTAGCTCGGCTGTTTTTGGAAAACCGTAGGTATTGTCATAGCCAGCTCGTTGTCAGGCGTCTGCCTTCCGCGTCGTGCTAAAACCTTAACATTGTATCTTTAATCAAAGTGCTTCCACCTACAACTTTGAAACGTCATATGTAACTGCACTTTGATGAGTTCTACTCGCCACACCCATTTTTGGGTCACTATGTTAAAGTTCAAGGTCACTGTGACCTCTAATATAAAACTTTAACATTGGCTCTAAAATCAAAGTGCTTCCACCTACAACTTTGAAACTTCATATGTAGATGCACCTTGATGAGTTAAACATGCCACACCCTTTTTTGGGTCACTAAGTCAAAGGTCAAGGTCACTCAGATGAGTTCTTTTCGCCACTTACCTTTCTTCCTTTTCTTCTGACAAGCTTACATTTATTGAAAACTGCACCCACAGCCGAGCGTTTTCACCCGCTATGCGATGCTCTTGTTTTGCCTATGAAGTTAGTAAGAATTTATGTTCCTAAGCGGGAATGGGCAAATGCTTATGTTAACAACAGTTTTAATTAGCATGAATGCTGCAGAATACAGTAAATATATGAAAACCGGTTTTTAGGAAAACAGGGCTTTAAATAAAAATTATCCCATATAGACATGTAAGCCTGTGCCTAAGCAGTCATTAGACTAGATTTTCATTAAGAAGAAACTTCCTAAAAACAAATAAGTATGATCAGAAATCATCACCCTGGATTTGCCTGTGCAGACTTCAGTTGCTAATCTGGGACAATTCTAATATGTTAAAACAGCTGTCATCCTGATGCAGAAACCTGGATATCTTTCACAATTGCTGTAAACAATTATATTCATATAAAGATAACAAATATTCATTTGAAACAAAAAACGGCATTATCAATAACATTTAAAAACTATCATGCATTTTTAGTTCATAAGTAAAACACTGTAAACTATGATAAACTTATAGGTTGGCAAGGATGTAGCATGCAGTGTAGTGAAGCATATTGCCACGAATCTGAGCATCAGTAACAGCTGTGAGCCCAGTAACCTTGTAACTGATGCAGAGGTGAAATGGACAATGGAGGTCAGTGAATGGCATCTCTTGTTGGTTTCTGTCCTGAAATTCAAGGTTTAAAAATATTATCATCCCTTAATATTTTAGAAAAATCGTTTGAGTGCTGATTTAATAACAATTTTTGCAGCTGATTTTGGGATTCTCTTCGTTTGAAAAAAATATTAATAATAAGTTATTTGAAGAAATTGATTTATTGATGTTTAATAGCTGTTCGGGTGATATTCCAAAGTGTTTTCTATTATTTGATTGTAATACAAGCTTGATTGGTGAAGCCTCTATTCTATTATTGTATTGGACACCTCTCCAGGTGCTATGTTATGGCCTGGGCCTGCCGCTGGACCAGATTGACACTATCAAGGACTGTGTGAGCGTGTACTGCGAGTGGCTGTCAGCCCTGACGAGCCCCAAGCTGCCTGTGCCCAAGCCTATCACTGACGAGCCCAACCCATATGCCCAGATGATGCTGCACCATCTCCTCAATCTGTTTGTGCCTCGAGTTGGTGCAGGTGAGTTAACAACCATGGCCTAGTATAACAAACATACTTTAGTCAATATTCTGACTCAACTTATAGTTCTTTCTTAATAATTAAGATATGTTTGATCATCATGCTCAATTTGATGTTCATAGAAGTAATTTTGAGTTTTGAGTCTGACTCAACCCTCAGTTTGAGGCATAATATGTGCATATTCTGTTAGCTATGATTTAAGATTGTTCATTCATTGAGCGACATTCTCAATACGCAGCTGAGAGGAAAATAAAATCTCATCTTTTGAGTTGACTTCAAAACTATTTGAGTATCAATTGGTCATGAATTTTTTTCTATGGCCCTCCTATGCCCATTCTTAGCCATTCAATATGGCAGTTGTCAGTTTCTGGTATGTACAGTTAGTAATGATAACCAGCTTATCCAGAAAAAGTGTGAGTAGATTAAATGACTGCCGTGATATTATTGAAATACTGTCAAAAGCTGCTGAAAATCCAAATAAACAAGCACATATTTTTCTTTGAAAACATTTAAACAAAATGCAATACTTCTGTTTAAACCTTATATTTCCAGATAGCTTCACATCAGGGCCCTTATTCACCAACCAATTTTTAGCTTGACTATTATATATGAAATATATATAGTGGAGCTATCCTACTCACCCCGGCGTCGGCGTGCAAATGTTTTCGTACCACCCCAAATATTTTCAATGTCCCTTGACATATTGCTTTCATTTTTTGCATACTTTTTTACCAACATGACCCCAACCTTTAAACAAGAGTAGACAACTTTATCAAGCATTTTGTAAGAATAATGGCCCTTTTTCACTTAGAATATGCATATTATTGATAAATCCATGTTAAAGTTTGCATACCACCTCAAATATTTTCAATGTCCCTTGACATATTGCTTTCATATTGTGCATACTTCTTTACCAACATGACCCCAATCTATTAACAAGACCAGACAACTGTATCAAGCATTTTGTAAGAATAATGGCCCTTTTTCCATTTACAATATGCATATTACCTAGAATCCTTGCCCCCCCCCTTCCCCCCCAATTTTTTTTTATCCTTTTTTTATTTTTGAAAGATCCTCTCATAAATGACCACACCCCACATTATACCTCCCTCTCACTCAACCCCCCTACTCCCCCCCCAAAAAAAAATCAAAAAAAATTTAGGTTTTCCTTTTTTATTTATTTACTTTATTTTTGAAGGACCGTCCAAAATTCCCACCCAAGCTATTGCTATCAAACTTGAAATAAAATCTATTTAGTTTTTTTTATGTCTTTACACATGTTCAATAGATTGTGGAAATTATACCTGAACTATTACCTTGACCTTATTGAATAATTTGAACAATTACCCCATGATGGCTTACGTTATACTTTCAAGCACTCAAATAGTCGAGCGCCCTGTCCTCTGAATGCTCTTGTTATACTTAAGATTATTGAAAAGTCTTAGACTCAATATAAATACTATTAAGTTCGCATAAATACAGGTACAAATTGTGATAATATCATGATAATATTTTTCAAAACAAACAATTACTAATATAATATGATTATAGGTGTTAACTGCGGTGCAAGACTTGTCTAACAAGAATTTTTAGTACATTACAGTTTTTAGAAAATTCTTTAATTTTTATTCTTAAGTTTAAGAATGGGTTGGTTAACACTTTCCCTCTCAGAAGTAAAGTGAAAATGGCTTTGTGCAAACAGCATAAAACCAGAACAGCCTGCGAATAACTCGCAGTCTGATCAGGTTTTATGCTATTTGCTGCTCATCAGTATCTAAGGGTTGGAGATGAAGCCTTTTAAACTTTAATTAAGTTAGAAAGGTATTTATTTAAATTTTACTTTCTATGGGACAACAAATGCATCAAAATACATATCTGAGTGGTAAAGGTTTCATACAGGCCCTCTTAGACAAAGTACTCCTCATGTTGTTCAGTGGCTGATCTGGTGAAGAGACAAGCTTTGTTGTGCCATCGAGTGTTAAGGACTATAGAGAGCGTTGCCAAAGAGTCGGCCCTGCTTTCCCGTGACACGTGGGAAACCCTGCTGAAATTTCTCTTGGCTGCAAATAACAGCCTTCTTTCCCCACCAACAGAAAAAGGTATGGTGCACATATTTGTTTGTATTTGCTCTGTAATCGTTTCATTTGTGTTGCCAGTTGGACATTCATTGTTAAGTTGCCTATGTACATATTTTAGTTAATTTTATTTGTTATATTTGGATATGTAGTCATTTGGATTGTTTTTTGGGTCGGACATTTTTTACATTGATTTTTATCAAAATATATTAAAGAATTAGTATCATCTGTCTTTCGGTCCGTCCATCTGTCATTCTGTTCATCGGTCACAAATTTGAAGGCATATATCTCAGAAACTATATCAGATATAAACATGAAACTTCACGCCACACCCATTTTTGGGTCACTAGGTCATAGGTCAAGGTCACTGTGACCTCTAATATCAAACTTTAACATAGGCTCTAAAATCAAAGTGCTTCCACCTACAACTTTAAAACTTCATATGTAGTTGCATCTTGATGAGTTCTACATGCCACACCCATTTTTGGGTCACTAGGTCAAAGGTCAAGGTCACTGTGACCTCTAATATAAAACTTTAACAAAAACCTTAACATTGCCTCTAAAATCAAAGTGCTTCCACCTACAACTTTGAAAATACATTATAGAATTGGTATCATCCGTCTTTCGGCCCGTCCATCTGTCATTCTGTCCATCGGTCACAAATTTGCAGGCATATATCTCAGAAACTATATCAGATATAAACATGAAACTTCACGCCACACCCATTTTTGGGTCACTAGGTCATAGGTCAAGGTCACTGTGACCTCTAATATCAAATTTTAACATAGGCTCTAAAATCAAAGTGCTTCCACCTACAACTTTGAAACTTCATATGTAGATGCACCTTGATGAGTTCTACACGCCACACCCATTTTGGGTCACTAGGTCAAAGGTCAAGGTCACTGTGACCTTTAAAAAAAAGGAAAAAAATCTGACAAGCTTTCGCAGCCGAGCGTGGCACCCGTTATGCGGTGCTCTTGTAATGTATGATGAAACTTTTCAGGGCTATTCTTAGGTTCCAGTAAATATTTCAACATGAATCTTTATGGGTGTGTAGAGATCAATGAGGAGAAGAGCCTTGTACAATAACAATAACCCTACAATTTCTTAAATAAGAGTTATTGTCCTGTGTCGTTTTCATATGATGTAACTTTTCAAGGCTATATCTCAGATACAACACGATTTCAACATGAAACTTTATGTACATATAGTCATCAATGAGGAGAATCGCCTTGCAATAGAACCATAACGCTACACTTTTAAATAAAAGTTATTTCCCTGTGTTGTTTTTGTATGATGTAACTTTTCAGGGCTGTATCTCAGTTACAATACAAGATTTCAACATGAAACTTCATGGGTGTATAGATATCATTGAGGAAAATTTCAATGTTGTAAAATTATTAGCTGATATAACTCTGCCATGTATATGATTTCTTTACCGTAATGTTTCAAAATATTTTATTTCCCTCTGAAAGTTTTGTTATATTTGTACTTTTAGCACATTGTTACTAAGCATATTTTATTAGAGCAATTTTAATTTGCCAGCCTTTTTATGCCCCCGGATTGAATGATCGGGGGTATATTGTTTTTGGCCTGTCTGTCAGTCATTCTGCCTGTCATTCTGTCCCAAAACTTTAACCTTAGTTAAAGTTTTGCAATAACAAGGTTAAAGTTTTACAATAACTTTTGCATTATTGAAGATAGCAACTTGATATTTGGCATGCATATCTATCTCATGGAGCTGCACATTTTGAGTGGTGAAAGGTCAAGGTCATCCTTCAAGGTCAAAGGTCAAAATATTGCTTCAAAGTGGCGCAGTAGGGGGCATTGTGTTTCTGACAAACACATCTCTTTTTTTTTGTTATTGCAATCTAAAACATGACAAATCGTCAGGTGCTTTAGAACATAACTTTAATTGTGGGTTGAGATAATTTTGACAGTGGAAATATGCAAATAAAGAACTGAATAGGGCAAATAGTTCACATGAAATTATGTATCATGACTTAAAGCTAATCCTGCATGTAATAAATAATACATGAAAAATACGTATGAAAGATGGCATGAGACATATGATGATATCCAGTGTTTATAGACCCATGGTTTATCAAGATGCATGTTGATGAATTGCTTGCATGATTAACCCAAACATAAACCCAAACATATGGACACTTCAACCAGACTCCTCCATTTTATTTAAATGGTGTTAACAGTTAAAACACAACAACAACAAAAAGTACATTAGTCTAACTTTGAGTGTGAACATTTTGTGGTCAACACTTACGGCTTGTAAAAAAAGAGATATAACCTTTTGCTTAACATGGTTTACCTAATGGAACATGCAATTCTTTTAATATGTTTATTAACGGTAGTACCTATATACCGGTATTGTATTTTTAAGTGATTTGCCTTTGTAATTACTTGGTATTTTCAATCCTCAATGTTTTGTTTGTATACCTAAACTTTCCAAGAACTTTTAAAAAAGTGTTTGTTTTTTATGAGTAATTATACAAATTGTATGTTTGAAATCAAGTGTATATAGGTGTTAATCAAGTGTATATAGGTTATGATTGACATAAAGTTATCTATCAGCAAAGGTTTTACAAAATATAGACCTATGGTATTGTAGATTAAGTTGGTGCAATTGCCAATTCTGACCAGCGTGTCAGTTTTGTATGTCAATAAGTATAGAAAAGTACATAAATTATGGACAATTTTTTTCGGAAGTCATTATCATGAATGAACAAACAAAGTAAGTACACAAAAGTACCGGTAAACTATTTCAAAGTAACATGCCATTTGATAAGCGTGTACAATTATTGATAAATACTTGACATTTTTAATTTTAAGAATATTTTAATATCATGTTAAAAAAGGAATTTTTATATATCTGCTGACTTACCTGTAAATGTGTTACTGACTTGCAAAGACAACGCTGAGATACATGTAATACAATTAATCAATTCATATGTCTTTAGACTTTGTTCAATGTAACCTTAATATATTTGAGAATATGTGTATATATTTTTGCATGACAGAAGATACTGGATTGAGTTCATGTAAGTTTGTGTACCTGCTTGCTTAACTACCCAGTAGTCCTGCACAAACCCTTTACCTGGCTAAGTGGCATGTCACTTGTTCTTCATGTCTCGGGACTAATTTTTCAACCTGAATTTGGGCTGTGCTCTGTGAAAAGGGGGTTTATTGCAGTCCTCACAGGCTAATCAGGGACGATACTTTCCGCTTTTATGATGTTTTCTGTTTAAAGAAATACACTTCTTAGCAAAAATCCAGTTCAAGCAGATTGTGCCCTCCCTAATTAGCCTGTGGGGACTGCACAGGCTAATCAGGGATGACACTTGACGCATATGGATTCAACTCCCTTTTCACAGAGCACGGCTCATTTTTTTTATCGGCCTTCACATCTTTGAACTAATTATACACCTTGTAACTTGTTATAGATCCGATTTTTTATCCTCTTCCAATCTATATTAGCATTTGACACATATGGCATAAGACCCATTTTTGCACGATGCAGTTAATATAATGTTGTTACAGCGGAATATTATCATTGGTTCTGAAGAATGTATTGGGTTTACTTCAAGTGACATGCCTTATGTTTGTTTTTTATTTAATCTGTATTTAGAAACAGACTGCTGCTAAAGTTTACAGTCTTTGCCTATCATTTATATGTTTTTAAATGTTGTATTTTTTTAACAAGAAAGCTGTAACAATTTCAAATTTCAGTTTGACAGTTATGTTGCTTCTCACTTTGAAACATTTGTAACAAGATTTTTTTTGCAAAACATTTGTCATGATAGAACCAATTATTGCTTGTTTTGTTGCATAGATGGCATTATTTTATTGAGTGTTGTTGTAGTGCATGGTTGTTTGGTATAATGTTGTGTAAATTGATGATATGTGTTTTTTTTCTGGCACCATCTTTCACTGTGTGTGTTAGTTTTCTCTTGGTGATTTGCATAGCCTCTACAGTTAGTGCTATATTAACACTTTCCACTAATGTTTTACATCTCTATGTAGTGTGCAGAATCTGTCTTTCCTGAAGCCTGCTTGCTGGTTCCTCAGATGAGAGTCTACTTGGTTGTTCATTCTATTCAGGATAATCTGATTGAACGCCTTCCCTGGCATGGATAGGAGTTCCTGGGATGTTTTTTACAGTAATGAGGTTGCCTTTCATTTGCAACTTGATAAAGTGCCTTTTCATGTCCCCGGTAGGGTGGCATTTAGCAGTTGAACTGTCCATCAGTCAGTATGTCAGTCTGTCCGTCCGTCCGAAAATAACTTTAACGTTGGCCATAACTTTTTCACTATTGAAGACAGCATCTTGATATTTGGAATGCATGTGTATCTCATGGAGCTGAACATTTTGAGTGGTGAAAGGTCAAGGTCATCCTTCAAGGTCAAATGTCAAATATATGGCGTCTGTCCGTCTGAAAACTTTAACATTGCCTGTAACTTTTTCAATATTGAAGATAGCAACTTGATATTTGGCATGCATGTGTATCTCATGAATCTGCACATGTTGAGTGGTGGAAGTTCAAGGTCAAGGTCATCCTTCAAGGTCAAAGGTAATTTTTTTATATTCAAAGCGGAGTTCTCATGAAGCTGCACATTTTGAGTGGTGGAAGTTCAAGGTCAAGGTCATCCTTCAAGGTCAAGGTCATCCTTCAAGATCAAAGGTAAAAAAAATAAAATCAAAGCGGCGTTATCATGAAGCTGCACATTTTGAGTGGTGGAAGTTCAAGGTCAAGGTCATTCTTCAAGGTAAAGGTCATCCTTCAAGGTCAAAGGTAAAAAAAATAAAAAATGAAAGCGGCGTTCTCATGAAGCTGCACATTTTGAATGGTGGAACTTCAAGGTCAAGGTCATTCTTCAAGGTCAAAGGTAAAAAAAAAATTGTTTTCAAAGCGGCGCAATAGGGGGAATTGTGTTTCTGACAAACATATCTCTTGTTTCTAGTCTGATGGTATCTAATCCTCCACCCAGTGCAAACAGCATCTCTACGGTGGTGTCTCAGTGCACCTCCAGCGCTTCAGCTGGAATACCATTTGGGCCTGTTGACTTGCCGCTCTTTATCTGTTCTTTGTGCGGATCTCCTGTTTGGTAGGCGTACTGTAGTCTATTAGAAGGACATTGTTGCTGGTGTAAAGTCTGGCGGGATTGTTTAAGAGCTCTTTAAAGTATGTCTTTCATCTGTAATGCTGCTGTTCCCTTCCTATTTGTGTCTTTCCATCTTTGTTTGACTGGTCTGTCTGGCTTGCAAAGCTTCCCTGATCGTTTCTTTGTAGTGGAGTACAAGTTGTTCATGTTTCCATTTCTGTCAGCCTCTTCAGCTTCTGTTGCTAAACTGTCCACATGATTTAAGTTTTCAGTTCTAATGCTTTTCTGAACAGTCTTATTTGCTTGTGAATATGCTTCCAGTGCTTTGAATCTTCAGGCCCTTGTTTAAATGTTGTTTACAGCTTCTTCCTTTCTCTTTCTGTCCTGAATCTTCTTCATTGTCTCTGTTTGACAGCTACTCCTTGTGATGGTTCTTCATAAGCCCTATAATGCCACTACTGCTGCAGTCATGACTTCTTTAACCTTGTTGTTGATAGTCTCTTTGTCTTTTATCGGTTTCTGCAGCACTTGGAACTTGTTGTTCGGTGCCAGTTGTGAGCTTGTCCTGTATCTGTTGCGTTGAATTGCTGGTCCCACTCACTGCTTCAGCTTCAAGATGAGTCGTGCCATTATAAGTTTTCTATTGCATCAATATTTCGCCAATTTGGGATCAATACTGGTAGGCAGATGCATGTCTATATCAAGTTCTTTTTGAAAAATGTGAACTGCCATAAGGCATCAACCAATGTGCTTTTTTATCATGTTTTTATGCCCCCCTTCGAAGAAGAGGGGGTATATTGTTTTGCACATGTCGGTCTGTCGGTCGGTCCGTCCGTCCACCAGATGGTTTCCGGATGATAACTCAAGAACGCTTAGGCCTAGAATCATGAAACTTCATAGGTACATTGATCTTGACTGGCAGGTGACCCCTATTGATTTTCAGGTCTCTAGGTCAAAGGTCAAGGTCACAGTGACTCGAAATAGTAAAATAGTTTCCGGTTGATAACTCAAGAATGCTTAGGCCTAGGATCATGAAACTTCATAGGTACATTGATCATGACTGGCAGATGACCCCTATTGATTTTCAGGTCACTAGGTTAAAGGTCAAGGTCACAGTGACTTGAAACAGTAAAATGGTTTCGGGATGATAACTCAAGAATTCTTACGCCTAGGATCATGAAACTTCATAGGCACATTGATCATGACTGGCAGATGACCCCTATTAAGTTTCAGGTCACGTGGTCAAAGGTCAAGGTCACAGTGACAAAAAACATATTCACACAATGGCTGCCACTACAACTGATAGCCCATACGGAGGGCATGCATGTTTTACAAACAGCCCTTGTTTTAGTGTCGCAATACATAAAATTTTGGTTTTCATTATAAACAAACTATGAACATTGTCAACTTATTTCAGAATGTTTATTTGTTGCTGTTGCTGATGTTTAAGATGCCAAAACACAGGCTGTGGCAGTGCTAAAATGCTGTATTCACCTTTTGTTTTGATAATATTGTCCTTTTTACTTGAAAATTCGGAAAAATGCAACAGCTGTTTTTATGCTCCCCCAAAACATTTTGGGGGGAGCATATAGTCGCTGCTTCGTCTGTCTGTCCGTGCACAATTTTTTGTCCGCGGGCTATTTCTCAGCAACTTTTGACCGGAATTCAATGAAACTTTATGGGAAGCTTCACTACCAAGAGGAGATGTGCATATTATCAGCGGGTTCTGGTTCGATGATTTTCACAGAGTTATGGCCCTTTGAAATTTTCCATTAACTGTACATATAGTGCAATTCTTGGCTGGGCTATTTCTCAGCAATTTAAACCGGAATTAAATTAAACTTTATGGGAAGCTGCACTACCAAGAGGAGATGTGCATGTTATCAGCCGGTTCTGGTCGGATGATTTTCACAGAGTTATGGCCCTTTGAAATTTTCCATTAACTGTACATAGAGTGCAATTCTTGTCCGGGCTATTTCTCAGCAACTAATGACCGGAATTCAATGAAACTTTATGGGAAGCTTCACTACCAAGAGAGATCTGCATATTATCAGCCGGTTCTCGTCGGATGATTTTTCACAGAGTTATAGCCCTTTGAAATTTTCCATTGTACATATACTGCAATTCTTGTCCGAGCTATTTCTCAGCAACTTATCACGGGAATTCAATAAAACTTTATGGGAAGCTTCACTAACAAGAGGAGATGTGCATGTTATCAGCCAGTTTTCAATCGGATGATTTTTTACAGAGTTATTGCCCTTTGAAATTTTCTATAAACTGTACATGTAGTGCAATTCTTGTCCGGGCTATTTCTCCCCAACTATTGACTGGAATACAATGAAGCTTTATGGGAAGCTTAAATACCTTGAGGAGATGAGCATGTTATTGTGTGGGTTCTGGTTGGATGATTTATTAAGAGAGTTATGGCCCTTTGAAATTTTTAAGTTGCTAAACCATCCATCGTATTATTTTGTCCAAAGTTATGCCCCTCAAGACGTTTCCTTTTATCTGAATATATGGTGCAATATTGTGACAAAAAAAAACCTTGGGGAGCATCACCCGTCTCCGACGGTTTCTTGTTTTTCTTTAATGTTTAGATATTGCAATTCTTATAAAAAATAATTCTAAAACAATCAGCAATTGTTGTTGTTGAAATATAGTGTGACATGTATCAGCGATATCACTTGAATTGCACAGTACCTCCACCATAAAATAGCAACCACTAATTTCCACTAACATGATGACTAACTAGTGTGTACAATATACAAGTCACTAAAAAAAATTTGTGCTCACTTTCACAGGATTAAATAATGCCTGTCGATAATTTGTTATCCCTCGCCATAGGCGGAGGGATATTGTTTTGGCGTTGTCAGTCTTTCTGTCCGTCTGTCTTTCCGTCCGTCCAGAGCCATATCTTGGAAGTGCTTTGGCGGATTTCATTGAAACTTGCTATGAGTATATATATGGAATAGATGATGATGCACGCCAAATGGCATTGTACACCAGCTATTAATAACGGAGTTATGGTCCTTTGTATCTTAAAAATTGCTTTTTTGAGTGTCAAATATAACACTTTTGTGTCCAGAAGCATATTGACGGGGGATATCAATTCAACAAATTTGCTCGTTTATTTGAGATTTTTGTGTATCTGAAGGGCCCACTTAGGTAATTTTATATGTGGCTTTTTAGCTCACCTGAGCACAACGTGCTCATGGTGAGCTTTTGTGATTGCTTTTTGTCCATCGTGCGGCGTCAACATTTGCCTTGTTAACTCTCTAGAGACCACATTTATAGTCCAATCTTCATGAAATTTGGTCAGAAGATTGGTCTCAATGATATCTTATATGAGTTCGAAAATGGTTACGTTTGCTTGAAAAACATGGCTGCCAAGGGGCAGGGCATTTTTCCTTATATGGCTATAGTAAAATCTTGTTAACGCTCTAGAGGCCACATTTATTTCTGATCTTCATGAAACTTGGTCAGAAGATTCATCCCAATAATATCTTGGACGAGATAGAAAATGATGCCGGTTGGTTGAAAAACATGGCCGCCAGGGTGCTGGGCATTTTTCCTTTTATGGCTATAGTAAAACCTTGTTAACACTCTAGAGACCACATTTATTTTCCGATCTTCATAAAACTTGGTCAGAAGATTTGTCCCAATAATATCTTGTTATCTCTGGTGAGCGACTTTGGGCCTTTTAGGCTCTCTTGTATTATTTTATGTGTGCATCCCTTGAAACTGAAGGTCAGATTGAACACTGAAGCTTGGTGAGCATACTTATTCCATACTAATTCCAAATGTTTCAAGCAAAACTTCAAATGTGTCATCTCCATGAAGTGTAGAAATGTAAGACAATTTTTAGCTCGGCTGTTTTCGGAAAAAACCCAAGATATTGTCATAGCCAGCTCGTCGTCCGACGTCAGCTGTCCGCTGTAGGCGTCGTGCTAAAACCTTAACATTGGCTCTAAAATTAAAGTGCTTCCACCTACAACTTTGAAACTTCATATGTAGATGCACCTTGATGAGTTCTACATGCCACACCCATTTTTGGGTCACTAGGTCTAAGGTCAAGGTCACTGTGACCTCTAATATTAAACTTTAACATAAACCTTTACATTTTCTCTAAAATCAAAGTGCTTCCACCTACAACTTTGAAACTTCATATGTACATGCACCTTGATGAGTTCTACACGCCACACCCATTTTTGGGTCACTAGGTCAAAGGTCAAAGTCGCTGTGACCTCTAATATAAAACTTTATCATAGCCTCTACAATAAAAGTGCTTCCACCTACAACTTTTAAACTTCATATGTACATTCACCTTCCTGATTTCTACACGCCACACCCATTTTTAGCTTGGCTGTTTTCGGAAAAACCCGAGGTATTGTCATAGCCAGCTAGTTGGCACCCGTTATGCGGTGCTCTTGTTTATCTTTTGAGATGCCCCGCTCCCATAGTTGGTTGCATTTGAACAAAGCAACTCAAAGCACAGTCTGCATAGAATGTAGAATTTTGCAGAAGAAAACTGCTTCAAAGTTTCTCAAGTGATACAATTTTGTGGTCAGCATAGAATAAACACGTGCAAGAAAGTTCATTCCCTATAATCAAAACATTCCCCAATGATGTGTGTTGAGTATAGCTGACAAATCTGTGTAGAGGTATTAGTAACATTAGTTACAGGGTATAGTTTTATGTTTGCTGTTTAAGTTGCAGATGCTTTGAGTCGTGTTCTGAGAAAACTGGGCTTAATGCATGTGTGTAAAGTGTGGTCCCAGATTAGCCTGTGCAGTCCGCACAGGCTAATCAGAGACGACACTTTCCGCTTTTATGGTATTTTTAGTTTCAAGGAAGTCCCTCCTTACCGAAAAATCAAGTTTAGGCGGAAAGCACAGGCTAATCTGGGACGACACTTTACGCACATGCATTATGACCAGCTTTCACAGAACATGACACCTTTCATCAGCTTGTACAGATAGCACTCAAAGAGTCCCACTCTGTGATAAAGGGGTTTAATGCATGTGCATGAAGTGTCGTAAGAGATTAGCCTGTGCAGTCCGCACAAGCTCATCAGGGACGACACTTTCCACTTAAACTAGACTTTTGTTTAGATGAGACTTTCTTTAAGCAAAAAATATCATAAAAGCGGAAAGTGTCTTCCCTGATTAGCCTGTGCAGACTGCACAATATCTGTTTTTTTCTATAGATCTATATTGGTGTTGGTGATTTTACCAATCCACACACTATAATCATTATTCATATCTGAATAATTTTTGCTATTGGGCACTTTTTATTGCATGAAGAGAAAAGGAAGCTTAAAGAGAAAACTTCATAAAACACGCCATGTTATAATTGAACAAAATCATATTTTATTGTAATGTGTCATTTATTGAATGCCCCAAAACAATTCTTTTTTAAATGCTTTTTAATATGCTTGGGCGATTCTCTTCATTCTAAAATATAAAATTTACTTTAATGAAAAGAACAGAAATTTATTAAAAAATAAAATTTACATAACCATGCCCAATAATGAAATCAAGCAGTTGACAACAGAGTTAATTTACCATTATGTTATTTATTTTTTGCTATGCTAAACTATGATGTGTTTTGTTTGTCAAAGAGATTCTACATATATCTTTTTGGTAATTTTTTAAAATAAATAAAAATAATTGTACTTATATCTTCAAAGAGTTGAACAAACATATTTTTCACTTATATTAATTGAAATATATTTAAATTCTATTTCAGATGACATTGGTGATCATTTGTGCGAGCGTGTACTGAGTGTGCTATTTGAACTGTGGCTGCTCGCATGCCAGAAGTGTTTCCCGTCGCCATCTCTATGGAAGACATTCCGAAAGATGTGCATCTACTGGCGCCACCACGAGGCTCTCATCACCCAGTGGCACCGCGTGAATCACGCCCTCACAGCGCGGCTGTTAAAGTTCATGTATGGGCCGGACTACCCAGAGCTTGTGATATGTACGAGTCTTGTTGGTTGAGGATTGTGTTGTCAGTATTTATCATGTTTTATAGGTGTTTTTAGCTCGGCTGTTTTCGGAAAAAAAAGCGAGGTATTGTCATAGCCAGTTCGTTGTCCGCGTCGTGCTTAAACCTTAACATTTTGTAAAAGTTTTGAACATTGGCTCCTAAATTAAAGTGCTTCAACCTACAACTTTGAAACTTCATATGTAGCTGCACCTTGATGAGTTCTACATGCCACACCCATTTTCGGGTCACTAGGTCAAAGGTCAAGGTCACTGTGACCTCTAAAAAAAATTCTAACAAGCTTTCCTTTATTCAAAACTGCACCCGCAGCTAAGGGTGGCACCTGTTATGCGGTGCTCTTGTTTAAAGTCTTTATATATACATGTATTACCATTTAGTGGATTAGTTTACTGGTTGTGATATAGGATAGAGATTATAAATTAAATTACAATTTTAAATACATTGTTAATATAATGTGTTACTTTTTATACATATACTTTTTAATAGTTTTAAGGTCTGGGGAGAGTAAACATTAATGATAACCAAACAGAGCCTATAACTTAGAGTAATAACATTAAAAATAGTTTATGAGATAAATATAGATAATTCCTTTGCTCCTCTCATTTGAGCAAAAATGGGTATCTGAACTTTGGTTCTTATATGGACCATGATTTCTACGGTAATTTCACACGCAGTAATTGGTTCCTATTTGGTTTTTTAACAACCTGGACAAAATCCTTAGGAACCATTTTCCAGGTTGTCCAAAACATAGCAACCAATTTTGAGCTGTGTCACAATACATAGAAATCATTGCCCTTAATAATCAATATCTGGGATCCCCAAAACACTGTTTCTGACCTTATCCTAAACACTTGTTAACATTTCTTTAAAAGTTTGTAAAATTTTACACATTTGCAACAAACCAACAGAACAGTCTCTTTGAGTGAAAATCCCAAAACTTCTACTGTCCACAAGGTCTTGTCATCTCCTGTTACTGGCCCAAATTTGAATTCACTGGTAAGACAACTACAAACTGGTACCTAGACCGGACATTTATATTGGCAATGGGAGCAAATATTCTGGATTTTTTCCTGTACCTCATGACACAGTTCTCATTGCTTTTTCTGAGTATGGGAAAAATCTTGAGCAAAATTGCATGATGCTGCAATATTCTCCGTTGTCTTCCCTTTTCCCTCTACCTTTGCAAGGGCAAACACTAAAGTGTGAAAAATCTTTTGAGATATTATATAAGTTTTTGGCATATGACAAGAATATATGTTTGCCAAAATTTAATGGCAAATGAAAGGATGGTGGTTTAATAATTTAATTGATTAATATTTAATTAATTTAAAATTATAAGACAAAAATATTCTTAGATTTAGCAATTAATAAGAAAATGTTATGAAACTCGTCCAGCTTTTCATCCTGCACTTTTTATTAGAACCCCATACCTGGTGTGATCCTTGATTTTCCGCTGCTGGACTTTCATTGAGACTTACTTTGATATCAAATTATTGGTTAAAAATAGAATTTGGTGGGCTGTAAAATGGTGATCAAAATACCACTTTTTCCTATCATCCACTTCAGCTGAGAATGATGAAGGGGGCCTACTGGTTCCCGTGGAGATGAGCAACGACTGTATCGCCCAGAGCTGGTTCCGCTTCCTGCACATCACCCAGAACCCTGTTGATTTAGCGAAGCCGGAGCTTATCAGCCAGACTCCCATGTTTCTGAAACTGGCGCTTGAAAGCGAGGATGTAATTGATCCCCGGCAGCACGAGTGCCTCCTCAAACTGCCACAGATATTCTACAAGGCCATGAGAGGGATCTCCATCATGGTCAATGCCTTCCTGGGTATGTGCAAGTCTATTACGATTTGTACAGTTATCCTGTCTATTTTTTTTAATGGGAGAAATTACTATCTTGGTTTTTCTGGGAACAGGGATCAATTGTGAATATAGTTATTATTAAAAGTAAAAATGTGTATTTTTATGGAAAAATAACTTATGAAAATAAAGTGAAATTACGTCATGAAACTTTTTATCCACACAAGTAAAACAGGAAAGTAACATAAACCGTTATACATGACTGTGAAATATACATGGCTGTGAAACATTGATTTCAATTATGAAGCATGACTTGTACAGATAAATGACAAAAAACATGTTTTGCATCATATTTGATTTATTTCTGAGTCAGCACTTCATTGATAAATCAGTATATAAAATTTAAAATACTGGGTATTCATTATTGATTGAATATATTCAGATGTTCAATCTTATTTAAATATTTATTTAATATAATTAAATAATATAACTGACTTGAACTCTGCAAACCTAACAGGTATTTCCCAGGATGTGAAAGAAGAGAACATATTGACTAGCATGAGTTTCATCTCCTCGGGCCTCAGCAGTCGACAGTCCACCACCCTTGGGCCCTCCACGCCACCAGGGCAGAGAAAGTTAGGCCGACCATGGGTTCCACTTCCTGCTCCACTCACACAGAGAGGTAATCATGGGGACTGCATAAGTTCATGCTTACTTTGCCATTTGCCATATAAGCTGCATTTAGAACATTTGAGTGTTTGTGTTAATTAAATCTGTTTATGTCCTTCGATTTGTTAATGTTTTCTGTCATAAAAACCAATAAAGCAACACATTTAAGAATAATATAGAATTTGTGCAGTAAATTTGGCTTATGAACATGTTAAGTCAGGGAAAACCCTCTGAGTGTTTGTGTAAGGAAAGTATAGCTGAAGCATCTGATACAATATCAATAAATATTGTTCTATTTTTTTTCAATCTTCAATCTACTTCATACTCCACTTAACTGGAGGATATTAAATAGTGCACTCTCCCTGTGTATCACATAGAAAATGGAAAAACAGTTTATGTGCATTATTCTTATAAACGGTTGTGACTATTTTAAGATGCATATTAAATCTATTACATGTACTGCATACACATTATTATCCATGTTACTCTCAGAAACATGAAACCGTACGAAGGCTAAAAGCCGCTCTGCGGCTTCAAAGTCCAGGTTATTCTTTAAAAACTGCTCTCTTGTAAACAATGTGTACATAAACTCAAATCCCATCAATATTCTTGCATTAACAAAATAACATCACCTGGAACAAATTAAGCTTTATTTCACCTTGAAAAAGGGGTGTTGTAAAATTATAATTATGTTGTTGTTTATCTTGACATAGTGGATGTTTTGTGTGATAAAGAGTTAATTTATTAAAATTGTTTTCAATTGTACTCTCTGTATATTGTTATGATGTCCTATGCTTAACAGTCAAGTCCAATACGACCATCTCTAGCAAGACAAGTGTCCCCATGCCCCAGTGCCTGCCTGGGTTGCTCTCCCTTGACAGTCGCCCGCCCCTGGCCCCTAACAGGCCCAAGTGTAACAGCATCCTGCACCTGTTTGGGGCCTGGCTGTTTGATGCGGCCCTTGCCAATGTGAAGATACTGCCGGTACATAGAAATGAAGGTAAGCAGGAACAATTTGTGTGATTTGATATCCATGTATTTACTGTCTGCATTTGTGAATGGACCTAAACTACCAATCTTATATACCTTCCAGTAAAGGGGAATATACTGTTATCTACACGGATATGTGTGTCTATCTTACCATTGACACAAACTTTTCCGAAAGCCTTCTTTTACTCCAACTTTAAGGCATTTTAATCTCAACTTTTTATTAAATAAATGGGCTGTGCTCTGTGAAAAAGGGGTTTAATGCATGTGCTTAAAGTGTTTTTCCAGATTAGCCAGTGCAGTCTGCACAGGCTAATCAGGAACGACACTTTCCACTTGCACAAATCTAGTTTAGGCAGAAAGTGTTGTCCCTGATTAGCCTGTGCATTAATTTTATGCGCATGAATTAACCCCCTTTTCACAGAGCGTTGCTCAAATAGAACTATTCTTCTCTCCCATTTAATGGTGTTTTCGTAATGCTCTGGTTAAGGTTAACATGCATCATTATATTACTGTTTTTACTACAGGATGTTAATTCTAAATTGCATATTCACACATGTGTTACGGGGCATTTTGTTTGGTCACTCACCTGAAATTTATCTTAATTTCGCCCATTTATGTACTAAAAAAATTGGTTGAGGAAAATTTGCTACAGCTCCATATCATTGTTTTTACTACAAGTATCCAATTGTGTGTTCATGGTCATCTTTTGAAGTTACTGACTATGTTCCTTTACTTTGACCTGCATTCTAGAAGAATTATGACAATTTTTATGCCCCCGGGATCGAATGATCGGGGGTAAATTGTTTTTGGCCTGTCTGTCTGTCATTGTATGTGTTTGTCTGTCATTGTATATGTCTGTCTGTTATTGTCCCCAACGGGTGAAACCGGAGAGGACTTCTGGTTTGCGCTCTGTCTGTCAGTCAGTCAGTCTGTCACATTTTTCTGGATCCTGCAATTACTTAAAATGTTCTTCATATTTTTTCATGAAACTTGACACATGGACAGATGGCAATATGGAGATTATGCACGTCATTTCATTTTGCTCCAACGTCAAGAATTCTGGTTGCTATGGCAACAAATAGACTAGAAATATTGCTGAAAATGGAGGATCCTGCGATAACTTTAAAAGTTCTTCATATTTTTTCATGAAACTTGAAACATGGATAGATGGCAATATGGAGATTATTCACTTCATTTCATTTTGTACCTATGTCAATAATTATGGTTGCTATGGCAACAAATAGACAAGAAATATTGCTGAAAATGGTGGAGTTTCACCGGTAGGGGACCATAATGCTTGGCAATAGTCTTGTTGTGTGTGTCTGTCCCAAAACTTTAACCTTAGTCATGACTTTTGCGATATTGATGATAGCAACTTGATATTTGGCATGCATGTGTATCTCATGGAGCTGCACATTGTGAGTGGTGAAAGATCAAGATCAAGGTCATCCTTGAAGGTCAAAGGTCAGATATATGGCTTCAAAGCGGTGCAGTAATTTTGTTTTATATACATTTCGGTGAATGTTTGCATATAACCAACCCATATCTAAATATCCACTACATAGATTGGAATTAGAAGTTGAAAAAGTGATCAGGGTCTAGATGATCATTCACAGACCTAGACCTAAAACTGTTAACAGTAAAAAATGCCATAGAGGTTAAAGGTTAATACAGATGTGTGTTGTTAATTAACTTTTAAAATCATTCTCGGAAACATTTGTGCCCAGAGGTTTAATATTTGGTATGAAACTTCTCCTTGTGATCATCCACAAAATATATTTGTGTCTTGTTCTGTGAAAGCTGGGCATAATGCATGTGCGTAAAATGTCGTCCCAGATTAGCCTGTGCAGTCCGCACAGGCTAATCAGGGACGACACTTTCCGCTTAAATGGTATTTTTAGTTTCAAGGAAGTCCCTCCTTTCCGAAAATCAAGTTTAGGCGGAAAGTGTCGTCCCTGATTAGCCTGTGCGGACTGCATAGGCTAATCTGGGACGACACTTTTTGCACATGAATTAAGCCCTGTTTTCTCAGAACAAGACACAAATATATTATGTCCTTAGACTCAGAATAAGCCTCTCTTTGTGGTCTAATGACTTATGCAGAATGTAGCAAAATGGTTGTTAGAAGAATCTTTTTCTCTGAAACCACAGTGTTCTTTTATTTTATTTCATAAGATCGAATAGTGTGCTGTATGAGGTGTTTTTAAATTATGTCCCTGTGTTCAAATCTTGCTAAACATAAGCGTTAATTTGCTACATATTTGGAAGTAGGGTTTCCCAATGTATTTTTATGTCCCCCCTTGTATTCTTTTTTTGCCCTGTCTGTTTGTTGGTTTTGTTAGCGTCAAACTTTAACATTGGCCATAACTTTTGCAATATTGAAGATGGCAACTTGATATTTGGCATGCATGTGTATCTCATGGAGCTGCACATTTTGAGTGGTGAAAGGTCAAGGTCATCCTTCAAGGTCGAGGTCAAATATATGGGGGGGCACTTAGTGTTTCGCAAACACATTTTGTTTTACTTTATTGTGACAAGCTCAGTTCCCTACACATATATGAAATATATTCCAAAAAAATTGTGCAGGTTAAAGAAAGTTGGATTTTTAAAAGATTTAAACAAGAAATCATTTGATCACGTCAGATTGTGCTAGTTTAGCTATTTGTAAGCATATAAATATTGCAAAATCACTACACACTTTATTAAGAAGCCTCACTGATGATCTTTTTCTTTAATAATATTATTATGTAGCAGCCATTTATGAATCTGTTTGACGTCTTGCAGGCCAGACCTACAGGCGAACAAACTCACTGATTGACCAGTCACGGCCCACATCCCTGTCTATTGACACCTCTCCTGAGAAGAAGTCCATGTCAGACAATACGTATGAGTCTGGAAGGGCAGAAGCCTGTGGGACACTGTGTCGACTCTTCTGTGCCCATAAAACAGGAGAGGACATTCTTCCCGCTTACTACTCTCGGTTCTATTTTGCTCTGTGCTATGGGCTACAAGTGGATGACGTGAGTACTGAATGGCATATTAAGATTTGTTGAAAAATATGACAAGCTTGTCAGATATGGTTGTTTTAGTGTCGGACAAATACAATCTTGTACACAAATGTGTTTTTTTTTTATCACATTCTCTTAATACATTTTTAATTAACAAAATACCACTTAAAAAAAAAGAGAGATAAGGCACTCCATTGCATATTTTTAATTTACAATGAAAATTAAGGACCTACCTAACTAATTTTTGGGAGGTGTAGTGGAAATATTTATTTTGACCTACCGTCTTTATCCTTATAAAGCCTGGGTGCAATGCAAATCACAAAATGGCGCATTTATTTCACCCCCCTTTAAGTATAATATAAGCCATATAAAATGTAACCCCTGTGCTTCAGCCCAGCAGCCGCATATTGAACAATCTTGGTAGATCCGTATTTTAAACGCAAGGTGTCAAAACAAAATTGTAACATGAATTTGACATTTAAAACTGAAAACACCGATACAATAATAAAAATCCCCTGCATTTTGGAGTTTAATCCTAACATCGATATGTTCCAAATATATATGTTAATATTATTATTAATAAAGTTTTATTTCTATAAGGTTCTGGCCAATTACCTTGTTGATAAAAAAAAAAATTCGTCAATAAAATGCAATTAATTAACCCCTTAGCAGCCGAGAAATGGGGGCGCTATTATTTTGATCACTCCTTCATTTTATTATACGATAGGGGCACGTTTATTAGGGTGGGAGCTTTTATTAGGATGAAGACGGTATTATATTTATTTATAAGACTTGGCATTGATATTTAACATCTACCATTGACAATTAAAAGGCAATATTTTATTTCTTTTAATATTTTGTTAAATTAACAACTTCCATGCAGATGATAAGAAATTGAAGAAAGTTAGATCTTCCACAGAGGCGGTTCAGATTGATAGAATTTTACTAACTCTGTTCTGATGCATGGATATTTTGTGTAAAATAGTAATCGCTTATCATCATGTCTCTTTGTTTCTATAATCATTTGATTTGTGAACTTATCAGAAGTGAAATTAGCCATCAAAATGCTTTGGTGTCATCATTATTAGTAATCATTTTCATGTCCAGTCAGGTGACTATTTAAATCTAGTTAATGACAACTTATCTTCTCTTTTTATGTCCCCCAGTCTATACTGGGGGACTTATTGTTTTTGCCCTGTCTGTTTGTTGGTTTGTTTGTGTCAAACTTTAACATTTGCCAAAACTTTTGCAATATTAAAGATAGCAACTGCATATTTGGCATGTATGTGTATCTCATGGAGCTGCACATTTTGAGTGGTGAAAGGTCAAGGTCATCCTTCAAGGTCAAAGGTCAAATATATGGGGGCATAGTGTTTCACAAACACATCTTGTTTGTACATTTTTTAGATGTATTAAATTATAATTTGTTCATACCATGCTGACAGAACATCAGCGGCCCCGTGCTCTCCAACATTCTCTTCAACTCCTGTGATCTGCTGCGTGTGGACCTGGCTGGAGTCCAGATCCTTGTACCACACATCCTCAACGCTCTTGAGCTTGTATTGAAAGATCAGACTCCCAAATTCAGGTACATTTACTACATACATTCAGGTACATATACTACAAACATTCAGGTACACATACTACATACATTCAGGTACACATACTACATACATTCAGGTACATATACTACATACATTCAGGTACATATACTACATACATTCAGGTTCATATACTACATACATTCAGGTACATATACTACATACATTTAGGTACATATACTACATACATTCAGGTACATATACTACATTCATTCAGGTACATATACTGTACAATAAGGTACAAATACTGTACAATCAGGTACATAAAGTGTTCAATCAGGTACAAATACTGTACAATCAGGTACATATACTGTACAATCAGGTACGTATACTGTACAATCAGGTACATAAAGTGTTCAATCAGGTACAAATACTGTACAATCAGGTACTTATACTGTACAATCAGGTACGTATACTGTACAATCAGGTACATATACTGTACAATCATGTTCATACACTGTACAATCAGGTACGTATACTGTACATTCAGGTACAAGTACTGTACAATCAGGTACATACACTGTACAATCAGGTACATATTCTGTACAATCAGGTACATATACTGTACAATAAGGTACAAATACTGTACAATCAAGTACATAAAGTGTTCAATCAGGTACAAATACTGTACAATCAGGTACATAAAGTGTTCAATCAGGTACATAAAGTGTTCAATCAGGTACAAATACTGTACAATCAGGTACGTATACTGTACAATCAGGTACATATACTGTACAATCATGTTCATACACTGTACAATCAGGTACGTATACTGTACATTCAGGTACAGGGCAAAGAGTAGAAGTTTTTATGAACTGTTTAATCTTGTGATGCCAAGAGGCAAATAGACCTGTGTGTTGGTTCATATGTCCATCCAAGGTCATCTCTATAGACTATATGACATGTCTGGTTTGCATCACTTAGGCCTCCTATTAGCTTGGATACTTTCATGGATTGAGTCTCAAAAACCTCTGAACACACTCATATTACCTGATTTTATTTTTACCATACATTAAATATTATTTTGGCCTAATTACTTATTATAAATGGTATAATATTTATATTTAACACCAAGCAAGACACTTATAAGAAGCTGCTTTGTTCTTTTAATGTTCTGTTAAAGATACAACTTCCATGCATATGATAAGAAAATAAAGAAAGTCAGTGCATGGATGATGGAGTTGGATCGAACACCTGACACAGAATCCTTCCTGACTGTAGGATTGTTAGAATATGAAGTGCTGTGTGTTTGATAAATTGGCTGTATGGTCTAATAGTGTAAAATTAAAACAGAACTGAAGAGGGGATTAATGAATCTTAGGTTTTGCCGTAGTTATAATCTTTTAAATTTTATGAAACAAAGCCACGATAATGCAAGTTTTTATGACAAAGCATTATGGTAATAAAGGCTGGAATATGAAAAATACTACAATTTGTTTGATATTTCCTATATAGGTTCACAGTGTTGAAAAAAACTGAAGGCTTCTGCATACCAGATGATACTATTTTGATTGACTTTAATATAGTCAAATTAAATCCAGTGATTTTATGCCACCATTCTGTGGATGATGAGGTCACTTTAGAAAGTCAGATATAGGCTTGACATTATTGACATCACCGAAGTGATGGAGATATATCGTGATTATGACACAGAACAACTCTGTAATGCACAGCTGGGCCTGTACCCACTATTAGACTTAGGAAGATTTGATGTGATACTTTAGGGAAACATTCAAATACACATTCCTTGTGAAAGGCAATGTTTTCTGTTTGAAATATTTTATTAAGGTTAATAGACATTATTAAGATTGTGTCTTCAGTGGGATACAATTCTCAAATGACTTATGATTTAATTGTAAACAAGTATTGATGTCAGCTTATCCAAATGAATTTATACAATTGTTTGGCTAGTTTTAGTAGGGGTTATTTTGTCAGAAATATGAACTTAACAAAGGATACACAATGCTTATTTCCTTTATTATGAATATGCATGAATAAAATTATAATTGGTTAACAATATTTGTTTTACCCACTGACCCAACCGATCCTAATTTGTGTGTGCTGACCCTAAACTTAATAATCTTGAAATTAAAAAATAAAACTTAAAATTAAATAAAGATTTGGTACATGTCTGTGTGTAATTGCATATTCTTTTATCAATTAAGAACTTTAAAAAAAGATACAATAGAAATAAAGTTTAGCAAGCCTACCTACCCTTATTTTGTTGGTGATTGATTGGAAATGTTTATTTTAGCCTAGTTAATTGTTATAAAGGCATGATATTGAAATTCAAAACCAAACATGACACTTTAAGACACCCCTTTCTTTTAATATTCAGTGTAAGATAACATGTCCATGCAGATGATTAGAAGAAAGATTATATAAGAAAGTCAGATCTTCCACAGAAGTGGTTCAGATTGATAGAATGGAAGTCCGTTCTGATGCATGGATATTTTGTGTAAAATAGTATACACTAATCATTATTTAAATAGTATCAACTTATTATGCCCCCCTTCGAAGAAGAGGGGGTATATTAATTTGCACATGTCTGTCTGTCCGTCGGTCGGTCGGTTGGTCGGTCGGTCCGTCCGTCCACCAGATGGTTTCCGGATGATAACTCAAGAACGCTTAGGCCCAGGATCATGAAACTTCATAGGTACATTGATCATGACTCGCAGATGACCCCTATTGATTTTCAGGTCACTAGTTTTGCATTTAAATCACAAATAGTTTGACAGTTGTTTTGATATGATAAATTTTCCAATGTCTTGTGTGTGTTTTATCCTATAGTTGCACACATTTGTAACTATGAGAAAGATCAAGTAATGTTTTGTACCATAACATTTTGAATTTTATGCCCCCCTTCAAAGAAGAGGGGGTATATTGTTTTGCACATGTTGGTCCGTCCACTAAATGGTTTCTGGATGATAACTCAAGAACGCTTACGCCTAGGATCATGATACTTAATAGGTACATTGATCATGACTCGCAGATGACCCCTATTGATTTTCAGGTCACTAGGTCAAAGGTCAAGGTTGCGGTGACTGGAACCAGTAAAATGGTTTCCGGATGATGAATCAAGAACGCTTACGCCTAGGGTCATGAAACTAAATGGGAACATTGATAATGACTTGCAGATGAACCCTATTAATTTTCATGTAACTAGGTCAAAGGTCAAGGTCAGGATGACTTGACACAGAAAAATGGTTTCCGGATGATTACTTAAGAACGCTTACGCCTAGCATCATGAAACTTCATTGGTACATTGATCATGACTCGCAGATGACCCCTATTGATTTTCAGGTCACTAGGTCAAAGGTCAAGGTCACAGTGACTCAAACCAGTAAAATGGTTTCCGGATGATAACTCAAGAACGCTTACGCCTAGGATCATGAAACTTCATAGGTACATTGATAATGACTCGCAGATGACCCCTATTGATTTTCAGGTCACTAGGTCAATGGTCAAGGTCATCGTGACTTGACACAGTAAAATGGTTTCCGCATGATGACTCAAGAAAGCTTACGCCTAGGATCATGAAACTTCATAGGTACATTGATCATGACTCGCAGATGACCCCTATTGATTTTCAGGTCACTAGGTCAAAGGTCAAGGTCATGGTGACTCGACACAGTTAAATGGTTTCCAGATGATAACTCAAGAAAGCTTACGCCTAGGATCATGAAACTTCATAGGTACATTGATCATGACTGGCAGATGACCCCTATTGTTTTTCAGGTCACTAGGTCAAAGCTCACAGTCACATTGACTTAACACAGTAAAATGGTTTCCGGATGATAACTCAAGGAAGCTTATGCCTAGGATCATGAAACTTCATAGGTACATTGATCATAACTGGCAGATTACCCGTATTGATTTTCAGGTCACTAGGTCAAAGGTTAAGGTGACTCGACACAGTAAAATGGTTTCCGGATGATAACTCAAGAATGCTTACGCCTAGGATCATAAAACTTCATAGGTACATTGATCATAACTGGCAGATGACCCGTATTGATTTTCAGGTCACTAGGTCAAAGGTCAAGGTCACAGTGACAAAAAACATATTCACACAATGGCTGCCACTACAACTGACAGCCCATATGGGGGGCATGCATGTTTAACAAACAGCCCTTGTTTTCAAATTCACATATAACCAATTTTGAAGTTTGTAGATGTTTAACACATGAAACAATGGAAACTCTCTTAAGCTGATCCCCTCTTAACAGGAATCCCTAGCAATTTGTCCGGTCCTTTTTTTACCCCTTTTGAAAACATTCATCAATATCTCCTCGAGACCATAATCCTTCAACTCTGGATACAGACCTGTCCTTCTTAGGGCTAAAATTGAGTCTTTTCAAACTTTAAACCTTCCAGGGCTTTGGCTCATCAGATTAAAACTTGAATGTCAGACTTTAAAATTAACAAAGTGCTAAAACATTTTACGAACTTTAAAAATTTCAAATAAATTTAAAAGAGACAATTTATACACATAAATAGAAGTGCTTGTACTAATAATATTTACTGATAACAAACATAAGTTATTTTTTATTTTGGTAAAGAGGACTGTCAAATATTAATAAGTCAAATGATGTAAAAATATGCATTGTTTGTTATATTTGAAAAAAAAATCCTCTTGCAATTTTGCCTAAAGTTTGTAATAAAAATTGCGATTCAATGTCTGTTTTGCCTAAATAAACGATAACTAATCCTTTTATTGCATTCCTATAACAACACTCGCATGTTTAGTGTTGTTTTTAACACCTTATCAGCAGTAAAGATCTATTGATTTTATCATGCGCTCATGTATTGTTGTTATGAAACCAGCTGATACTTTTTATAAATACACATTGTTACTTGCACCTGTTTTCATGCAATCAAAATTTAACTTCAGTCGTTGACTGCTGGTCATAATATATTAGTTATTTTTAAATCAATATATAGTAATGTATTTACTACCTCAATGTTGTTAGTACAATTTCCTAATTAGCAGTCATTTAATTAGTGATAATTCTTTTGAACATGTTTTATCCCTGGATGACAAACCTTCTCAACACCCTATTATTTATTTTTTCGCAGCGCCCTTTAACATATCATAAGCAGTTACCACAATCAGATTCTTTACCCGCAAAATAGACGCAGACTAGATGCTATGACATCATAAGAAAGAGACAGCATTGATTTGTGTGTTTACTTTTTGTCAGGGGGAGGGGGGGGATCCAGACTGATTGTTGTTGTCAGTTGACTGCTAGGTCAGTTTTGACTGTATTGCAGGGTCATCATTTCACCTTTTTAGCTCGGCTGTTTTTGGAGAAAACTCTGAGGTATTGTCATAGCCTCTTTGTCGTCCGACGTCCGGGCTTCATGCTAAAACCTATACATTGGCTCTAAAATTAAAGTGCTTCCACCTACAACATTGAAACTTCATATATACATGCACCTTGATGAGTTCTGTCGCCACACCCATTTTTGGGTCACTAGGTCAAAGGTCAGTGTGACCTCAAATTTAAAACTTTAACTTTGCCTCTAAAATCATAGTGCTTCCACTTACAACTTTGAAACTTCATATTTACATGCACCTTGATGAGATTTACATGGCACACCCATTTTTGGGTCACTAGGTCAAAGGTCAAGGTCACTGTGACCTCTATTATTAAACTTTAAATTTGCCTCTAACATCACAGTGCTTCCACCTACAACTTTGAAACTTCATATGTACATGCACCTTAATGAGGTCTGCATGCCACTCCCATTTTTGGGTCACTAGGTCAAAGGTCAAGGTCACTGTGACCTCTAATATAAAACTTTTACTTTGCCTCTAACATCATAGTGCTTCCACCTACAACTTTGAAACTTCATATGTACATGCACCTTGATGAGTCCTACACCCATTTTTGGGTCACTAGGTCAAAGGTCAAGGTCAATGTGACCTCTAATGTAAAACTTTAACTTTGCCTCTAACATCACAGTGCTTCCACCTACAACTTTGAAACTTCATAATTATGTAGATGCACCTTGATGAGTTCTACACGCCACACCCATTTTAAGTCACTAGGTCAAAGGTCAAGTCACTGTGAAATCTAAAAAAATATTTAAAAAATCTGACAAGCTTTCGCAGTCAAGCGTGGCACCAGTTATTCCGTACTCTTGTTTTATCTGATGTGCTCTCTTTCAATGCTTATAAAGATTAACAAAAATTCCAGTAAAATTTAATACAAGCAAAGGGCTTGTGGGTATTATACTGCGTGAGGTGATTCTAAAAATGCTACCTGTTGCTATTCAGACTGTGTGAGCTGATATGCTACCTGTTGCTATTCAGACTGTGTGAGCTGCTACCTAGTGTGGAGCTGAGGAAGGCGTGTGTCCATCTTCTCCTCTCCATGCTTTGTCTACCACTGCACTTCAGGGACCTGGAAATCAAGGGTGAGTTGATGCTATGTAACAATGTCTGTAACTTCATGACAAGAACATCAAAATAAAATGCAATTCAAAGTCAGTAAAGCTTTGTCTGTAAGAGCACAATAGGAGCTCAAAAGAAGGCTCAGTTGTGTGTCTATCAACAGTCAAGTTCTATTTACTGTGGTATAGATAAGATACTAACTACTGCTGATTTTTTTTCTCCATGTCTCTTAACTCAAAGTTAACAATTTCTACTTTCTTCCTTCTTGAAAGATTTTATGAAGAATCCTTATGTTGTTTTAAGTGAATTATTTTGTAATATTTTAAAAACACCAAACTGATATATATTTAATTTCAATTTGCAAAATTATTGTGTAATGTTTAAACATAGAAATTGAGACATTGCATTTGTCGTTCTGATGATCCATAGGTCCTTGGTTTGAATCCCAGTGGTAGCATTTTTCATGTTATCTTACTTTCTCTTGTTACTTTGCTTCAAATGTTGAATTCCTAATTGATAAGACAGATACATGCGCTAATTTGCATTATAAACTCCAAATAGAACAAATCTGTTAACCAGTCCCTTCAATATTAACAGAAAATTGTAATAGATGGATAGCACATGTCAAATTTAACTCTAGGTCAGTTCACATCACAAACTTGCCTCAATGCCACATCATATTCTGGGTCTGTTCATGCAACACCCTTGACTTAATACCAATGAAACTCTAGCTCAATTTAAGGTACAATATTGACAAAATATAACATACAAATCTAGTTTCTATTATGCTAAAACCTCAAAACCATATTGAACTCTATGACAGTGTATGCGACAACCTTGTCTCCATACCACATTAAACTCAAATTTTGGTTAATTCTTCCACCTTGCTTCAATACTTTATTAAACTCTAGTTCAGCTCAAGCAAAACCTCGTCACAATTACACATAATGTAATTCAGTTTATGCTACAAGCTAAGCCCAAATTCACATTAAACTCTAGGTCAGTTAATGCTACAACCTTGCCTAAATACCACATTAAACTCTAGGTCAGTCCATGCTTCAGCCAAAGCTAAATACCACATTTTACTCTAACACTTGGTCAGTTTACTATTCAACATTGCTTTTATACCACATTTAGCTCTAGGTCAGTTCATGCTACAACCTTGCCCCAATATCAAATTTAACTCTAGGTCAGTTCAAGCCAAAAATAGTGCCTCAACACCACATTAATCTCTATGTCAGTTTATGCTACATCCTTGCCTCAATACGCATTAAATTCTTGGTCAGTTCATATTACAACCTTACCTCTATACCACATTAAACTCAAATTTAGTTTATGCAGCAATAGTGCATCAATAAAACATACAACTCTAGGTCAGTTCATGCTTTAACCTTGCCTCAAAACCTTATTAATCTCTAGGTCTGTTTATGCTAAAATGTTGTCTCAATACCACATTGTACTCTAGGTCAGGGCTTGCTACAACCTATCCTTAACATAGTATTAAACTCTAGGTTAGTTCATGCTACAACCTTTCCTCAGCACCACATTAAACTCAGCTCATGCGAAAACCATTTTTCAATACTACATTAAACTCTAAATCAGTTCATGCTTCAACCTTGCCTCAATACCATATTAAACTATGTCTGTTCATGCTACAGTCTTGCCTATAAACCAATGTTTCAGACATTCTCACCCCGGAGGCCACACCAGAGCATAGTGTATCCTTTATCTCCCTGAAGCAAAGGATCACAGACCTGTTACTGTGGGCCCTGCAGATAGAGAATGACAATACAAACACACAGATGCTGCTGGGTAAGTCTGGTGTGCCCATAGAGACTGACTCTACAAACACACAGATGCCATGGGTAAGTCTGGTTTGCCCATAGAGACTGACTCTACAAACACACAGATGCCATGGGTAAGTCTGGTGTGCCCATAGAGACTGACTCTACAATCACACAGATGCTTCTGGGCAAGTCTGGTTTGCCCATAGAGACTGACTCTACAAACACACAGATGCTGCTGGGTAAGTCTGGTGTGCCCATAGAGACATTCCCTTACACACACACAGATGATGCTGGGTAAGTGTGGTGTGCCCATAGAGACTGACTCTACAAACACACAGATGCCATGGGTAAGTCTGGTTTGCCCATAGAGACTGACTCTACAAACACGCATATGCTGCTGGGTAAGTCTGGTTTGCCCATAGAGACTGACTCTACAAACACACAGATGCCATGGGTAAGTCTGGTGTGCCCATAGAGACTGACTCTAGAATCACACATATGCTTCTGGGCAAGTCTGGTTTGCCCATAGAGACTGACTCTACAAACACAGATGCTGCTGGGTAAGTCTGGTGTGCCAATAGAGACTGCCTTATACACACACAGATGCTGCTGGGTAAGTCTGGTGTTCCCACAGAGACTGACTCTACAAACACACAGATGCTGCTGGGTAAGTCTGGTTTGCCCATAGAGACTGACTCTACAAACACACAGATGCTTCTGGGTAAGTCTGGTGTACCCATAGAGGCTGACTGTACAAATACACAGATGCCATGGGTAAGTCTGGTTTGCCCATAGAGACTGACTCTACAAACACACAGATGCCATGGGTAAGTCTGGTTTGCCCATAGAGACTGACTCTACAAACACACAGATGCCATGGGTAAGTCTGGTGTGCCTATAGAGGCTGACTCTACAAACACACAGATGCTGCTGGGTAAGTCTGGTGTGCCCATAGAGACTGACTCTACAAGCACACAGATGCCATGGGTAAGTCTGGTTTGCCCATAGAGACTGACTCTACAAACACACATATGCTGATGGGTAAAACACACAGATGTCATGGGTAAGTCTGGCTTGCCCATAGAGACTGACTCTACAAACACACAGATGCCATAGGTAAGTCTGGTTTGCCCATAGAGACTGACTACAAACACACAGATGCCATGGTTAAGTCTGGTTTGCCCATAGAGACTGACTCTACAAACACACAGATGCCATGGGTAAGTCTGGTGTGTCCATAGAGACTGACTCTACAAAAACACATATGCTGCTGGGAAAGTCTGGTTTGCCCATAGAGACTGACTCTACAAACACACAGATGCCATGGATAAGTCTGGTTTGCCCATAGAGACTGACTCTACAAACACACAGATGCCATGGGTAATTCTGGTTTGCCCATAGAGACTGACTCTTCAAACACACAGATGCTGCTGGGTAAGTCTGGTTTGCCTACAGAGGCTGACTTTACAAACACACAGATGCTATGGGTAACTCTGTTTGCCCATAGAGACTGACTCTACAAACACACAGATGCCATGGGTAAGTCTGGTTTGCCCATAGAGACTGACACTACAAACACACAGATGCCATGGGTAAGTCTGGTTTGCCCATAGATACTGACTCTTCAAACACACAGATGCCATGGGTAAGTCTGGTTTGCCCATAGAGACTGACTCTACAAACACAAAGATGCTGCTGGGTAAGTTTGGTGTGTCCATAGAGACTGACTCTACACACACACAGATGCTGCTGGGTAAGTCTGGTGTGCCCATAGAGACTGACTCTACAAACACACACATGCTGCTGGGTAAGTCTGGTTTGCCCATAGAGACTGACTCTACAAACACACAGATGCCATGGATAAGTCTGGTTTGCCCATAGAGACTGACTCTACAAACACACAGATGCCATGGGTAATTCTGGTTTGCCCATAGAGACTGACTCTACAAACACACAGATGCTGCTGGGTAAGTCTGGTTTGCCCATAGAGACTTACTCTACAAACACACAGATGCCATGGGTAAGTCTGGTGTGCCCACAGAGACTGACTCTACAAACGCACAGATGCTGCTGGGTAAGTCTGGTGTGCCCATAGAGGCTGACTGTACAAACACACAGATGCCATGGGTAAGTCTGGTGTGTCCATAGAGACTGACTCTACAAACACACAGATGCCATGGGTAAGTCTGGTGTGCCCATAGACTGTACAAACACACAGATGCCATGGGTAAGTCTGGTGTGTCCATAGAGGCTTACTCTACAAACACACAGATGCTGCTTGGTAAGTCTGGTGTGCCCATAAAGACTGACTCTACAAACACACAGATGCCATGGGTAAGTCTGGTTTGCCCATAGAGACTGACTCTACAAACACACAGATGCTGCTGGGTAATTCTGGTTAGCCCATAGAGACTGACTCTACAAACACACAGATGCTGCTGGGTAAGTCTGGTTTGCCCATATAGAGTGACTCTACAAACACACAGATGCCATGGGTAAGTCTGATTGGCCCATAGAGACTGACTCTACAAACACACAGATGCTGCTGGGTAAGTCTGGTTTACCCATAGAGACTGACTCTACAAACACACAGATGCCATGGGTAAGTCTGGATTTCCCATAGAGACTGACTCTACAAACACACAGAAGTCATGGGTAAGTCTAGTTTGCCCATAGAGACTGACTCTACAAACACACAGAAGTCATTGGTAAGTCTGGTTTGCCCATAGAGACTGACTCTCAAACACACATATGCTGCTGGGTAAGTCTGGTGTAGTGGGCCACACAGCATTTTGAATCTACTGTTAATTGATTTGCTTTGGAAAAGGATGAAATTTCATATTATATTTTTTCTGTGTCACAAGTAATAATTTCTGTAAATAAAAAAGACTGAAACATATTTGGAATGGTGATCAGTTTAAATATATTCATTGAGACATGACCTATAAATGAATATAACTAGGGATGCAAGAGGTTAACCGGTTAACCTACCGAAACGACTAGTTAACCTGTTACATTTTCGGGAAAAGGTTAACCTGGAAAAAAATATATGATTATGTTTTTTCGTAAGATTTTACATTTTTCGCGTGACATACTGCCAACTTGCGCGGGCGACTAGTTAAAACAACATGCCGCACCATCGACTGTAATAAATAACGTGTCAACAGTCAAAGTAATCAAGCAATTAATCAATACCTTTGTGAAAACAAATAGGGGGTACGTTTTGATAACTGACACTACTGGTCTTTTGACTCGCTAAAATTTAACTAGCGAACTGCGGTGAGTTGGAGCTTATAGCGAAGACGTAATTGACATGTTTATTGAACTCGCGATAAAAAAAACAGTTGAGACATTGGACGGCTTATTTTGATGTTTTGTTAACCAATATCCAACACTGATTGCTCGCGAAAATACCGTGTTTATAAGTTACAATTTTATCACAAATTGAATTCGTAGTTAAAATCTTGACGAGTTAATGTCGTTTTTCTTTATCAAAAATTAATATCATTATGATAATTTACGTCCAATGATTCCACCATTACCGTCCGATGCAAGTTCTATTAAGGAAAGCAAATCATTAACTTTTAAAATAATTAAACATCAATTCAAAATATTAAAAATTAATAAACCCGTTAAATTTAGTATTTGTGTAATTGCGTAAAATGTGCGCGCTATGGTACATCGACAAACATACGTAACTATCAGTTTTGAAATCATAATACTTAGTTACTTCGCTATTACATAAATGTACTGATTATATGAAATATTCAACTTACATTTCGTTCAAAAATAATTTTATGTGTGTCCTTTATTTTACGCACATTTTTTATTGTATAATGAAAATCAAAGGATACTACTTCGGCTACAAACGCTAAAATGCAAGCAACAAAATATGCAATTAGCGAATAAGAATAGATGCGGATTCGTTGAACACACATGACCCACTTTACATCGAATTGAAAGGGAAAAACATTTCTATATTAAGCCAATATGAGTTTCAAAAATTATAAAAGAATGAACAAAGAAACACACCATTTATGTGAGCGATACGGCGCGAAGGTAATATAAGCGGCCAACCCAAAATTAAGTTAATAACACGTGAAAACGAACATTGTGTAGTTCTTTAATTTTTTACTCTTATGCATTTACGCAGGAAAACTAAATAAAATATATAGCATATGTTTACAAAATTATGAAAATATCTTTTATAATTCATTTTATTACGAAACTGGATTGTTATCAACGCAAGCGTTTTCAAATTTGAAATTACTTTTGTTTCTACAAAGCGGTATGACATATTTTACGTACTCTAAATGATTTTAACTACTTTAGGTGTTTCGATTAACCGGTTAATAACCGGTTACGGAAAAAGGTTAACCAGTTAATCATTTGTGTAACCTCTTGCATCCCTAAATATAACTATTAGAATTTATGACTTTTACTTTGATTTTAAGGTTTTGGGATTTAGACCTTTGTGAATATTGTAAAATGGTTGTTTTGTAATGATAAATGTAGAATATGATCAAGTATGGCATTCTGAGAGCTTGTATCAGTGAAGTCATATCTTATCAAAACCAGGGAGACTGATACAAGTTCTCAGTTAACTAGTCTATACTTGTCGAGTAATTCAAGAAAAATACCATGGAATATTATTCTTTAAATAAAAAAACAACAAAGCTGAGTGTTTTATGTCAAGTAAATAATACTATTTGAGTTTAATGATAATTGATTAATTGTCAGGGCGAGCCAAACTTGTTTGGAACTACTACTTGTTGAGGACCAGTAGCAAAAGAGGACCAATAACAGAAGAACCTAAGTGATTGAGTAAAATCTCTATCTTGTCAATTTAGGGTACAATTAACTGTGGAAACCAAGTCCTGTAAATGTAAATGTTAAAATGTTTGTAATAAATATTACTGATAATACAGCAGTAACTAGCTTTTTTAATATGTTACATGTCAAATTTAGAAGGAGTTTTCCAGTCACCAGTGCACATGTGCACAATTTCAATATGTTAAATGCTTGCTTTGGGTACCACATTTTTTGGAATAAATAATTCTGATAATATGGTTTTCAAATCAGCTTTTTATTATTTGATAAATATCTTGTAAAATAATATTTAAAATCCCTATAATGCTAAGATACTCGTTCAAAGTAAACAAAAATGCTATTAAGTTCATCTCAAGCATTTGCTAGGTTGTATTCAATAATTATTTTGGCAATATCACAAGAAAATCTTGTCTTTAATTATTGATCCGCCTTATGGCAATTTAATGAATCCACGTTTGGCCTCCTAAGATTCTCGGAAAACCTGCAATATGTAATCAAATCAAAACAAAACAAAAAATGCAAATCTCGATTCTGTTGCATTGTCATTTCATTCAAACTTCCATCAGCAATATCAGATTGATTAATGTGGTATTTTTCTTTGGCTATTGGTTCTTATACCAGCGGTATGATGTGGGGAAAGAGAATACTTGTAGTGAACAGGTAGTTTATCTTATTTGAATGCAATATGTATTGTTGGCAGTAAATGATAAGTCTATTAAATAAGGTTTCATTTCCATGTACACATGTATATAAGTACTGAAAACATGAAGATATATGGGTATTAGCATACTGCTTTATATCTGAGTTAAGGTAATTCAACCTAAATGCTTAAAATACAAAGGAACACTATCAAAGCAGTTTATGAAAAGCTAAATATATGCCATGTGAAATAAATGATGGGCTTGAAAGTGATCAATCTGCAGAATAATGCAATTGGAGTTTGCCAGATACCTGTCATTAGTTAACTTTTCATTCATTAACAATATCGATTATCTCTCCCATTCCATAAGATGTTTGATAAACAATATCAATAATCTGCCCAATGCATATGAGGTCTGATGAACTATATCAATGATCTCTCCCATTTCAAAACAGGTTTATGAACCGTATTAATGATCTTTCCAATTGTGTAGAAGGTCTGATGAAAAATATAATGCCCATAAGACTTATGATGAACAATACCAATGATCTTTCCCACTTCATAGGAGGTTTGATGAACCATTTCACTGAGCTCTCCCATTTCATAGAGGGTTTGATGAACCATATCACTGAGCTCTCTCATTTCATAGGAGGTTTGATGAACCATATCAATGAGCTCTCCCATTTCATAGGAGGTTTGATGAACCATATCAATGAGCTCTCCCATTTCATAGGAGGTTTGATGAACCATATCAATGAGCTCTCCCATTTCATAGGAGGTTTGATGAACCATATCAATGAGCTCTCCCATTTCATAGGATGTTTGATGAACCATATCAATGAGCTCTCCCATTTCAAAGGAGGTTTGATGAACCATATCAATGAGCTCTCCCATTTTATAGGAGGTTTGATGAACCATATCATTGAGCTCTCCCATTTCATAGGAGGTTTGATGAACCATATCACTGAGCTCTCTTATTTCATAGGAGTTTTGATGAACCATATCACTGAGCTCTCCCATTTCATAGGAGGTTTGATGAACCATATCAATGAGCTCTCCCATTTCATAGGAGGTTTGATGAACATTATCATTGAGCTCTCCCATTTCATAGGAGGTTTGATTAACCATATCAATGAGCTCTCCCATTTTATAAGATGTTTGATGAACCATATCAATGAACTCTCCCATTTCATAAGATGGTTGATGAGCCATCTCAATGAGCTCTCCCATTTCATAGGAGGTTTGATGAACCATATCAATGAGCTCTCCCATTTCATAGGAGGTTTGATGAACCATATAACTGAGCTCTCCCATTTTATAGGAGGTTTGATGAACCATATCAATGAGCTCTCCCATTTCATAGGAGGTTTGATTAACCATATCAATGAGCTCTCCCATTTCATAAGATGTTTGATGAACCATATTAATGAACTCTCCCATTTCATAAGATGGTTAATGAGCCATCTCAATGAGCTCTCCCATTTCATAGGAGGTTTGATGAACCATATCAATGAGCTCTCCCATTTTATAGGAGGTTTGATGAACCATATCAATGAGCTCTCCCATTTCATAAGATGGTTGATGAGCCATATCAATGAGCTCTCCCATTTCATAGGAGGTTTGATGAACCATATCAATGAGCTCTCCCATTTCATAGGAAATTTGATGAACCATATCAATGAGCTCTCCCATTTCATAGGAGGTTTGATTAACCATATCAATAAGCTCTCCCATTTCATAAGATGTTTGATGAACCATATTAATGAACTCTCCCATTTCATAAGATGGTTAATGAGCCATCTCAATGAGCTCTCCCATTTCATAGGAGGTTTGATGAACCATATCAATGAGCTCTCCCATTTCATAGGATGTTTGATGAACCATATCAATGAGCTCTCCCATTTCATAAGATGTTTGATGAACCATATCAATGAGCTCTCCCATTTCATAGGAGGTTTGATGAACCATATCAATGAGCTCTCCCATTTCATAAGATGTTTGATGAACCATATCAATGAGCTCTCCCATTTCATAAGATGTTTGATGAACCATATCAATGAGCTCTCCCATTTCATCTTATATCTCTTAAATTTCACATGAGATCTGAGTAACAATATCAAAAATGAGGGCTGTATGAGAAAGTCTGATAAATAAAGCAAGTGATCTCTCACATTTCACAGGGCGTCTTATGAATAATACATATGATCCTTCACATTTGGCAGCAATATTAACTATCTCTCACATTTCACAGGAGGTCTAATGAATAATATTAATTATCTTTCACATTTCGCAGTTGGGTCTCATAAACAATATTAACTATCTCTAACATTTCACAGGAGGCCTGATGTTGTTGGTGCAGGACATGGCTCTGTGTGAAGAAGCTGAGCAGACGACAATCCAGCCCCAACATGACACCTCAGATCATCAAGTACACGCAGGTGGGTTGTCAAGTCCGGTACAGGGGTAAGGGTGGGTGATCTGACAACAATTCAGGAGATCATGACCCCTCAAATCATCAAACGCACACAGGTAAGTCAATCTGGTACAGGGGGTGAGGGTGGCTGAGTTGGCCTAGGGAATTCAACAGCATGACAACCCAGGCCTAACATGACATCTTAGATCATCAAATGCATCCATGTATGAGTTACTCACTAGCGTTCAAGTGGTTGGTGTGATCTCAGGCAGTGTGAGAATTGTTGTGCGTATTTTAATGTTTTTAACCTTATTGTATTAGTATTGTAATATAATTATTTTTGTAATGCAAAATGTACTTTCCTGTTTTCAGATACTAGCGAGGACAGTGTTGCCAGTAATCAGTCTTCAGAGTCGAGCTACGCTGAGTCAGGGTACCACAGACTGCCCGCTCACTCAAATGAGAACGGTAAATTGTAGCAATTAGTATCACATGGGCCTCTTCCTGAGAAAACTGGGCTTGATGCATGTGCTTAAACTGTCGTCCCAGATTCACTGCAGTCCACACAGGCTAATCATGGACAACACTTTCCGCCAAGACTGGATTTTTGTTTAGAAGAGACCTCAATTAATCATAAAAGTGGTTAGTGTCATCTCTGATTAGCCTGTGCTGACTGCACAGGCTAATCTGGGACGATACTTTATGCACTTAGCCCTGTTTTGTCGCAATAAGGCTCAAATGCTTACAAACAGTGTGATAACTGAAATTATCTGGTAGCTATTAGCTGGTAATTTAACAGTGCCATGAAAATAGTACTTTCCTGCATCACGTTTCAGTCGCTCTCATTCACTGTCATCACTATATTTATAATCAGATTGTAGTTTGCATTTCTATCTGCTTGTAAGATATATAAAGGTTGAGTTTCATTTTTAGATGTTTGTTGGTGATTTTTTTCTGGCAGTATTTTATGATTTTGTAAAAGTAGTATGCATAGATGATTTAAAGAAATTGAAATAAAACTAAAATATATATGCTTAAATATGCTATTTGTTGGATTTATACAATTCATGCATACAATCAATCTCACCAAAGCATTATTAATGCAGTCATAATGCATCATATATTGCATGATAGGCACCACATAACATCATATATTGCATGATAGGCACCACATAACATGATAGGCACCACATAACCTGATAGGCACCACATAACATGATAGGCACCACATAACTTGATAGGCACCACATAACATGATAGGCACCACATAACCTGATAGGCACCACATAACATGATAGGCCCCACATAACATGATAGGCACCACATAACACATGATAGGCTTCACATAACATGATAGGCACCACATAACATGATAGGCACCACATAACATGATAGGCACCACATAACACATGATAGGCACCACATAACATGATAGGCACCACATAACATGATAGGCACCACATAACACATGAAAGGCACCACATAACATGATTGGCACCACATAACATGATAGGCACCACATAACATGATAGGCACCACATAACGTGATAGGCACCACATAACAAATGAAAGGCACCACATAGCACATGAAAGGCACCACATATTATGATAGGCACCACATAACATGATAGGCACCACATAACATGATAGGCACCACATAACACATGATAGGCACCACATAACACATGATAGGCACCACGTAAAACATGATAGGCACCACATAACACATGATAGGCACCACATAACATGATAGGCACCACATAACATGATAGGCACCACATAACACGATTCTCTCTCCCCTATTTCAGACACTGCATACGGTCTGTTCGGGCAGGCCACGTCGCTGGTGTGTAACCGCCTGATGGCCTCCTGGAAGCAAGAGCTGAGCACGGCCCTCGCTGCCATGGAGCTCCTCTCGGGGCTTGCCAAGGTCAGAAGAGAAAAATAGAATAAGAATCAATTTTTTTTTTCCATTCTGCTTATTTTAACTTTCCAGTATCAAAGTTAAGCAATAAAGAAATGTCTACTTGTTTGGCTTTTTTTTTCAAAAGTAGTATATATGTTTGTTTTGAATTGCCTACCTTAATTGTATTTACGAAAAAACTAAATAAATATTGTTTAAATCAAGGTCAAGATTGCACCGGCGAACATGCTCATGTGCAAGCGCACTGTCAAGTGGATCTGCGACTTCATCGTGTACCAGTGCTCGCGCCCGGCACAGTTCCACTCGAAGGATCTGCACTCAATGATAGTGGCTGCATTCAAGTGCCTCACCCTCTGGCTGGTAGAGCATAGCCGGCTGCTGTATGATAAGGAATGCCTGCATAACGTCCTGGAGGTGGTTGAGTTGGGAATATCTGGATCAAAGTCTCAGGTATGGTGTAATTACTAAACGTATATAAGTGTTTCTTCACCTTTGTAGTTGGTATTTTGTCACTGCCCTTTTCTTTCAATTTACTCATTTCACACACAATTTCATAAATTGCTATACATTTATCATTATTATACTGCCCACACAATCAATGTGTAAGAGGGGTATACATGTTTCCGGTTGTCAGTCTGTCAGTTGTCGTTCGGACTTCAGATTTCTTGTCCTGAGCAATGCTAAAAAATTATAGGTGTAAACTTGAAACTTCAAAATAATGAAGGTAGATTACATAGAAGGATGTGCAGTGCATAAATATAACCATAACTATTGCTTTTTCATTTTTTTAGATTTATAGCCATTTTGTAAAATTGTGTAATAAATTTTTTCTGGAGCATATCTCCTACAGTGAATGAGACATTAACTTGAAAATGAAGTTAGATCTAATTAAAGGGGTGTGCAGAGCACAATAACCAGAACTTTTACTCCCCTGTTTTAAGAGTCATTGTTTGTTGTTAATGATTGATATTAAATATTTGTTGGTAGCATATCTTGGAAACTATTAGTTTCAACTTGAATTGGATTGTGTTCATGGGGTTTGCAGAGCAAATGCACAATCAAACTTGCCTCTCTATAAATTGTTTGCCCTTTGATAAATCTTTACCTTAAATTTGTCCGAAATATGTATAGAAAAGTCTAGGAGGTATCAACTTGAAACCTCGTAGATCTCATTTAGGATGTGTGCAATGGCATATCTCAACTGTAATATGAGGTATCAACGCAAAACTTTACAAAGCATGCATTGTACGGTAACCAGCATATTTTTCATTATATGCACTCTACATATTAAATTAAAAATGCTATATTGTTACTCATACTTTTTTTTCAACCAAACTGAATTCATATAGCTGTTCAGTACTATATTTGAGTAACATATTATATTCATTTAAAATGACATATTTAATAGTTGATTATTACAAACATTTCACTACATCTTGATCTTACTTCTTGGTAGAACTTATTCATGAGTTTCTTGAAACTTTTTGAAACAAACATACCGGAGAAATTCAGAATTCTAAGCATATTCCTGTTGTTTAAGTTAACAGGATAATCAACTTGAATTATGCCAATAATAAATATCCTGCTTTTTCAAAGCAATAACTGTATGAGCCTTGTTCTGAGAAAACTGGGCTTAATGCATGTGCGTAAAGTGTCATCCCAGATTAGCCTGTGCAGTCCACACAGGCTAATCAGGGACGACACTTTCCGCTTAAACTTGATTTTTGGTAAGGAGGGACTTCCTTGAAACTAAAATACCATAAAAGCGGAAAGTGTCGTCCCTGATAAGCCTGTATTGACGGCACAGGCTAATCTGGGATGACACTTAACGCACATGCATTAAGCCCAGTTTTCTCAGAACGCTGCTCATATATATAGGGATATATTTCAAACTGTGTGTTTCAACAAAACTTGTTTGTTGTGTTCTTTACATATATTTTTAGTTTGACCAGTTTTTTAGCTCCACTGGCCAGAGGCTTATGTCATGGTCCGTCGTCCATGCGTGCGTGGGTTAACTTTTTCTTTAAACATCTTCTTCTCCTAAACTACAAGTCTAATTCTGATAAAACTTCTCACAAATGTTCCTGGGGTGAACCTCTTTCAAATTTGTTGAAATTATGCCCCTGGGGTCAAATTTGACCCCGTCCCAGGAGTCAATAAATTGAACATGTGCTTATATAAAGCCTATTTTGTGCAAACTTTAAAAATTTCCTGTCCATAACCATTTGGCTAGTGTGACCACATTTGGTATGTAGTAACATTTAATAGTTCTCTACTTTGTTTGTTCAAATTATGCCCCTGGGGTCAAATTTGACCCTGCCCCGGGGGTCCCAAAAATGAACATATGCTTATATAAAGCCTATTTTGTGCAAACTTTACAAATCTTCTTGTCCATAACTGTAGGGCCTAGGGCTAACAAATTCGGTATGTAGTGACATCTAATAGTTCTCGTCTTTGTTTGTTCAAATTATGCCCCTTGGGTCAAATTTGACCCTGCCCCGGGGGTCACAAAAATGAACATATGCTTAAATAAGGCCTATTTTGTGCAAACTTAAAAAATCTTATTGTCCATAACGGTATGGCATAGGGCTACCAAATTTGGTATGTAGTGACATCTAATAGTCCTCTACCATGTTTGTTCAAATTAAGCCCCTGGGATCAAATTTGACCGTTCCCCAGGGGTCACAAAATTGAACATATGCTTATATAAAGCCTATTTTGTGCAAATTTTAAAGAATTAATGTCCATAACCATTGGACCTATTTCTACCAAATTTGGTATGTATTAAAATCTTAAAGTTCTCTATCAAGCTTTTCAAATTATGCCCCTGTAGTCAAATTTTACCCTGCCGGGGGGGTCACAAAAATGAACATATGCTTAAATAAGGCCTATTTTGTGCAAACTTTAAAAATCTTCTTGTTCATAATTATAGAGCCTATAGGGCTACTAAATTTGGTATATAGTGACATCTAATAGTCCTCTACCATATTTGTTCAAATTATTCCCCTGGGCTCAAATTTGACCCTGCCCCGGGGGTCACAAAACTGAACATATGCTTATATAAAGCCTCTTTTGTGCAAACTTTAAAAATCTTCCTGTCCATAACCATTGGGCCTAGGGCTACCAAATTTGGTATGTAGTGACACCTTATAGTTCTCTACCAAGTTTATTCAAATTATGCCCCTGGGGCCAAATTTATCCCTTGAAGGCTCCCATTAAAAAGTTGTTCAAGAAAATTGGATTCATCAAAAAACATTGCCACAGGAAGTCGTTTAATTTTGCATGTTTATGCGTTTTTGCTATTCATTCATTAAATGTACAACGTTATAAGCAAAGGACCTGTGCAACAATTCCCGGGCTTTTTAGTCTGTTTAGTTAACACTGTAGTAACGTTTTCCATGTATAAAAATGCTCACCCTTCCAACTTTAAGCGCCCAGTGGGACGAGGGATAGAAAGAAAAAGTCACATGCTTGAGTACATTTCAACACATGTGCATTGCACGCTTTTTTCGCATAAAAAAAACAGTGGAGCGATACAGGGCCATCATGGCCCTCTTGTTTTAAATTATGTTTGTTTCCCATTTATGTATTTAGTCACTGTTTTGATTTGGATTATTTTGAAGTCAAATTATCACATCAGTCATTATAAATAAAAAAGAAAAAAATATATTTGTTCCCATGCAAGATGTTTTATTTTATTAAAGAATTAAAGACCACGATAATTTGTATATGTTGTTAATCTGGTATATTTCCAACACATATTTTAATTAAAATAAAACAACAATTGAATTACTGATCTAATATTAGAAACACATTTAGTTACTTTATATATTATCGTGATAATTATCTCGCAATGATAAGACATGGTCCTTACTTTGTTTTCTTCTTGTCAGATCTTGTTTTCAACCACACTATTACCTCCAGCTGTTATTTTCTAACGGTCTTTCAGAGGCAAACTCCAAACACAGAATCAGTCTCTATGAGACTTGATAAAGACTCTAAGTCAGTGTACATGCAGGTATTATCTTCCCTGGACTCAAAGACGCCTGCCCCCATTTAATCCACAAAGCTCTGTAGAAAAATACATTTCTTGAAATCTTGAATTAATAAAATTCCTGAATTATATGGCAAGGTCATTTCTAAGCTTTTTGTTAGTAAGAAGCATAATAACAACAAATCAATATATGCTTTGTACTTCATCATTTTTTTTAAACACAACATTTTGATTGTTCAAAAAGGAGGAAAATATTTTACGAGAATTTTCAAAGAAAATTGTCCTTGAGTTGATATTTTTCTTTTGAGCTCTATGGATGTCTTGTACAGATTCAGAATCTTTGTTCTTCAACTTCATTATTATCACTGTTCAGGTGTTAAAGGGCTCACGGAATTCTTTGAAGGAAAAAATGTCTCCAATTACTTGAAAGTTATATTAAATAGAATTAATCAGTTTTGAAAAATAATTAGACCTGTAATATTGATAAAGAATAGGCTCCGTGAAGCTTATTACTAAGGAAGATGTAAATGGTAAACAAATATATTATTTTTTATTTTTATGCCCCTGAAGGGTCAGTCTGTCTGTCACACTTTGTGTTAAGGTTTCGAAAAATGCTCATAACTTCTATGTCGCTTCAGATGTAACATTCATATTTGGTATGCATGTGTATATGGACAAGGCCTTTCCATACGCACACAAATTTTGACCCATTTGATCTTGACCTTGAACTAAGGGTCAGCTTTTAGGTTTTGAAAAATGCGTTTAAAGTATGAAAAATGCTCATAATTTCTATCAAAGCGTTTAGCGGGGACATATGTCATCCTATGGAGACAGCTCTTGTTTGTCTTTAAATGATGTTGTAAGCAATATAATAATATTATATAAGTGTGCATATATCGAACATCAATGATTTTATCCTCAAACTGTATAGTGTAAAATACAGTGGCATAAAGGGGACATAGGCAATATTTTATTTAACAGTCTCTATGACGTGCACACGTCATAGCTATGACGTGCGCACGTCATAGAGTTGCATAAAGGGGGCATAGGCATATTTTATTTGACAGTCTCTATGACGTGCGCACGTCATAGCTATATATATATACGCGATATATATGATGTGCGCACGCGATATCTATGACTTGCGCACTCCATAGTTATGACGTGCACACGTCATAGCCTTGACATGCGCACGTCATAACGTATGATGTGCGCACATCATAGAAATAGTTAAATAAAATATTTCTTATGTCCCCTTTATGCCGCCGCAGTAAAACCTATATCGACAAGTTTTTTATAACCATTTCTTGTGCTATCATAGCAAAGCAGTGAATTGTTTTTAATTGTGGAAGGTTCAAAGATTCTCAATCTGTATGGTCACGTGAAATACTAGGACACTATATATGTATATACATTATTTAATGAATGTTGTGTATTTGGGCCTGGCAAAAAAAGATTGTGTTTACCTTCCTACACATTCAGCTTCAGATTTTCTTAGATTGAAGTAATTATTATCTATACCGTATTTTACCATGCATAGCGCGCAGTTTTTTACCTTCAAAATTCAAAATAAAAATTCAGTGCGCGTAATACATTGACACAACGCTTTCCTATTTGCTAAATTGCAAAAAATCCATTTCTTAATCGTAAATCTTCACAATTGCCGCCATTTTTGTTATTGCAGAAAACAACACCCTATAATGTTATAGACTGAAGGGGCCGTTGTCGAAACAACAAATAGCGGGAAAGGTTAGGAATGAACGGGGAAGTAACAGTTTTGACAAAAATTAAAAGATGAAAAAAATGTCTTTGTTGGTGTTTTCACACTTCTTCATTGATTGTTCATTAAAAAAAATCGAGGTATATCGATCCCCGTGCGTCGCGGTATTGTTTGTTAAAGTTTTTGTTGTCATGAAAACTCGTTGATTTACAATGCAAAACGTTTTATTTGAACTGACGCTAATTATTTCAATCATATTTCTCAACTTCGCTTTTGCTTTATTTTGATGCTTTATTTTGATAATTTAATCCAAAGTTTAATGTTAGCAATTCCAAAAATTTGCACTCTATGTGAATTGACAGTTTGACGTCATCAAAGGAAAGCCGCTTCCTGTCTGAAGCAATAAAGCGACAAGTTTCTCGCTGACCAAATTGGCTTCCTTTGTCTAGCAATCAACATGCCGAACCAATCGTGTGTTTGTTCATCAATGGCAATTGTCCAATTAAATAATAGCATGTGCAAAGCTCCGCCTTCGAACCTTTTGCAGAGAACGGAGTTGGAGTTTAACGGTTAATTGACCAAGTGTTTTACGTAAGTTGAGATCCGATTCGCCGAAATTACTCGGCCCTAAGCATTGAAATGACAAATACATTTATCAATGATTTTCCGATCTCTGCATTAATATGCTACTGTGCGAGTATACTACGTAGGTTACAAACCAACAATAGAGATATAGACTCGTTTTATTTTCTTTAAATAGAGACAAACAAATGATATTTGTCTAATAGCTTTACGCCGATAACGCCAACCGTATGGAATTAAGCGTTCGGGTGTATTGTTTGTCTAACTATAAATACTTAATCAACTTGACGCAGTGAAGGCGTGAAATACCGGGTCAAACTGGATTTAATGGGGAGCATCTCTTAATGGGGTAATATTTAAGTCGATGAAAAATAAAATGGGATCCACGGACGATTTGCGTAAAATTAGACATTGCGATGTTGCGGGTCTGCAGAAGAAGATGTCATACGATGTTGTGAGTGGCAGGTAATGAAAATGTTACACTGTTCAAATGTGAGGAATAGGTAATAGTGGTTCGAATTTAATGCGCAGGGGTCTTGAAAAAACACGCGCAGTGCGCGGCAATAAGGACATATCGGTGTTCTCGAGAGAATAATCTAAAAAATTGTTGAAAATATAGTACTATGCAACCCATGCTCCTGATTGTATAAACGCTCCCTACTTTAAAACAAAAAATTAAGCGCCCGAAAAACTCGGATTAAATGATTGCGCAATATAAGAATGGCGGCCATTTTCGACCAAATTTTCAGGTTTTTGGTCTTGAATTCTTTTTTTTTCTCCATTTTGGCTTTGAAAAATCGCATGCGCGTTATACATGGTAGCGCGCTATACATGGTAAAATACGGTATATAATTATTATAATTTTTACATGTGCAGTAGTGAATGTATAATTTAATATTACATGTTAGAAAAATTAATTCAATAATGAATTTTATTTTTATGTTTTCCACAATGAGTTTGCTTGGCTCAGAAAGATGCATTCAGTGCTACATATATGTATCAGTTATTTGCTAGTTGGGTGATTGTATGCCTGTTTGTGTATGCATTCTTGCAACAAGTTGTCTAAGACATATTTCCCTTGACACAAGCTTGGTATAGGATTTCACTTGCTTGTAATTTGGGAAACTATGAATAAGAAGTATAAAGTTATGAGAAATTTTTAATTCCTTAGCATTTCAGGTATTTGAGTATTGTTCAGATGTTCTTTTGTTGTTTGCTAGCATTTAATGAAATTAATGAAGTCACAACTTTTTTTATGCCCCCGGATCGATAGATCGAGGGTATATTGTTTTTGTCCTGTCTGTCTGTCTGTCCCAAAACTTTAACCTTGGTTGTAGTTTGATAACTTTTGCAATATTGAACATAGCAACTTGATATTTACCATGCATGTGAATCTCATGGTGCTGCTCATTTTGAGTGGTGAAAAGTCAAGGTCAAAGGTCAAATATCATTGTATTTTTCTTTCCTAAAACGTTAACCTTCGTTAAAGTTTTATCATAACCTTTTTAATATTGAACACAGCAACTTCATATTTGGCATGCATGTGTATCTCATGGAGCTGCACATTTTGAGTGGTGAAAGCTCAAGGTCATCCTTCAAGGTCAAAGGTCAAAAAAATAAAAAAAATCATTTCTCCATTCAATCTCAATGTATCTCATGGAGCTGCTCATTTTTGAGAGGTGAAAAGTCAAGGTCAAGGTCATCCTTCAAGGTCAAAGGTCAAATATCATTGTATTTTTCTTTCCTAAAACTTCAACCTTTGTTAAAGTTTTATCATAACTTTTTTAATATTGAACACAGCAACTTCATATTTGGCATGCATGTGTATCTCGTGGAGCTGCACATTTTGAGTGGTGAAAGGTCAAGGTCATCCTTCAAGGTCAAAGGTAAAAAAAAATAAATTCATTTCTCCATTCAATCTCTTACTTACTTCTCGTGGAGCTGCACATTTTGAGTGGTGAAAGGTCAAGGTCATCCTTCAAGATCAAATATATGGCTTCAAAGCGGCACAATAGGGGGCATTGTGTTTCTGACAAACACATCTCTTGTGTAGCACAATAATTTTGTCAGCAATAAATAAGTAAAGTACGCATACAGAGCATTATCTTTCATAGTTCTAGTGACAATTATGTAGAGTTTATATGAGTCGCGTTCTGAGAAAACTGGGCATAATGCATGTGCGTAATGTGTCGTCCCAGATTAGCCTGTGCAGTCCACACAGGCTAATCAGGGACAACACTTTCCGCCTAAATTGGATTTTTGCTAAGAAGAGACTTCATTTAAACTAAAAATGTCCTGAAAGCAGAAAGTGTCGTCCCTCATTCTGGGACGACACTTTACGCACATGCTTTATGCCCAGTTTTCTCAGGACACGACTCGTATATGATATTTTATTGATGTAAGCAGCACTGAAGCATGGGGCTTTGTCAGGGAGATGCAGTTTACTACATGCGAAGAAATCTTTGGAATGCTGTTTTGTTTAATTTCTCCTTTTCAGAGTAACTAAGCAATTTGGTTTTCATTATAATTTACTGTAGACAAAAATTAGTCAGATTAGGTTCTTTCCCTGTTGCATATTGTTTATATATTTTTTTTTTAAAGAAATATAAATGTACAAAAACCTGTATTAACTCTTTAATTTCTTATACATATTCCTTTCATGACATTATTGTGTTCAAACGTTTAAATACTCACACGCATTTTCCTTTCTTGATGTGTTGATTCAGAAAATTATGGCTTCTTTATTTCAATATCACACTACAGTTTGCAGTCTGATAAAATCTGTATGCTTTGCTGGAATTCCATTATTATAGTAAAACGTCCCTTTTTACTTTAACCAAACAACACTATTAATACATGGAACTAATATTCGCCTAATTATTATCAATATTTGAAATACTTTCTTATAACATACTAATGAAGGGCCCAGTTGTGGTCATAAAGCAAACACAATTTAGAAGCAGAACTGTGTACATGAGTCATCATGTTAGTTTGTCTGTAACATTTCAGATGGGTAACTGATGGCCTTTTCAGATTTAAAAAAGTCATTCTTCAATTACTTCTTCAATTTATTTGTATATGTGGAGCTGCAAATTTGCTTAAACTAAACTGTTGATGAACATTTTGCATGGTAATGAATATATTTTTTGATGAAATTCAACATGGCACACTAGTGGCCTATTACCATTTTATTTAGCTCATAGCATGAAACTTCATTAAGTTCATGAAATTAACTGTGACCTTTACTCTATTTTCCTACAGTGCATCTACATGATGAAGAATGTCCCATACGCAACCATCTTGGATACAAGTTTTTCATTTTTAATTCTTTTTCATTTCTACATTTATCTTGAGAAATTGCAATTACTTTTGCACTTATGTTGAATCATATGATGATGTGTTACAATCTAAAGCCTTATAGCAACCTTAATAGTCTATATTTTCTTCAATATTTTAAGTAAAAATTCAGCACTTATAATATCAAACCTATTATACTGTGTATCTAAGCGGTGTGTGGATGTATCAATTCAGTGGAAGCTCTTGTTTATATTGGCATAAATTGAATATATATTAAACTAGAATTACTCATATTTTCCTTTATATGTTCTTTTAAGAATACACTATATTTTTCAAGAAAGTTTTCCAGTCTGTGTATAGGTTCATTTTCACCATCTTTTGTTGTTTATTTTGTGTAAATTTTTAGAGCAGTTTACAATATTCAGACATCCTCATTGAAAATACCTGTTAAATGCATGTACGTAGTATCATACTTGATAAGCCTGTGTGGTCTTCACATACTATTCAGGGACAACACTTTCTGCTTAGAGTGGATTTTTATTTAGAATTGACTTCTCTTAAACAACAAATACCACAAAAGCAACATAACTGTCTTCGATTGGTCCATGCTGTTTGCACAGGCTTATCTCGGACGATACTTTACAAGCATGCATTTAGCCAATTTTTCAAGTGTGCGGGTTAAATGGCTTGTTTGCATCAGACCCTTGCTGCCTTTGTTAGGGTAGTGGTTGCACCCTTTGTTGAAATGTGTTTTGAGAACATGTATCTGACTATTATGAATAAAATTTGCATTAAATTAAAGGCTTGCAGGTGAAAAATAAATCATTTCTCATAAAAATTATGCTGTTAAATTAACACAACATAATAAGAACATTCTATCTCACTAACATATTTCAGATAAAAACAGACATTATTTACCTACACTACAGGTAAGGTGCATACCTTTTTTAGGTCATCTATTTTTTGAAAAAAAAAATATGAGCTATTGTCATCACCTTGGCGTCGGCGTTGGTGTCCGGTTAAGTTTTGCGTTTAGGTCCACTTTTCTCAGAAAGTATCAATGCTATTACATTCAAACTTGGTACACTTACTAACTATCATGAGGGTACTGGGCAGGCAAAGTTAGATAACTCTGGCGCGTGCATTTCGACAGAATTATGTGCCCTTTTTATACTTAGAAAATTAAAAAATTTGGTTAAGTTTTGTGTTTAGGTCCATTTTATTCCTTAAATATCAAGAAAATTTTAAATTTTGGTTAAGTTTTGTGTTTAGGTCCATTTTATTCCTTAAATATCAAAGCTGTTGCTTTCATACTTGCAACACTTACTAACTATCATAAGGGGACTTTGCAGGCAAAGTTATGCAACTCTGACTGGCATTTTGACAGAATTATGTGCCCTTTTTTATACTTAGAAAATTGAAAATTTGGTTAAGTTTTGTGTTTAGGTCCGCTTTATTCCTACAGTATCAAAGGTATTGCTTTCATACTTGCAACACTTATTATTTATCATAAGGGGACTGTGCAGGCAAAGTTATGTAACTCTGACTGGCATTTGGACGGAATTATGGGCCCTTTATACATAGAAAATTGAAAATTTGGTTAAGTTTTGTGTTTTGGTCCACTTTACCCCTAAAGTATCATAGATATTGCTTTCATACTTGGAACACTCGCAAACTATCATAAGGGTACAGTAAAAGGACAAGTTGCATAACTCTGGTTGTCATTTTTACGGAATTATGGCCCTTTTTGACTTAGTAACTTTGAATATATGGTTTGTGTTTTGTGTTTCGATCCACTTTACTTCTAAAGTATCAAGGCTATTGCTTTCAAACTTCAAATACTTTCATGCTATCATGAGGTAACTGTACCTGGCAAGTTGAATTTTACCTTGACCTTTGAATGACCTTGACTCTCAAGGTAAAATTATAAAATTTTGCTAAAATTGCCATAACTTCTTTATTTATGTTTAGATTTGATTGATACTTTGACAAAACTACTCTTACCTGACATACCGCAATAGACTCCACCCAAACCATCCCCCGTGCCCTCCCCCCCCCCCCTGAATTCCCCCCCCCCCTTATTTTTTTTTTTTTTTTTTTGTGAGATCATCTCACGAATGACCACCACACCCTCTCACTATAACCCCCCCCCCCCCCCACTCCCACCCCCAAATTTTTTTTTTGAAACAGTTAAAAAACACAAATATTTATTTTTATTATTTTATTTTTGAAATACCGTCCAACCATCGCACCCAAGAATCCCCTTTTTTTTGCATTTTTTTTCACGCATTTTTTGAAAGATAATGTAATAAATGTCCACACCCCCACACTATACACCCCTCTTCACTCCACCCCTGCCTTCTTTGTGATTTAAATTGAGAGTCCCTTCACCTTTTAAAAGAAAATAGATGAGCGGTCTGGACCCGCAAGGCGGTGCTCTTGTTTAAAAGTTGTTATTGCTGCCTAGACATTATAGATATTGATTCAGAGCCAGAGGTTAACAGGTTTCTATGTTGTAATGATGTATTAAGTGTTTTGTCTTAGCTTCCAGAACAAAAAAACTGGCAACATAACTTTTTCATACATTGACTTTGTTACCAAAGAATAGCATGTGGTTCATGAAAATATTACACTCATATGGTCACGGTTGTGATATTATTCCATCTTCTTGATCATTTTCTACTTCTGATTGCTAAAATGTCTTTACCAAAAATCTCTACCTTGCATCATCCATTTAAACCTAATAGTTTTGGGGAACCATGAGTGAAAAGCAAATTTTAATTCCTTAGGGGCTTCCAAAATCAACCTCCCTGTATAGTGTTACTGTGTTAACCCTTTGCATGCTGGGAAATTTGTCGGCTGCTAAAATGTTGTCTGCTCAATTTCTAAAATGAGCATTTTCTTCAATTTTTTTCAAAGAATACTATCAGAATAGCAAACAGTTTGGATCCAGATGAGACGCCACGTTCTGTGGCGTCTCATCTGGATTCAAACTGTTTGCAAAGGACTTCAAAATTCGGTTCCCGCACTGAAAAAGTTAATATACAAAGTATGATGATGACCGCTGATTACAGAACAAGGCAAGTGACCCACCCAAGTTCAAGGGTGACAAGGATTTCCAGCCTGCCTCGATGAGGGTCAAGGACGCAGCTGAAGCCGTTCTCACATGCATCATCGATCAAGTGGTATGCCTTTGTTTGAATTTATTTTGTATTTTGAAGGATATCATGTTGGTCACATAGTCGCACGACTTTATTTCACATTGTTTTTACAGTATTTACAATTATATTGCTTGAACCCTTTACAACACAGATACTCACTTTGAAGTGTTAGTAGTCCCTTTGAAAATTAAATTACATTAACTACTTTTTTTAATTGATTCAAGTTATAAAGGCTTCATTTCAAACCCCAAGATACTTATGAGAAGCACAGAGCATAAAATCTGAACAAATTGCATGTTACTAGCAAGCTGATAAGGTTTAATGCTAGTTGAGCATACCAATTTTTTCTTGGCTTCTGCGCGGGACAAGAGTAAACCTGGAGGGGACATACCAGTACTGATATTTCTAGGGTGCTTTCCCCCCTCCGTGTGGCCCTGAGTCCCTGTTTTCCCTGCTGGATGAGAAGTCCCTTCTTAAGTATGCTAAGGGTACGGGCCTGCCAGAGAATGGGTCTCCATTCAGATACTTTGTGCTCGAGAACTCTATCATCATTGGTCTCTTGGAGCAACCGCTAGGCAACTATGAAGGTAGGTATGGAAATTATATGAAGAAGAAAATAAACCTTTCTCGATTGTATAGGTAAATAGTCTTGATTTGTGCTATTTGACATGCACCTTCCTAAGATTGGATATCTGTTTAGATGCGCCAACATTATTTGTATATTGGAGTAAGCACTGGGAAAATGGAGCAACAACTGGGAAAATAGGAAAATATATGACAATAATTGAAGGGAAAAAACACAAGACCCATGTATTAATAGTTTACTTATATAACATGATGTGCCTGTGAGTGTATTTCTCATAAAGAAAAGGTTTACTGTAAAATTAAGTTGGGTTAAAAACCTTAAAATCCATTATTTAGTTATATTGCATATATGTACCTGTGGGTATGGGGTCAATCTCTTGGAACATCCACTTGACTTCTATGGAGGTTGGTAACCATTTATGAGAAACTGTAAATGTAAGGCTGTTTATCATGAGATAGGAAGACACAAAAATGATTGTTCTGTTGATTTCATTAAAAGAAATAATCCTAACAAAACCTTATTTGAGAAGATATTTCTACAATGACATTCAGTACTTATTATCCCCCGCCATAGGTGGAGGGATATTGTTTTGGCGTTGTCCGTCCTTCCGTCCGTCCGGCACTTTTGTGTCCGGAGCCACTTTTGGAAGTGCTTTGGCGGATTTCAATGAAACTTGGTATGAGTATATATATATGGATAAGAGGATGATGCACGCCAAATGGCATTGTACACCATTGGATAATAAAGGAGTTATGGCCCTTTGTATCTTGAGAATATGCTTTTTTGAGTGTCAAATGTAACACTTTTGTGTCCAGAAGCATATTGGCGGGGGATATCAATTCAACAAATTTGCTTGTATTTTTTTGCAATATGGCTATTGTTTATATTAATTAAACTCAGTTTTAAATTTATCTTTAAATATTCATTTTCAGATCCTTTGCCCACAGTCACTGCATTGATTCGAGGGCCATTTGGTCGCCATGCCTGGACCATGCAGCTTCGACACTCACCTAGGACTGGTCACAGGGTAACACTAAGATGTTCTCATTTAAATTTGACATTAAAACTAATATTATTGTATAAGTTATTATTAAAATGTAATTTGGACTGCAGTGGGTTTTTTTTCACCATTTTGGGAATGGGGCCAGGTACCTTTGGATTGGGAAAATTTGCGCCGTTTAGACCAAATTTGGGAAATAAGTGTTGATGTTGGTTTGCTTCTAAATTGAGAATACAAGTGTTTTCAGTATTATATTAACTAAGTTTAAACTTATATGGATTGGAGACGAACAAAATATTGAGATCTAATAAATAAAATAAAAACTTTTTGGAAAGTTTCCATTGGGAATTTTTAGCTCCCATTTGAGAAAAATATATACTTTTTTCCATTTGGAATGGGGCCGATTACCAAACCCGATTTCGAATGGAAAAAAATGGGGGGAGCATGTAGTGGCTGCTTCGTCTGTCCGTCCGTGTGTCCGTCCGTCCACAATTTTTGTCTAGGCTATTTCTCAGCAATTAATGACCGGAATTCAATGAAACTTTATGGGAAGCTTCACTACCAAAAGGAGATGTGCATATTATCAGCTGGTTCTGGTCGGATGATTTTTCACAGAGTTATGGCCCTTTGAAATTTTCCATTAACTGTTCATATAGTGCAATTCTTGACTGGGCTATTTCTCAGCAACTAATGACCGGAATTCAATGAAACTTTATGGGAAGCTGCACTACCAAGAGGAGATGTGCATATTATCAGCGGGTTCTGGACAGATGATTTTTCACAGAGTTATGGCCCTTTGAAATTTTCTATAAAAAATTCTTGTCCCCCCAACTACTGTGCCCTCAAGACGTTTCCTTTTATCTGAATATATAGTGCAATATTGTGGGAAAAAAAACTTTGGGCAGCATCACCTGTCTCCGACGGTTTCTTGTTTAAAGCGTTTATTGTCGAGATCATTTTAAACTAGCAGTTTATTTCCTAGAAAAACCAAACTTACCGACTTTTGAGCTCTGCAATATTTTTATGCTCCCCCAAAAATTTTGGGGGGAGCATATAGTCGCCGCTTCGTCTGTCCGTGCATGTGTCGGTCCGTCCATGCACAATTTTTGTCTGGGCTATTTCTTAGCAATTAATGACTGGAATTCAATTAAACTTTATGGGAAGCTTCACTACCGAGAGGAGATGTGCATATTATCAGCCGGTTCTGGTCGGATGATTTTTCACCGTTTATGGCCCTTTGAAATTTTCCATTAACTGTACATATAGTGCAATTCTTGTCCGGGCTTTTTCTCAGCAACTAATGACCGGAATTCAATGAAACAATATGGGAAGCTTCACTACCAAAAGGACATGTGCATATTATCAGCGGGTTCTTGTCAGATGATTTTTCACAGAGTTATGGCCTTTTGAAATTTTCTATAAACTGCACATATATAGAGAATAACAGGTTACTGTTCCATCATTTTGTAATATATCAAGCGAGGCTTAGAATAAAATAACGGCGAGGCTTGCCGAGCCGTTATTTTATTCGTGCCGAGCCTGATATATTACCAAATGATGGTACAGTAACCTGTTTTTCTGTTTATCATACCACATTTTCCTAAAAATCTGCAAAACAATCCATTTCTTTATATTTAAAATGTACGGATCCCGGCTGATTTTGCTGATCCGGCTTTTACACGTTGACATTCATGTAGAAACGGCGTTCGAAAAGACAACACGAATAATCGCTTATTTTAAACGTCGTATAGAGAGAAAAAAGTTGTTTGCAATACGAATGGAAAGAGTACAACTGCTTTAATTATAAACGTCTTGAATTGGAGATCAGGAATGGACTGCAGCGACAAATTTAATGGAACAACACATTTCACCGAATAGTTTGGAGACGCCATTTTGGAGATGTGTATTGAAATTGACATTTCGATGATGGTGTCAATAATGACATACGTGTGTTAAATCGTTTGTTTAAATAGTTGAGGATTAGCATACATTTTACATTTGTCTTGACTTTCTTTGCAACACTTGCGAGTGCAATTTATCTTGCCCTATTGATGATGTCATTTAACTTCTGCAGTGCGGGCTGTTGTGATTTTTTTTTAAATAAACGTTTTTGTGATTTTTGACTTTAAACTAGAATAAAATATGTACGTTCTTGGTATCAAATTGTTTGTTTTAATGAACCTGGTTCATGTTAATAGAAATTGTTGACTTAATTGCCAATCCCACGTAGCTCCAAACATTGACTGATATAAGAACTTCCTGTTGACCATGATATAAAAAAATATATCAGGCAATGTTATATCAGGCAGATATCAATGGTATGGTATGATAAAGTGCAATTCTTGTCTGGGCTACATGTATTTCTCCCCAACTACTGACTGGAATTCAATGAAGCTTTATGGGAAGCTTAACTACCTTGAGGAGATGCGCATGTTATTTGTGGGTTCTGGTTAGATGATTTATTTAGAGAGTTATGGCCCTTTGAAATTTTTAAGTTGCTAAACCATCCATCGTATTATTTTGTCCAAAGTTATGCCCCTCAAGTCGTTCCCTTTTAACTGAATATATAGTGCAATATTGTGACAAAAAAAACTTAGGGGAGCATAACCCGTCTCTGACGGTTTCTTGTTTTGTATTGGTGCATTATCGTTTTCCCTTAGAAATGCTTTATAAGATTCAATATTCCCAGAACGATCATTGACCCTAGATCAAGTCAATCTGAAATATTTCAACCTCACACTGGGGAAATGGGAAATAATGCATTTGTCTACACAGGCTAATCAAGGGCAACTATTTTTTCTCTATTATGGTATTTTTTGTTTAAAAGAAGGCTTTCTTAGCAAAATCCATTTTAAGAGTAAAGTGTTGTCCCTGATTAGCCTATGTGATTGTGATTGCAAAGGTTAATTTGCAATGTCACATTGCACACATGCATAAAGCCCTTTTTTTCAATAGCATGGCTCAATTCCTTTCAGCTTTCTTCTTCCAAGAGTTTGCTGTCCGACCCTGGGCGGCCATTACCAATGGACACACTGGGGGTGAAACATGGTGTCAAGCATAGACACTTTCCAGATAGCGTGGATAAAGTTCAACAAACTATGGCGTATGTTTTTATAATGAAATTGATGAGGATTATTTCTCAGTAGCAATATTCTTATTGAAAAGAGAGTTGAATTTTTAGCTCATCAGAGCATAAAGAGGTGGACTGTTTATGTCACTGACGTCAGTCTTTCTGTATTGTGTTGGCAACTTTACACTCATTAATCCTGTACATGCCGAATATTTCATTAAATCTGGATGAAACCAGGTCGGAATGTTTATCTTGAACAAGATATTGGCTGAGTTTTAATCTGGGTCATGTGTGTCAATAACTTTGGCCATACGATCAAATCTAAGACAAACTTCACCTCTAGAGCCCACATTCATGACTCAATCTTTATGAAACTTGCCAAGAATTGTTTCTGGGTATTTTGAAATATCTAGGTCCAGTTCTGGGTCACTTGCAATCCAACACTAAAATGTTAAAATTATACTGTAATACCTTACATTTTTAAGGTGAAAAATGCAGTGTTTTGAATTGCAGAACTTAAAAAAAAAGATTTACATTTTTCATAGGAATTACCTACTGTTGATCCAGATGTTAAAAGCAAAATTACTCATGCCAGCACAATATAAAAAATTTCTGTTAAAAAAACCACAGTGATGCATCCAATCATCTAAGTGAAAGTTGAAAAAACAAACATTTCAAAGACCTTATCATCATGAGAATGTCTTTGGCTTCAAAGCTATTTAACAATCTTGCAACCATAGCAACATTATCATATAAAATAACATTCTTGGTACCCCGGTACCATATCGCTTATTATCTTATAAAATATATCTTATTATAAAATAATCAGTGATAAAAGTATCCCGAGTCTGGACTCCCTCGTCACGGACACGAAAACACAGTCGGAGCTTGAGAAACTACGTCATCTGATAGAGCAGCAGACTCAGTACGAGGTGAATATCAGCAGACGTAACCAGGTGGAGGATGCACGACGACCTTTCCCGAACCAAGCAACCGAGTGCAAGCCACCAAAAATGTGCCAGGAGTTTCAGACAGCCCGCTTGTTCCTGTCACACTATGGATTTCTCTCTCTTGAGGCATTGAAGGTAAATTTGGGTGGGTGAAGCTTTCAGTTTTAAGCTCTACTGGCCGAAGGCCTGAAGAGCTTATGTCATGGCGTGGTTTCCGTCATCCGTCTGTGCGTGCGTTAGACTTTTTTTTGTTTACGCGATTAAGTCCACAGTTTTCATCCGATTCTTTTCAAACTTTTTCAGTGTCTTTATATTAATGAGAACTCAAAACCTATTGAAAATGGGTTACATCAGAGTAAAAAGTCCAGAATTATCTCCTCTTGAATTTGAGAAAATTGTGAAATAAGGCTTGTTTACGCAATAAAGTCCACAGTTTTATCCAATCATTTCCCAACTTGCACAGTGTCTTTATCTGAATGATGAGTCAAACCCTATTGAAAATGAGCAATATCAGAGTTATAAGTCCAGAATTATCTCCCCTTGAATTTGAGAAAAAAAAAGAAAATTCAGTTTTTTTTATGTGATAAAGTCCATAATTTTCATACAATTTTTGGCAAACTTGCACAGTGTCTTTGTATCATTGAGGACTCAAACCCTTTTTTAAAAAGAGCAATAGTGAAGCAATAAGTCCAGAATGACTTCCCCTTGAATATGATTTTTTTTTAAATCCCGCTTGTTTACGCAATTAATTCCACAGTTTTCATCCAATTATTTCCAAATTTGCACAGTATTTTTATATCAATGAGGACTTGAACACTATTGAATATGAGCAGTATCGGAGAAATAAGTACACAATAATCTCCCCTAGAATTTGACAAAAAATTCTCCTTGTTTGCGCGATTAAGTACACAGTTTCCATCTTATTCTTTCCAAACTTGCAGTGTTTATAACAGTAGAGCGATTCAGGCCCTCATGGGCTTCTTGTTTGAAAAAGGGCTAATTTTGTTATTGAAGAACTTTTCATGATACAATTTAGTTGCAAAAGTAATACTTTAGTTTGATACATTTTGAGTAATTTATGAATGTTTGTCAATTTCATTTAATGTATTTCATGAGGACCAGTATAAAACTGTCAAAATTATAGATTTGATTTCATTGATATTTGCCCGTAAATCATGGGAAAAAATAAAATAAGAATTAAGTTATGTACAGAAAATAAGCTGTAAAACAATACAGGATTATGTATTGAAGGTCAATAATGGCTTTCCTACATCAACCTGATACTTATAAACTTTTTCATAAAAAAATTATATTTGTTAGTCAGTACTTTGCTTTTTTTACTCAATTCCAGTACTTAAATAAATTACAACTTTGAATTATAAAAACTTATTTCTTGTCACTAATTTGTATCACTTCTGGAACAGGTTATTAGTTTTTTATGGGTGCAAATAAAACTTTGAATACCAGCCGAGGACATTTTCAGGAGCCGAGCAACAGCAGTCTACCCCCTTCATTGGTCATGCTGGACACCAGCAACAGCAACCTTTTCAGTGACCTTGAACTCCTCGACAGTATCCCCAGCAGAGACAGCGACACGGTGCACGTGTTCTATGTAAAGGCCGGACAGAAACTTCCTCAGAGCATCGTGGAAAATATGGTATAAAGATTCTTACAGTTAAGTGTATGAGGACTGGTGGAAATGTGGGATATCTTTATGCCCCCTGCATCTGTAATTGGCATCTCGCCTGGACGCTGATCGCTCTGCCCACTCCGTGACTTAGCGGTTAGAAAACCTAGACAAGCTAACACCAAACTGGATTCTATGCCTATAGATTGTCTATAGATTACGCGATATTCCGGATGATTTTTATGGACTTTTTCCACCCCCTATACCACTGATAGAAGGGGTTTGTGCATATATTTATTATGCAAATGCAAAAAATATTAGATTATAAAGAACAGAAGTTATATATAACGGGTATTTCGGTACTTTAAACACGCTACCAAATGCTTGCGAGCTCACCGAAATCTAACCTGTTACTACGTATAATGTTGGTATTAGTAATGAAATAATACTGCTTTACTGGCATTTAACCATGTTATTCACGAAAATACTAACGAAACATTCTGTCCACATGTATTCGACAAGAATAGCGCTTTATAACTGGAATTTCGCTTAAGTTTAACACGCTTTCTGACGGCGAGCGGGTACCGAAATCCCCATGTAATTACGTATAATGACATATTAATAGTATTAAACATTGCTAACCCGACATGTATCAATCATTATAATTGAAAGTGCAGAACAACAAAACGGTGGCATAGATACGTTTTAATTAAAATTAGTAACATAAAATAGTTTTGTTTCTGACAAGAAAAGCGATCAATAACGTTGATTTCGTTAAGTTACCGTAATACCAATATCCCCTATAAGTTTACATATACACTTGATATAATTCATTCTTAATATTGCTTACCATATTGGTATATGCAATTTTCAGTTTTTGAAATAAATGAACTTTCTATAAGGGGGATTTTTGTAATTTTGGTAACTCTACACATTGAAGCTTCCATTCACACTTGTCAAGACCTCATTTCCCTGTTGGAAATCATATAAATTAAATTCCTCTAACTTATCTATCTTGATACCGACTGTCCGAGTTACAAAAACATTATTTACAATGTTTCATTATAATTTATTTTCTACATATTTTCGAACAAAATAAACGAAACTCGTTGAATAAATGAGAACTATGCATTCAGCTTGTCTAGAAAATGGCTGCCAGCTTGTTAGCAACCGGCGGGCACGATTTATCGATCGCTGATTGGTCTATCAATATTTAGATAAGAATCTACAGTTGACGAGATGTCAATTGGACTGTCTGTCTTTCTGTCAGTTGGTAGAAGGTTAGACTAAAATGACACGTTAAAATTTAATCTATCATCAATAATTCTTCCTTCTGCTGGAATGTCTTTAAACACACCCACAATACCTGACCTCGTTTTGTCCTTGACATTTTCCGATTTTTGAATTGAGACTAATCATAAGGTTGAGATTCTTAGTTGACCATAAATTACGTGTTTTGCCTAACATCAATAGCGCCTGCTACAAGCAATCATATTTTAATGGATGCTATCTGTTGACATTCAACACACCCACATTACCTGACCTCCTGTTGACCTTAAAATTGACCTTCATTTGGACTTATTTGAATAAGCCGATGAATCAATGCTTTCTCTGCAGGCATATGTGTTAACTGCAAGTAGCATCTGGGTTTTTTTTTCTATCATCACGAAAAATATGATTTTCTGGAAGTTAAAGTCATTTTTGTCAAGACATAATGGGATCAAAGTCAATATCTAATTAATTATGCTTCAGCTTTGTATTAACTCAAAGATAATTTTAGCATTTGACTTTTTGTAAATAAACAACAATTTGAAGTTCTATTTATTTGAATTAAATCACAAGGGCAAATAATATCGCAAGGGCATTTTTTATAGCCGTGTTATAAAATTGCCATGCTTTAGAAAAGCAGAGAACTGTTAACGGATGATAGTCTACAAAATTGCAATTAATATTTTGATTATAATATGATGTAATACATAGAAATATTTGACACAAAATATTTCTGCAAAGGGAATATTGATGAAATCCAAAACGTGTTCTCTGAATAATTTGAAGTTTGATTTTAAGCTCACCTGATTGCTCATCTGAGCTTTTGTGACCGGTCTTTGTCCTTCGTCTGTATGTCCGTCCACATTTGTTCGTAAACACTCTAGAAGCCACATTTATTGTCCGATCTTCATGCAACTTGGTCAGAAGCTTCGTCCCAATGAAATCTCGGTCGAGTTCGAAACTGGGTCGTGCCGGGTCAAAAACTAGGTCACTAGGTCAAAAAAAGGAAAAAACTTGTTAACACTGTAGAAGTCACATTTCATGCCCAATCTTCGTGTAACTTTGTCAAAATATTTGTCTTAATGATATGTTGGTTGAGTTTAAAAGTGGTTCAGGTCCGTTGAAAAACATGGCCGCCAGTGGGCGGGGCAGTTTTCCTTATTTGGCTATAGAGAAACCTTGTAAATACTCTAGAAGTCACAATTTTTGCCCAATTATCATGAAAGCTGGTCAAAGCATTGGTTTTATTGATTTCTCGGATGAGTTCGAAAATGGTCCAGATCGGTGAAAAAACATGGCCACCAGTGGGCGGGGCATTTTTCTCTATATGTATACAGTGAAAACATGTGAACACTATAGAAGTCACATTTTTGGCCCAATTTTCATGAAATTTTGTCAGAACATTTGTTTCCTTGATATGAGAGTTGAGTTCGAAATTGGTTCCGGTCCGCTGAAAAACATGGTTGCAAGGGTGACGGGCAGTTTTCCTTATATTTATATAGTAAAAAGGCTTGTAAACAATCATGAATTTAGGTCATGTAACATGCGAGACAACTCTTCTAAATATTGCATTTAAGTTTACAGTAGTTACTCCACTTTGACTATTTATGTTTTCATAATAAGTGTATTTTCTAGAGGGCACATTTCTTTTCCGATCTTCATGACACTTTGTCAGAAGCTTTGTCCCAATGATGTCTCGGTCGTTTTCGAAATTGGGTCATTCCGGGTCAAAAACTAGGTCACTAGGTCAAAAAAAAGAAAAAACTTGTAAACACTGTAGAAGTCACATTTCATGCCCAATCTTCATGACACTTTGTCAAAATGTTTTGTCTTAATGATATGTTGGTTGAGTTCAAAAGTGGTTCTGGTCTGTTGAAAAACATGGCCACCAGTGGGCAGGGCAGTTTTCCTTTTTTGGCTATAGAGATACCTTGTAAACACTCTAGAGGCCACATTTTTTTGTCTGATCTTCATGAAACTTGGTCAGAAGGTGTGTCCCAATGATATCTCGATGGAATTGGAAACTGGGTCATGCTGGGTCAAAAACTAGGTCATTCGGTCAAAAAAAGAAAAACCTTGTAAACACTGTAGCAGTCACATTTCATGCCCAATCTTCATGTAACTTTGTCAAAATGTTTGTTTTAATGATATGTTGGTTGTGTTCTTAAGTGGTTCTGGTCCGTTTAAAAACATGGCCGCCAGTGGGCGGGGCAGTTTTCCTTATTTGGCTATAGAGATACCTTGTAAACACTATAGAAGTCACAATTTATGCCCAATCATCATGAAAGTTGGACAAAACATTGGTTTTATTGATATCTTGGACAAGTTTGAAAATGGTCCAGATGGGTGAAAAACATTGCCGCCAGTGTGCGGGGCATTTTTCTCTATATGTATGTAGTGAAAACATGTGAGCACTCTAGAAGTCACATTTTTGGCCCAATTTTCATGAAATTTGGTCAGAACATTTGTTCCTTTGATACGAGAGTTGAGTTAAAATATGGTTCCGGTCAGTTGAAAAACATGGTTGCAAGGGTGACGGGCAGTTCTCCTTATATTTATATAGTAAAAAGGCTTGTAAACAATCATGAATTTAGGTCATGTAACATGCGAGACAACTCTTCTAAATATTGCATTTAAGTTTACAGTAGTTACTCCACTTTGACTATTTATGTTTTCATACGAGAGTTGAGTTAAAAAATGGTTCCGGTCAGTTGAATAACATGGCTGCTGGGGGGGGGGGGCAGTTTTCTTATATTTATATAGTAAACACTCTAGAAGCCACATTTTTTGCCCAATCATCATGAAACTTGGTGAAATGATTGGTTTTATATATATATCTCAGATGAGTTCGCATATGGTCTCGATCGGTCAAAAAACATGGCCGCCAGGGGGGCAGTTTTCCTTATGTGACTAGAGAGAAATCTTGTGATCGAACACTATAGAAGTCAAATTTTTTGGCTTATCATTGTGAAACTTAGTCAATACATTGGTTTTATTGATTTCTCGGACAAGTTGGAAAATGGCTCAGATCGGTGAAATACACTTTTTAGCTCACCTGATTGCTCAGGTGAGGTTTTAGAATTGGTCTTTGTCCGCCGTCCGTTCGTCCACATTTGGTTTGTAAACAATCTAGCATTCACACTTCTCAAGCATTCTTTATGAAAGTTGCTGACAGATCTCAGTCAAGTTTGATAATGAGCAAAATCACATAATTAATGCCATAATTATTGCCCTAAGATTGTCCAAATTTTCATTATATGATACAAAATCCTTGTAAACACTCTAGAGGTCACAATTTTGTTTCAGATTTTATAAATCTTGGTCAAAATATTTATTTTTGTAAGCAAAGTTTGATGTTTGGTAAGGGGGGTCAACTCAAAATATAGGTCACCAGGTAAAATCTAACAAAAACAAAAACACTCCATATTCCAGAGTTTTGGGTCAATAATGATGAAACTTGACCAGGATGTTTGTCTGGATAGCATCTAGGTCAATTTTGACGTTTGGTAAAGATTAAATTAACAGACTCCTCTCAGGTGAGCGAACTAGGGCCATCTTTACCTTCTTGTTTAAAGTATGTAAGCAATCTATATGTTTTCTCTATTAATCCATTTATTTCCTATACTGGTTTATACATTTTGTATTGATTTTGTTTCAGATCATAAATTGATTACGAGGCTGTGATACAAAAAATATAGCTGAGGACATTTATTGAGAGTAAAGGTTAAAACCTACCTAAAGATTCTGTATACTGCCTCTGTAGATATGTATCCAATACCTCCATATTTGCAGTCGTCTCGTCAGACCGTCCAACCACAGTTCATAGAATTTCTACACTCGTTAGGCTGGCCTGTGGATATCGGGAAACACGCTGGCTGGACTGGACATGTCTCTACCAGCTGGAGAATCATGGACCAGGAGGACGCTAGTGGTAAGATGTGACCTGTCCTGAGTTCTGTCATATACTACCTATGTTACTTTTCAGAGTTCTGTCCCATATCATCCATGTTACAGTTCAGACTTCTGTCCCATATCATCCATGTTACCGTTCAGAGTTCTGTCCCATAACACCTATGTTACTGTTCAGAGTTCTGTCCCATACCACCTATGTTACTGTCCAGAGTTCTGTCCCATAACACCAATGTCACTTTTCAGAGTTCTGTCCCATAACACCAATGTTACTGTTCAGAGTTCTGTCCCATAACACCCATGTTACAGTTCAGAGTTCTGTGCCATACTACCTATGTTACTGTTCAGAGTTCTGTCCCATATCATCCATGTTACCATTCAGAGTTCTGTCCCATAACACCTATGTTCCTGTTCAGAATTCTGTCCCATACCACCCATGTTACTGTTCAGTTTTCTGTCCCATAACATCCATGTTACTGTTCAGAAGAGGTCTATCCCCGAGGTACGGGAGGCAGCGTGTATGATGGCAGGCAGCAGGTGCTCTACTGGGCTGACGTGATGTCAGAGATAGCCTTTGTGGTACCCTCTTCCGAAAGTTACAATAGATACCTGGCTGATCCAAATGGAGGTAGGAATGTTCTTGTAATAGAGTTTTGTTTGGTGTCATCAGTTAAAAGAATGCATTGATATAGATTCATTTTTATAATGGTAGAGTAAATATTATCTGTATTAACATGACCTAAAACCTGTTTTGGACAGATGATTTTAGTCTTGTGCATAATTGTTCTGGACTTTGGGATAAAACTAATTAATTAAGTATTATATACTCTGTTTTCATATTGTGATACTAATTTCATTGCAAAGTGCATATTCGTATCATTTTTTAAGAAAATTTAATTTAAAATAAAAGCGTCACATTGTAAAATTACTGCAAGATTTTTATTCTTACCATTCTTCAAGAAAAAACGTTTTTGATGAATACATTAATTCCTTAAAAGTTGCTCTTATTTTTATTCATAAGCTATATGATATGTATGTACCTTTGTATCTTTCTAAATTTCAATGTTCTCAGGTAACTTAAAGTATTTGTGCCACACTCTGGGAATGCAGGGTTTAATTCATGTCCTTAAAGTGTTCTTACAGATTATCATGTCCTTAAAGTGTTCTTACAGATTATCATGTCCTTAAAGTGTTCTTACAGATTATCATGTCCTTAAAGTGTTCTTACAGATTATCATGTCCTTAAAGTGTTCTTACAGATTATCATGTCCTTAAAGTGTTCTTACAGATTATCATGTCCTTAAAGTGTTCTTACAGATTATCATGTCCTTAAAGTGTTCTTACAGACTATCATGTCCTTAAAGTGTTCTTACAGATTATCATGTCCTTAAAGTGTTCTTACAGATTATCATGTGCAGTTTTCACTGGCTAAACAGTTACAACAATTTCCGCTTAAACTGTATTTTTATTTATAAGAGTCCTTTAAAGGACAATTACCATAAACGAACACAGTGTTGTCCCTGAAAAGCCTGTGCTAACGGCAAAGGCTAATCTGGGATGACACTATGCGCACATGTTTTAAGCCATGTTTTCCCGATGCAAGGCTTATTTGTCAATTCCCTTTCAGAGAAATCCCCTCAGCTAAGCAGGTCCTCCGTGATCCTCACTAAGCCCCGGTCCCTGACCTTCGAGTCCCAGGACAAGCTGAGGGTGGACCGGGAGCCCACGGGGTCACTGAGTGATGTGCCCATGATGAGGTCAAGGAGGGGTCGCCAGACCAACCTGATGGGGCCCGACACGAAGGTGTTTGTAGTGTGGTTGGAGAGTTATGAGGACCATGAGAACTTCCCAGTCGGTAAGTGAAATGAACACTTCACCCTTAAGTGCTCAGATACGCATTTTTACACATTAATGGTTCCTTAGAAAATCCAATTACATTAAAGACCTTTCTTACTAGATTCAAGTTAAAAAGGCTTTATTACAATCCTAAAATACTGTAAAGAAGCAAACAGCTTTAAACCTGAACAGACTGCCAGGTACTTGCAGGCTGTTCTGGTTTTATGCTGGTTGCATATAGCCATTTTCACTTTGCTTCTGAGCTTAATAAGGTTAACAACTAGTGGCATTGGTTTTGTTTGTCAGTAGAACCTTTTGTGAAGTTCATAAATGCTGAATAATTTTGCAGTATATGTAGCCTTTTTTATGGAGTAAGCAGTTATTCTGGACATCAAGTTTGATTGACTTCCTTACTTTGGCAAAGGTTGGAAATGTAGGAATGAATAGTGTGTTATTAAGTTTATTGACTGTAATTATATGACTCAGTGAAGGAATTGTGTCAATATATTAAGTGACATATATATATATGTCTAAATGAAGATATTGATTGTAGTAAATTGTTAATTGACTGTAATTATATGACTCAATGAAGGAATTGTGTTAATATATTAAATGACATATATATGTCTAAATGAAGATATGAATAGTGCGAATATGTTAAGTGACGGTCATATTTGACTAAGTGAAGAAATTAATAGTGTAAATGCATTATGTAATTTGCATAAAATGACTAAAATATTGAATATAACATTGAAATATAATTGCTGTATACAATTTTAAGCTTAAGAATGCTTTATAATGCCCCCCTTCAAAGAAGAGGGGGTATATTGTTTTGCACATGTCGGTCCATCCGTCCACCAGATGGTTTCCGGATGATAACTTAAGAACGCTTAGGCCTAGGATCATGAAACTTCATAGGTACATTGATCATGACTGGCAGATGACTTCTATTGATTTTCAATGTCACTAGGTCAAAGGTCAAGGTCACAGTGACTCGAAATAGTAAAATGGTTTCTGGATGATAACTCAAGAATGCTTAGGCCCAGGATCATGAAACTTGATAGGTACATTGATAAAGACTGGCAAATGACCCCTATTGATTTTCAGGTCATTAGGTCTGGCAGATGACCTCTATTGATTTTCAGGTCTCTAGGTCAAAGGTCAAGGTCACAGTGACTCGAAACAGTAAAATGGTTCCTGATGATAACTCAAGAATTGTTAGGCCTATAATCATAAAACTTCATTGGTACATTGATCATGACTGGCAGATGTCCCCTATTGATTTTCAGGTCACTAGGTCAAAGGTCAAGGTCACAGTGACAAAAAACGTATTCACTCAAAGGCTGCCACTACAACTGACAGCCCATATGGGGGGCATACATGTTTTACAAACAGCCCTTGCCTATAGATTACAATTAAAAAATGGTTATTAAATAGATGAATTAAATGAATACAACAAGAATTTATGATATTCAGATTTTAATTATATTGAACATTTGTTTGATTAAAAAACAAAATTTAAGCTCAATTGTCCACAAAATTATTAAAGGTAGAATACTCACCTTAATGGTATCACCCACAGTGTAAATACCTGTTTAATTTGAAATAATTACATGGAATATAGATCTTATCCTGTTGTTCATTCAGGTGAGTTGCTCGGGGCAACCAGGACCGGTCTAGAGCAATACACGACCTCAGTGTCAATGCCGTTACCACGGCAGCCAGAGAAGGATGTTTTTATTATATTCATCCATGCCCTTCAGAATGGTCTGTTCAGGATCCACATGCAGGGTCAGACTGGCAAGTATGTGTCATTTGAATAGGTTTTAGCTTTTTTTATACCCGCTTTATCACCTTTGCAATTAAGTAGAGGGGTATATTTGATTCACCATGGATGTTTGTAATCCTTACAAACTATTCAGACAAAGAATGTTAATGCTTTCCAAAGTATTATGTACTGCATTTAAATTTGCATACATTGTTCATTATGATGTGAAGTACGTTTTTAATTTGTATTAGTAGCTTACGTTAAATTCTGCAAAACTTTATTATTTATTATTATTGAATGTTGTAAATTTCCTTTTGTATGCTTATCATATTTATATCTTGTATTAAAGTACAATATGTGTCTGTTGTGTTGCAGGTTAACCATGGCGATACCTCTCGTGCATGGGATGGTGGTGAGTCGTCGTTGCCTAGGTAACCTGGTCAGACAGACAGCCATTAACATTTGTAAACGCAAGAGACTGGAAAGTGAGCTGTAAGTACCATTACTTGTTTGAATATTTCTATCAGAGTTAATAATCAGAGTAAACAAATGAATATATGCCAGTATGTTATAGTTGGAGCATTTGCACACAAACAAATCATGGATAAAAGCTAACAATTTTGCTATAGATGCCCACCTTATTTGTTTCAATACTTTTTGTACAAACCTTTTTATGTCCCCCACCACTATAGTGGGGGGGCATATTGTTTTTGCCCTGTCTGTTGGTTTGTTTGTTGGTTTGTTTGTTTGCCCCAACTTTAACATTTGCCATAACTTTTGCAATATTGAAGCTAGCAACTTGATATTTGGCATGCATGTGTATCTCATGGAGCTGCACATTTTGAGTGGTGAAAGGTCAAGGTCATCCTTCAATGTCAAAGGTCATATATATGGGGACAAAGTGTTTCACAAACACATCTCCTTTTTTTAAAGTAGGAAAAATCTTTTGAGATATTGTATAAATAACCTCCTGAATAATCTTTTGGTTATTTTCTGAATAATCTTATAATTATCTTGTGAATCAATTTCATGAATAATCTCATAAATAATCTCCTGAATAACCTTGCAAATAAATTCATGAATAATCTTGTGAATAATGTCAGGAATAATCTTGTGAATAATGTCATGAATAATCTTATGGATAACATCATGAATAAATCTTGTGTAAGTAATGTCATGTATAATCTTGTTAATAATGTCATGAATAATCTTGTGCATAATGTCATGAATAATCTAGTGAATAATGTCATGAATAAACTTGTGAATAATGTCATGGTGAATAATCTTGTGAATACTGTCATGGTGAACAATCTTGTGAATTATCTTGTGAATAATGTCATGAATAATCTTGTGAATAATGTCTTGAGTAATCTTGTGAATAATGTCATTTATAAGTATGTAAAAAGTGTCATGTACAATCTTGTGCATAATGTTATGGTGAACAATCTTGTGAATAATGTCATGGTGAATAATCTTGTGAATACTGTCATGGTGAACAATCTTGTGAATAATCTCCTGAATAATCTTGTGAATAATGTCATGGTAAATAATCTTGTGAATACTGTCATGGTGAATAATCTTGTGAATACTGTCATGGTGAACAATCTTGTGAATAATCTCCTTAACAATCTTGTGAATAATCTCCTTAACAATCTTGTGAATAATCTCCTGAATAATCTTGTGAATAATGTCATGAATAATTTTGTGAATAATGTCATTAATAATCATGTGAAAAGTGTCATGTACAATCTTGTGAATAATGTCATGGTGAATAATCTTGTGAATAATGTCATGGTGAATAATCTTGTGAATAATGTTATGAATAATCTTGTGGCTAATGTCATGAATAATCTAGTGAATAATGTCCAGAATAATCTTGTGCAAAATGTCATAAATAATCTTGTGAGTTATGTCTTGAATAATCTTGTGGATAATGTCATGAATAATCTTGTGAATAATGTCATGAATTATCTAGTGAATCATGTCATGAATAATCTTGTGAATAATGTCATGAATAATCTTGTGAGTAATGTCATGAATAATCTTGTGAGTAATGTCATGAATAATCTTGTGTATAATGTAAAGGTTGTATTTGCCAGGTATCAGCCGCCACATGTGAGAAGGAAGCAGAAAATCCAGGATGTCCTTAAGAACTACAACATGAAAATGGAGGCCCCAGACTTCTACACGGCACTTTTCCAAGACGTCGGCAAGGAGTGAACCACAGGATCAAAATGAATAACACAAATGTTTGTTTAAGAATGGACAATTCTGTAAGAGGTTTTGGGCTCATTGAGTTTAAAGAAGAAGATCTTGGAGAGAAAGAGTGAAAAATATGTTTTTAAAATAGATTTTACATCTGAAAACAAGACTAAATTGCATATGGCTATCTAAACTTGTTTCAAAGGCTTGGTCGGAAAAATTATTTTAGCTTTAAAAATTGATGGTTTGTATTTAATAAGATTGTGTGAGTACTGAAGAAGACCCACTATGAAAATATATAAGAAAATACTAATGGCAATGATTTGTGCAATATATGTGCATGTATAGTTTATATAGTCAAATAGTGCTTATAGTTAAAGTGTTTTTCTGTAAGCATTGTACTTGAAGATACTACAAATGTAGCTAGTTGCATGATAAACAATATAACTGTCAGCTAATATTTTGCTTGAAATGACTTTTTCTTGTGGTGTTTGTTAAAAAATACAGAAGAAATAATCATAAATAAGTCGGGACTGCAAGCTCAGTTGGTAGATTGCTGGACTACCAGGCTGGTATGTTGAGTGGTTAATGGTCATGCAATTATTTTTACATCACTCTCCCCCTACATCTGAGTCAAGTCAATGCAGTTGTCAGTGATTGGCTTAAGTATGTGCACTTAGTACTGGTACAAAAGAGTGAGAAAGTTAAATGATCAAAGAGATAGGACTGAAATACTGTTCATATCGGCAAAAAATTCTAAGCAAACAAACATATAAAATACTTATGATGTAACTGTGACAAAGCACTTGGTAAAAAGGTAATTGTTTATATAAATTGACAGAACATACGTTCACATGTATGTGTATGTATGTGTAAGGTTCAGAAATTGGCTTGAATTATCAATGAGTAGTAAGTATGAGCTATACATGATACTAAAGTATTGTGTTAGAATTGAATTCTTCTGCCTGTTCATCATACACGCACATATTAGTTAAACTCTTTGTCTTTTTAACCAGGTTTTCCGAAGGAAAAAACTAGTTATTAGATTGGCGAATGCGGGCGGGCTGGCTGGCGGGCTGGCTGGCTGGCGGGCTGGCGGAATAAGCTTGTCCGGGCCATAACTATGTCGTTCATTGTCAGATTTTAAAATCATTTGGCACATTTGTTCACCATCATTGGACGGTGTGTCGCGCGAAATAATTACGTCGATATCTCCAAGGTCAAGGTCACACTTTGAGTTCAAAGGTCAAAAATGGCCATAAATGAGCTTGTCCGAGCCATAACTATGTCGTTCATCGTCAGATTTTAAAATCATTTGGCACATTTGTTCACCATCATTGGACGGTGTGTCGCGCGAAATAATTACGTCGATATCTCCAAGGTCAAGGTCACACTTTGAGTTCAAAGGTCAAAAATGGCCATAAATGAGCTTGTCCTGGCCATAACTATGTCATTCATTGTGAGATTTTAAAATCATTTGGCACATTTGTTCACCATCATGGGACGGTGTGTCCCACGAAAGAATCACGTCAATATCTCCAATGTCAAGGTCGCCACGACTAAAAATAGATTTAAAAAAAAAAAAAAACTTACAAAGGGGGTTAATTTTTTTTGGTCATTTCAAAAGTTCAGTTTGAGTTTTCTCCCTTTATCAGATTTTTTTTTCACAATGAAAACCTGGTTTTGTGACAATTTTGTCCCTTGTTCTCTTTCATTTGATATGAAACAAAAATCATAGAAAGAATATTAAAAATAGCTATGTTAAAAAAAATGTTTAGAAAATTATGAGTTGAATGTATTTAAACATTTGTTGTACTGTTGTCATATAGTTTGTTGTTGCGCATAGTCTTAGTTTTGTTACCGAAATAATTATAGTGATATTTATTAAATTATAATTAGTTTAGCATGCTTTGTTCTTGTTATGCCCCCCCCCTCCCTGTAGGATGGGTAGATGAATTGACAATTTTGTTCTAGTCCATTCACTTTGGTCTAAGTTATGGCATTTTCTCTATAATTACCGTTTTCCGGAGTTTTTTTCACGCGACGCTTTCTGGTCAGCGTTACTTACACGACTTACAGATAAAGTGTGAGTTTCTTTCCGGACTTGATTTTTGGCAAAGTTATGGGCCTTGTACAGAAATTTTCTCTAGAAAACGTTTTCCGCAGTTGTTTTTTTATCTATAACGCTTTCAGCTGTATAGCTGTTTTGGCATGTGAGTCTCCCGACATGGCTTACAGATGAAACGTGAGTTTCGTTTCGGTCCTTTTATTTTGCACGAAGGTTTAACCCTTGGACTTAAAAAAAATGCTTTAAAATAGCTTCTCGCTGGCTTAGAAGCGCAGTGAGGGGCATTGTGTTTCACAAAGGCAGGTCTTGTTTTTATTAAGTAATAAAACACAAACTATCTGGCGAAATTACTAAGTACCCATTCATGACATTTTGTAAAATGTACTGTTGATGTTTTGGCAACAATAGCCAGACTAGCTGGGATTATTGTTGTGGTTGCGGCGCATCTAATATTGAACCCATTCCAGTGATCACTATACCTGGTAGGGCTGTCGGGGTTCGGGCAGTTGTTTTTACACTCGCTTTACCGTAGGCGACCCGATTCAATCCCCGCTCCTGGCACATGTAAGCTTGATTTGCGGTCATCGTACTTCAAATGCGATGTTTTCTCTGGGAACTCCTGCTTTCTCCAACAGCACAACACAACAACAAAATTGAATATATTTGAGTAAAAAACACTACAAATACGTCCCAAATGCCGTGAATCTTGTTAGTGAGAAAGGTAGAGGCGCTGCGATACAACCCGGGTCCTAAATTAATGCAGCCTAAGGTACAGAAGGAAGGGACATCATACACTTTTCCATACACATTCTTATGTAGAGGTTTAACCTACGTCGTTTGTCCGATCTTCATGAAGCTTGTTCAGAACATTTATTTTTAGCTCTACTGCCAAAGGCAGAAGAGCTTATGGGATGGCATTGTGTCTGTGTATGTGTGCGTGCGTTAGACTTTTCTTGTTTATCTGATAAAGTCTACAGTTTTCATCCGATTCTTTTCAACCTTGTTCAGTGTCTTTATATTAATGAGGACTCTAACCCTATTGATTTTCAGGTCACTGGGTCAAAGGTCAAGGTCACAGTGACTCGAAATAGTAAAATGGTTTCCGGATGATTACTCAAGAATGCTCAGGTCTAGGATCATGAAACTTCATAGGTACATTGATCATGACTGACTGATGACCCCTTTTCATTTTCAGGTCACTATGTCAAAGGTCAAGGTCACAGTGACTCGTAATAGTAAAATGGTTACTTTTTCTTGTTTATCCGATAAAGTCCACAGTTTTCATCCTATTCGTTTCAAACTTGTTCAGTGTCTTTATATTAATTAGGATTCAAACCCTATTGATTTTCAGGTCACTGGATCAAAGGTCAAGGTCACAGTGACTCGAAATAGTAAAATGGTTTCCGGATGATAACTCAAGAATGCTTAGGCCTAGGATCATGAAACTTCATAGTTACATTGATCATGACTGGCAGATGACCCCTATTGATTTTGAGGTCACTAGGTCAAAGGTAAAGGTCACAGTGACTCGAAACAGTAAAATGGTTTCCGGATGAGAGCTCAAGAATGCTTACGCCTAGGATCATGAAACTTTATAGGTACATTGATCATGACTGGCAGATGACCACCCCTATTGATTTTCAGGTCACTAGGTCACAGGTCAAGGTCACAGTGACAATAAATGTATTCACACAATGCTGCCACTACAACTGACAGCCCATATGGGGCATGTTTTACAAACGGCCCTTGTTTAAAAAGAGCAATATCAAAGCAATAAGTCCAGAATGACTTCCCCTTGAATATGAGAAAATTTTGAAATCCCGCTTGTTTACGCAATTAATTCCACAGTTTTCATCCAATTATTTCCAAATTTGCACAGTATCTTTATATCAATGAGGACTTGAACCCTATTGAATATGAGCAGTATCGGAGAAATAAGTACACAATAATCTCCCCTTGAATTTGAGAAAATTCTCCTTGTTCGCGCGATTAAGTACACAGTTTCCATCTTATTCTTTCCAAACTCGCAGTGTTTATAGCAGTAGAGCGATTCAGGCCCACATGGGCCTCTTGTTGATGATATCTCGGCCGAGTTTGAAAATGGTTCATGTCCGTTGAAAATCATGACCGACATGAGACATGGACGTTTTCCTCCTAGTGAAAGAATGTGAACTCTATTGGAGTCACATTTTGGAAGGAAACTTGATCGGAACATTTGTTCTAATGATATCTCGGCCGAGTTTTAAAAAATGGTTCCGATCCATTGAAACACATGGCTAAATTGTGGTGTGGTAGTTCCCTTATATGGCTTTTGTAAAACCTTAGCAAGAAGTCATGTGTTTGTCCAGTCATAATACAACTTTATCGATACATGTGTTCTCCTGCTATCTCAATTGCGATAAAACAAGAACAGGTATAAGGCAAGTAAAGAACACAATCTACTATACAAACATCACAAACGCTTTGTAAATAAGTTATCTATGTGATAAGGTGAGCTATTTAGGGCCTGTCGATCTTTTGTTTGAATGTGGGTAACACGGCTTACAATATAAAAAAAATTAGATCGGGATGTCGCACGCTGGTATACATTAAAATGTATTACCAAAAATTCGCTAACAAGCCGCATGCTATACTTAAATGATACAGAATATATATTCATGAGTCGTGTTCTGAGTAAACTGGGCTTAATTCATGTGCAGTCCGCACAGGCTAATCAGGGACGACACTTTCCGCTTTATGGTATTTTTAGTTTCAAGGAAGTCCCCCCTTACCGAAAAACAAGGTTAGGCGAAGTGTTGTCCCTGATTAGCTTGTGCGGACTGCACAGGCTAATCTGGGATAACACTTTACGCACATGCATTGAGCCCAGTTTTCTCAGAATAAGGCTCATCTATTAAAACTTAATATAAAATAATGCATGTATAATAATAGCAATTACTTTTTTCGCGAACATAACGAACACTTCAACAATAAATGCTTCTTTTTCCGAAAGTCTGTATGAAAGCAAATCTAACAAACAAAAATACACTGAAGAGTTATCAGCCCTCGGAGTGTTTCAATTTACATTTAAAACAAATTTTCAAGAATTTCTTGTTGGCTAAATCGATTTACTTTTAAGCTTAGTAAATTTCAGTTCGAATCGTTACCATAATTTGTTCATATTATTTTTAACGCCGTATTATTTAATCATCTTCAACAGTCATTGTAAATTATTCAGTTATTCCCACATTAAATATTATTCCACGAATCTCCTTTCATTATGAACATCGTTACAATTATTTTCTAACGACTTTTTTCTTGTGTGCATCTTTTAGTGCCTTAAATTTCTTCAAGCGTTTCAGTTTGTTGGCATTTCGCGCTTTATCTTCCTCGGTCATGGGACTAGAATTGGTTCCGCGTGACTGAACCGCGTCAATTCTCGTCGATTCTCGACGAACGTCGAGAGTCAAATCTTGAAATGTTAAGGGCCGAGCAGGTTTAGACCAGAGGTGTGGCTTATTACGCACAGGCGATGGATGTTTTTCTCTATAAGAGTTATCATTATACTGCCACACAATCGGTGGAAGGTCGCCTCTGCGAATCACTAGCGGCCTCTCTTCTGTCACGTATGGCTGATCAGGAATTCGAATTGAATGCGGTGTGCGGATTGTACGAGCCGGAATCCCGAGCGTAGACGAAGAGCTTTCAGACGAACCATTGTTCTGGAATGTTCCGGATGGGAATCCCGTCATTCCATTGGCCTGTCCGACGATCTCTACCGGTGATAGGGTTTCGTCTGACGTGAAAAAGTTTGAACTGATGCTTGCAGATCGGGACCTTGGCATAGGGGTACTGTCGCTCTGGTCGGTGTTTTCAAGATCAGTTAAATGGATATCGGTATCCGGCTGCACTTCAATGTGTCTACTAATGTGTGTTTTTCTCTTTTGTTGTGGCGTCATATCAAGAATGTGAGGCTCATCGGGTTTTTTCGACACATTCGCTGTATCTTGATTTCCCAAAGCGTGTATATGAGAATGTTTTGGACTGAACTTTGCTGGCAAAGGCGGCACGTCAATGTCCTCCACCATCGTGTCTTCACGTTGGTTTTGCTCAGTCACCCATGCGGGTAAAGTCGGTTTCCTTGCAACATCCGGTCTCGCTTTTAGTAATGCAGCACTTACATCGGGGACTTCCGGCACATTGTTAACATTTGTATCTGTTTCCTCTGCGCCAAGTTCGGGCCCCTCTTTTTGCATATTAATTTGTTTATTTTGGAATGCTGGTGGCACAGGCACGCGTAAATTTTCAAATACATCCTGTTCATCGAAATCCGTACTAGATTCTCCCTCATGCTCGTACGTGGACAGATTAAGCAGCGTGTGCTCACTTGCAGGTGTACGAACAGACCTGGGCACAGCGGGTGAATTTCCTCCCGCGTTCGAAAAGTGCCTAGAACGAGATGTCGAAATTTGAAGCGGCCTCGGCTGATTTATAGCGCTTAAGTTGTCCTCGGATTGGACGGTGTTGTTGGACATTGCCGAATTCATCCTGCTACGATTGAAAATGGGGTTTTCCTCCAGATCATCGGGTGCCATGCGAAGGGTCTTGTTACGGGCGAACACAGAGCTTACTGGTTCGGCCACGCGCGGGGATTCATACTCGTCATCGATTTCCTCCTCGTCCTGTACATGAGGTAAAAGCAATTAAATTAAATTCTCGTAGGGCATGGCATTTACGTAGCCGAGAAATAATGCATGAATGAAGATGCATGTGGAGTATGGCAAGCGGTTCGACGCATAATCCCAAGAAACTAGGTTTCTCATGAGAACCTAGGTTCTCAGAATGAGACCTAGGTTCTCGCTTCAAGATTGCACATGGCTTCAAGAACCCAAGTTTTCAAATGAGAACCTAGGTTTTCATGAAAACCTAGGTTCTCATTTGAAAACCTAGGTTCTCATGAAAAACCTAGTTTCTTGAAATTATGCGTCGAACTGCTTGTCATATCCGTGATTTTCATTAGGGAACCATAGGTTCTCTGAGAACCTAGGTTTTCAATGAACCTAGGTTCCCATGAGAACCTAGGTTTTCAGAATTACGCGTCGGACGGCGTAAACTTGCTCGTTTGGAATACGGGACACATATTATTCCGGGCGCAGGATCAATGGGGTTCACATACGATTACACACGGGCTGGACAGAATGAAAACACACCGTTAAGAACTTTATTTTTGCAGATATCTCAAGTTATTGAAATATGTTTGCAAAGTCCTTAGTGCATAAGTTTTTCTTGCAATGTTGCCGATATCTTACGATTGAATAATACATTATTACACATTAACAATAGAGATAAAACTTGTATTTATACCACAATGATTGCTTACTATATCACAGACATATTTAAAATAGAAAACTGTACCGAACAAGGGAACTGAATATCTGAAACTCATTTAATGCTGTCACAATGTATTATGTAACGATTGATCTGAATTTGTTTCAATGTTTAGTCTCAAAATAATATTTACAATTAAAGACGTATTTCATAAACAGTTTAATTTTTTATTAACGTGTTAAGACCAATGTCGACCGATTAATTTACTAATTTCATTCTTGGGGAGAAACATTCACGGTTTCACGCCTACCGGTATTTCGTATCATTTTACACATATGCCGCCAGCGTGTACCAAGCAATGGGAGGCAACTGGAGGTTAATTATGGCAAGCGGTTCGACGCATAATCCCAAGAAACTAGGTTTATTTAATTCCAAGAAACCAGGTTTCTCATGAGAACCTAGGTTCTCGTGAGAAACTAGGTTTATTTAATCCCAAGAAACCAGGTTTCTCATGAGAACCTAGGTTCTCATGAGAACCTAGGTTTTCATGAGAACCTAGGTTCTCATTTGAAAACCTTACTTTACGCTTGAGAACCTAGGTTCTCATGAGAAACTAGGTTTTTCATAAGAACCCAGGTTCTTATAGACACATAGAACTTAGGTTCTCATGAGAACCTAGGTTCTCATTCTGAAAACTTAAGTTCTCTTTTGGTATCCCAGGTTTTCACAAGAACCTAGGTTTTCATTTGAAAACCTAGGTTCTCATGAGAACCTAGGTTCTCATTCTAAGAACCTAGGTTCTAATTCTGAGAACCTAGGTTCTCATGAGAAACCTAGTTTCTTGGGATTATGCTTTGAACCGCTTGCCATAGTGGTTGTGGAGGCTGGTCTGGAGCTACGCCGACCGCATAAGGCATAAGACCCATTTCCGCATGACGCTGGACATTTAAAAACAAAATGTTCGTATGATTGTCTTAAATGATTCCATAAAAATAGTATTGAGTGAATACAAAAATTTGCCAGGAAATGACCGTAATTCGAATATAATGGGGTCAAAGGAACTCGTGTCACATTTTGAACAATTAAATAACTGGACGGAATGCATAGTCCAGATTTCTACTATCAAAGACATACGTACATTTGGTCGCCGGCGCTTGTGATGACGGATAAGGCAGACGACCCCCAAGATGGTTGCGGCCGCCAGCACCACGCCCAGCGTGACTCCTAGGGCGAAGTTGGAGGTTGAAGCAGACGAGGAATCAGAGGAGGGATCTAAAAAATACGGACTGTACAGGCTAATTAGGGACGACACTTTCCGCTTTTTGGAATGTTTCGTCTCTTCATAACGAACAATCAGTCTAGAAGGAAAGTGCCAAACCTTAATTAGCCTGTGCGAACTGCACAGGCTATAATGGAATGAGACTGAAAGCGCATGTATAAGGCCTAGTTTTCCCAAAACGCAGATCAAAAATAACTAAACTATTTTGACGAACACAAGCAAGAAACATTTAACGAGCGTGGTAAGTGCGATGTTTGATGTTCAACAGACGAAGACGAAGAGACTTTTTTTAAAAGAAACACGAAGCGATTGTAAACACACGCATACGATTTATAGTAATATTTAGTACATCACGTTGAATCAAAATATAACGTCATTCCATACGCTACAATCCCGAGACGCCATATAGTATCTCAATTTAAAGCGGACAAGCGTTCAATTTTTAGTCTGATTTTTGCGTGTCATCTTAACAATTGTTTCAAAACAACTTACCTGAAATCGCTCCGGTGATTCCCGGGGTAGAAACACAAGTTGGGGCACTTCCGCTCCAGTTACCGTTCGACTGGCACAAACGACTCGTCGCAACCGTTATTTGGAACCCTTCATTACACGTGTACATTGCAATTGAATCATGAAGCGTTCCTGATGTCAAATTTACACGGCCATTTTCCGGATCAGTCAAGGGTCCGCAATCTGTAAGTCACAGTAGATGTTTACAGTTTTATTTGATTTAATTGTAAGAAACGTGTTTATTTTTCTTATAAGAATTTTTTAAAGGAATACAAATGCTTTTCAAACGACTTATTTTCTATGTGTATTGAGATAAGTCCATGATTTATCCTAAAATGAACACAATCTTACTATTAGATGTCAAAGATTTTGTACTGGTAATGCTGGGTATTTAATATGGTACTTGTCGAAACTGTTGTTCAGGTAATTAAACTAAAATGTAAAATAAATTAAGCAGCATTCATATGTAATAACTAAGTACCATTCAATTTTCAGTTATGTAACATGAAGTTTGCGTTTAATTCGCAGTTTTCCGCTCTAAAATTGGACTTTTCACTGCGGATTTTAATATAACTTGGCGACATGTTCAGCTAAATGATATGAGGAGTAGCGCACAAGAGCACTGTCATTTACTTTAATTATCTCAAACACGAGCAGTTGTGCAGTGCGTAATAATATTGAGCAAAATTGAGCTTTTCGAATGAAACAAATAATTCGGATATGTTCTACGATAAATACCTATGTAAATGTTCATAAGTGAAACAAAAAAACTCACCTGCTATCGTTATGTTCGTAGTTATAGTTTCAGATGAAGCTGTGGGTTCAACTGAAGATGTTTTTAAGATTGCGGTGGTTGTTATAGTAGAAGGTGAAGCTGTGGATATTGTGGCCGCTGAAGTCGAAGTATTAGATGGTACAACGGTAAATATTGTGGCCGCGGAAGTCGCAGCACTCGTTGGTTCAGCGTCAGATGCTGTGGCAGCTGCAGTCGTAAATGTAGTTAGTACAGCGGTGAATGTTGTTTCTGATGCAGTCGTAGATGTAGTTGGTACAGTAGTAAATGTTGTGGCTTCTAAAGTCGTAGTGCTAGACGGCAGAGCAGTAGATGTCGTGGCTGCTTCAGTCGTAGTGGTTGTTGTTACTGCGGTAGATATCGTTGCAGCTGAAGTCGTAATGGTAGTTGGTACAACGGTAGATGTTGTTGCAGCTGTTGATGTAGTGTCAGTTGATACCACAGTAGACGTTGTATCCGTTGTAGTGGTTGGTTCAGTGATATGCGTTGGTGCACTAGTAGTAGTGGTTGGGTCTGTGATAGATGCTGGTGCACTAGTAGTAGTGGTTGGTTCAATGCTAGATGCTGGTGCACTTGTAGTAGTGGTTGGTTCAGTGCTAGATGTTGGTGCACTAGTAGAAGTGGTTGGTACAGTGATAGTTGTTGGTGCACTAGTAGAAGTGGATGGCTCCATGCTAGATGTTGGTGCACTAGTAGTAGTGGTTGGGTCTGTTTTAGATGTTGGTGCACTAGTAGAAGTGGTTGGTTCAGTGCTAGATGTTGGTGCACTAGTAGTAGTGGTTGGTTCAGTGCTAGATGTTGGTGCACTAGTAGTTGTTTTTGGGTATGTGATAGATGTTGGTGCACTAGTAGTAGTGGTGGTTGATTCAGTGCTAGATATTGGTGCACTAGTAGTAGTGATTGGGTCAGTGCTAGATGTTGGTGCACTTGTAATAGTGGTTGGTTCAGTGCTAGATATTGGTGCACTAGTAGTTGTGGTTGGTTCAGTGCTAGATGTTGGTGCTCTATTAGTAGTGGTTGGTTCAGTGCTAGATGCTGGTGAACTAGTAATAGTGGTTGGTTCAGTGATAGATGTTGGTGCACGAGTAGTAGTTATTGGTTCAGTGATTGATGTTGGTGCACTAGAAGAAGAGGAATGGTCTGTGATTGATGTTGGTGCACTAGGCGTAGTGGTTGGTTCAGTGCTATATATGTGTGCACTTGTAGTAGTGGTTGGTTCAGTGCTAGATGTTGGTGCTCTTGTAGTAGTAGTTGGGTCTATGCTAGATGCTGGTGCACTAGTAGTAGTGGTTGGACCTGTGATAGATGTTGGCGCACTTGTAGTAGTGGTTGGGTCTGTGATAGATGTTGGTGCACTAGTAGTGGTTGGGTCTGTGATAGATGTTGGTGCACTTGTAGTAGTGGTTGGTTCAGTGCTAGATGTTGGTGCACTTGTAGTAGTGGTTGGGTCTATGCTAGATGTTGGTGCACTAGTAGTAGTGGTTGGGTCTGTGATAGATGTTGGTGCACTAGTAGTTGTGGTTGGTTCAGTGCTAGATGTTGGTAAACTACTAGTAGTGGTTGGGTTTGTGCTAGGATTTGGTGCACTAGTAGCAGTGGCTGGGTCTGTGCTAGATGTTGGTGCACTAGTAGCAGTGGTTGGGTCTTTGCTAGATGCTGATGCACTAGTAGTAGTGGTTGGTTCAGTGCTATATGCTTGGGCACTTGTAGAAGTGGTTAGGTCTGTAATAGATGCTGGTGCACTAGTAGTAGTTGTTGGTTCAGTGATTGATGTTGGTGCACTAGTAGTAGTGGTTGGGTCTGTGATAGATTCTGTTGCACTAGTAGTAGTGGTTGGGTCTGTGATGGATGCTGGTGCACTACTAGTAGTGGTTGGTTCAGTGCTAGATGTTGGTGCACTAGTAGTAGTAGTCGGTTCAGTGCTCGATGCTGGTGAACTTGTAGAAGTGGTTGGTTTAGTGCTAGATGTTTGTGCACTAGTAGTAGTGGTTGGTTCAGTGAAAGATCTTGGTGCACTAGTTGTAGTGGTTGGGTCTGTGATAGATGCTGGTGCACTAGTAGTAGTGGTTGGTTCAGTGCCAGATGCTGGTGCCTTTGTAGTAGTGGATGGTTCAGTGCTAGATGTTGGTGCACTAGTAGTAGTGGTTGATTCAGGGCTAGATGTTGATGCACTAGTAGTAGTGGTTTGTTCAGTGATAGATGTTGGAGCACTAGTAGTAGTGGTTGCTTCATTGCTAGATGTTGGTTCACTTGTAGTAGTAGTTGGTTCAGTGCTAGACGTTGGTGCACTAGTAGAAGTGGATGGGTCTATGCTAGATGTTGGTGCACTAGTAGTAGTGGTTGGGTCTGTGATAGATGCTGGTGTACTAGTAGTAGTGGTTGGCTCAGTGCTAGATGCTGGTGAACTTGTGGTAGTGGTTGCTTCAGTGCTAGATGTTGGTGCACTAGTAGTAGTGGTTGGTTCAGTGCTAGATGTTGATGCACTAGTAGTAGTGGTTTGTTCAGTGATAGATGTTGGAGCACTTGTAGTAGTGGTTGGTTCATTGCTAGATGTTGGTGCACTTGTAGTAGTGGTTGGTTCAGTGCTAGATGTTGGTGCACTAGTAGTAGTGGCTGGGTCTATGCTAGATGTTGGTGCACTAGTAGTAGTGGTTGGGTCGGTGCTAGATGTTGGTGCACTAGTAGTATTGGTTGGTTTAGCGCTAGATGTTGGTGCACTAGTAGTAGTTGTTGGGTCTGTGCTAGGTGTTGGTGCACTAGTAGCAGTGGTTGGGTCAGTGCTAAATGCTGGTGAAATTGTAGTTGTGGTTGGGTCAGTGCTAGATGCTGGTGCACTTGTAGTAGTAGTTGATTTAGTGCTAGATGTTGGTGCACTAGTAGAATTGGTTGGTTCAGTGATAGATGTTGATGCACTAGTAGTAGTGGTTGGTTCAGTGCTAGATGTTGGTGCACTAGTAGTAGTGCTTGGGTCAGTGCTAGATGTTGGTGCACTTCTAGTAGTGGTCGGTTCAGTGCTTGATATTGGTTCACTAGTAGTAGTGGTTGGTTCAGTGCTAGATGTTGGTGCACTTGTAGAAGTGGTTGGTTCAGTGCTAGATGTTGGTGCACTAGTAGTAGTGGTTGGGTCTGTGCAAGGTGTTGGTGAACTAGTAGCAGTGGTTGGGTCAGTGCTAGATGCTGGTGTGATTGTAGTTGTGGTTGGGTCTGTGATAGATGTTGATGCATTAGTAGGAGTCGTTGGGTCTGTGATAGATGATGGTGCACTAGAAGTAGTGGTTGAGTCTGTGATATATGTTGGTTCACTTGTAGTAGTGGTTGGTTCAATGCTAGATGCTGTAGCACTTGTAGTAGTGGTTGATTCAGTGCTAGATGTTGGTGCACTAGTAGAATTGGTTGGTTCAGTGATAGATGTTGATGCAGTAGTAGTAGTGGTTGGTTCAGTGCTAGATGCTGGTGAACTAGTAGAATTGGTTGGTTCAGTGCTAGATATTGGTGCACTAGTAGTAGTGCTTGGGTCAGTGCTAGATGTTGGTGCACTTGTAGTAGTGGTTGGTTTAGTGCTTGATATTGGTGCACTAGTAGTAGTGGTTGGTTCAGTGCTAGATGTTGGTGCACTTGTAGTAGTGGTTGGTTCAGTGCTAGATATTGGTGCACTAGTAGTAGTGGTTGGTTCAGTGCTAGATGTTGGTGCACTAGTAGTAGTGGTTGGTTCAGTGCTAGATGTTGATGCACTAGTAGTAGTGGTTGGTTCAGTGCTAGATGCTGGTGCACTTGTAGTAGTGGTTGGTTCATTGCTAGATGTTGGTGCATTTGTAGCAGTGGTTGGTTCAGTGCTAGATGTTGGTGCACTAGTAGAAGTGGATGGGTCTATGCTAGATGTTGGTGCACTAGTAGAAGTGGTTGGGTCTGTGATAGATGCTGGTGCACTAGTCGTAGTGGTTGTTTCAGTGCTAGATGCTGGTGCACTTGTAGAAGTGGTTGGTTCACTGCTAGATGTTGGTGCACTAGTAGTAGTGGTTGGTTCAGTGCTAATTGTTGATGCACTAGTAGTAGTGGTTGGTTCAATGATAGAGGTTGGAGCACTTGTAGTAGTGGTTGGTTCATTGCTAGATGTTGGTGCATTTGAAGTAGTGGTTTGTTCAGTGATAGATGTTGGTGCACTAGTAGTAGTGGCTGGGTCTATGCTAGATGTTGGTGCACTAGTAGTAGTGGTTGGGTCGGTGATAGATGTTGGTGCACTAGTAGTATTGGTTGGTTTAGTGCTAGATGTTGGTGCACTAGTAGTAGTTGTTGGGTCTGTGCTAGGTGTTGGTGCACTAGTAGAAGTGGATGGGTCTATGCTAGATGTTGGTGCATTAGTAGTAGTAGTTGGGTCTGTGATAGATGCTGGTGTACTAGTAGTAGTGGTTGGTTCAGTGCTAGATGCTGGTAAACTTGTGGTAGTGGTTGGTTCAGTGCTAGATGTTGGTGCACTAGTAGTAGTGGTTGGTTCAGTGCTAGATGTTGATGCACTAGTAGTAGTGGTTTGTTCAGTGATAGATAATGGAGCACTTGTAGTAGTGGTTGGTTCATTGCTAGATGTTGGTGCACTTGTAGTAGTGGTTGATTCAGTGCTAGATGTTGGTGCACTAGTAGTCGTGGCTGGGTCTATGCTAGATGTTGGTGCACTAGTAGTAGTAGTTGGGTCGGTGATAAATGTTGGTAAACTACTAGTTGTGGTTGGTTTAGTGCTAGATGTTGGTGCACTAGTAGTAGTTGTTGGGTCTGTGCTAGGTGTTGGTGCACTAGTAGCAGTGGTTGGGTCAGTGCTAGATGCGGGTGAAATTGTAGTTGTGGTTGGGTCAGTGCTAGATGCTGGTGCACTTGTAGTAGTAGTTGATTCAGTGCTAGATGTTGGTGCACTAGTAGAATTGGTTGGTTCAGTGATAGATGTTGATGCACTAGTAGTAGTGATTGGTTCAGTGCTAGATGTTGGTGCACTAGTAGTAGTGCTTTGTTCATTGCTAGATGTTGATGCACTAGTAGTAGTGGTTGGTTCAGTGCTTGATATTGGTGCACTAGTAGTAGCGGTTGGTTCAGTGCTAGATGTTGGTGCACTTGTAGAAGTGGTTGGTTCAGTGCTAGATGTTTGTGCACTAGTAGTAGTGGTTGGGTCTGTGCTAGGTGTTGGTGAACTAGTAGCAGTGGTTGGGTCAGTGCTAGATGCTGGTGTAATTGTAGTTGTGGTTGGGTCTGTGATAGATGTTGATGCATTAGTAGTAGTCGTTGGGTAGGTGATAGATGCTGGTGCACTAGAAGTAGTGGTTGAGTCTGTGATATATGTTGGTGCACTTGTAGTAGTGGTTGCGTCTGTGCTAGGTGTTGGTGAACTAGTAGCAGTGGTTGGGTCAGTGCTAGATGCTGGTGTAATTGTAGTTTTGGTTGGGTCTGTGATAGATGTTGATGCATTAGTAGTAGTCGTTGGGTCTGTGATAGATGCTGGTGCACTAGAAGTAGTGGTTGGTTCAGTGCTTGATATTGGTGCACTAGTAGTAGTGGTTGGTTCAGTGCTAGATGTTGGTGCACTTGTAGTAGTGGTTGGTTCAGTGCTAGATATTGGTGCACTAGTAGTAGTGGTTGGTTCAGTGCTAGATGTTGGTGCACTAGTAGTAGTGGTTGGTTCAGTGCTAGATGTTGATGCACTAGTAGTAGTGGTTGGTTCAGTGCTAGATGCTGGTGCACTTGTAGTAGTGGTTGGTTCATTGCTAGATGTTGGTGCATTTGTAGTAGTGGTTGGTTCAGTGCTAGATGTTGGTGCATTTGAAGTAGTGGTTTGTTCAGTGATAGATGTTGGTGCACTAGTAGTAGTGGCTGGGTCTATGCTAGATGTTGGTGCACTAGTAGTAGTGGTTGGGTCGGTGATAGATGTTGGTGCACTAGTAGTATTGGTTGGTTTAGTGCTAGATGTTGGTGCACTAGTAGTAGTTGTTGGGTCTGTGCTAGGTGTTGGTGCACTAGTAGAAGTGGATGGGTCTATGCTAGATGTTGGTGCATTAGTAGTAGTAGTTGGGTCTGTGATAGATGCTGGTGTACTAGTAGTAGTGGTTGGTTCAGTGCTAGATGCTGGTAAACTTGTGGTAGTGGTTGGTTCAGTGCTAGATGTTGGTGCACTAGTAGTAGTGGTTGGTTCAGTGCTAGATGTTGATGCACTAGTAGTAGTGGTTTGTTCAGTGATAGATAATGGAGCACTTGTAGTAGTGGTTGGTTCATTACTAGATGTTGGTGCACTTGTAGTAGTGGTTGATTCAGTGCTAGATGTTGGTGCACTAGTAGTCGTGGCTGGGTCTATGCTAGATGTTGGTGCACTAGTAGTAGTAGTTGGGTCGGTGATAGATGTTGGTAAACTACTAGTAGTGGTTGGTTTAGTGCTAGATGTTGGTGCACTAGTAGTAGTTGTTGGGTCTGTGCTAGGTGTTGGTGCACTAGTAGCAGTGGTTGGGTCAGTGCTAGATGCGGGTGAAATTGTAGTTGTGGTTGGGTCAGTGCTAGATGCTGGTGCACTTGTAGTAGTAGTTGATTCAGTGCTAGATGTTGGTGCACTAGTAGAATTGGTTGGTTCAGTGATAGATGTTGATGCACTAGTAGTAGTGATTGGTTCAGTGCTAGATGTTGGTGCACTAGTAGTAGTGCTTTGGTCAGTGCTAGATGTTGGTGCACTTGTAGTACTGGTTGGTTCAGTGCTTGATATTGGTGCACTAGTAGTAGCGGTTGGTTCAGTGCTAGATGTTGGTGCACTTGTAGAAGTGGTTGGTTCAGTGCTAGATGTTTGTGCACTAGTAGTAGTGGTTGGGTCTGTGCTAGGTGTTGGTGAACTAGTAGCAGTGGTTGGGTCAGTGCTAGATGCTGGTGTAATTGTAGTTGTGGTTGGGTCTGTGATAGATGTTGATGCATTAGTAGTAGTCGTTGGGTAGGTGATAGATGCTGGTGCACTAGAAGTAGTGGTTGAGTCTGTGATATATGTTGGTGCACTTGTAGTAGTGGTTGCGTCTGTGCTAGGTGTTGGTGAACTAGTAGCAGTGGTTGGGTCAGTGCTAGATGCTGGTGTAATTGTAGTTTTGGTTGGGTCTGTGATAGATGTTGATGCATTAGTAGTAGTCGTTGGGTCTGTGATAGATGCTGGTGCACTAGAAGTAGTGGTTGGTTCAGTGCTTGATATTGGTGCACTAGTAGTAGTGGTTGGTTCAGTGCTAGATGTTGGTGCACTTGTAGTAGTGGTTGGTTCAGTGCTAGATATTGGTGCACTAGTAGTAGTGGTTGGTTCAGTGCTAGATGTTGGTGCACTAGTAGTAGTGGTTGGTTCAGTGCTAGATGTTGATGCACTAGTAGTAGTGGTTGGTTCAGTGCTAGATGCTGGTGCACTTGTAGTAGTGGTTGGTTCATTGCTAGATGTTGGTGCATTTGTAGTAGTGGTTGGTTCAGTGCTAGATGTTGGTGCACTAGTAGAAGTGGATGGGTCTATGCTAGATGTTGGTGCACTTGTAGTAGTGGTTGCGTCTGTGATAGATGCTGGTGCACTAGAAGTAGTGGTTGTTTCAGTGCTAGATGCTGGTGCACTTGTAGTAGTGGTTGGTTCAGTGCTAGATGTTGGTGCACTAGTAGTAGTGGTTGGTTCAGTGCTAGATGATGATGCACTAGTAGTAGTGGTTTGTTCAATGATAGATGTTTGAGCACTTGTAGTAGTGGTTGGTTCAGTGCTAGATGTTGGTGCACTTGTTGTAGTGGTTGGGTCTATGCTAGATGTTGGTGCACTAGTAGTAGTGGTTGGGTCTGTGATAGATGTTGGTGCACTAGTAGTAGTGGTTGGTTCAGTGCTAGATGTTGGTAAACTAGTAGTAGTGGTTGGGTTTGTGCTAGGATTTGGTGCACTAGTAGCAGTGGTTGGGTCTGTGCTAGATGTTGGTGCACTAGTAGCAGTGGTTGGGTCTGTGCTAGATGTTGATGCACTAGTAGTAGTGGTTGGTTCAGTGCTAGATGCTGGTGCACTTGTAGAAGTGGTTGTGTCTGTAATAGATGCTGGTGCAGTAGTAGTAGTTGTTGGTTCAGTGATTGATGTTGGTGCACTAATAGTAGTGGTTTGGTCTGTAATAGATGCTGTTGCACTAGTAGTAGTGGTTGGGTCTGTGATGGATGCTGGTGCACTAGTAGTAGTGGTTGGTTCAGTTCTAGATGTTTGTGCACTAGTAGTAGTGGTTAGTTCAGTGCTAGATGCTGGTGAACTTGAAGTAGTGGTTGGTTCAGTGCTAGATGTTTGTGCACTAGTAGTAGTGGTTGGTTCAGTGAAAGATGTTGGTGAACTAGTTGAAGTGGTTGGGTCTGTGATAGATGCTGGTGCACTAGTAGTAGTGGTTGGTTCAGTGCCAGATGCTGGTGCCCTTGTAGTAGTGGATGGTTCAGTGCTAGATGTTGGTGCACTAGTAGTAGTGGTTGATTCAGTGCTAGATTTTGATGCACTAGTAGTAGTGGTTTGTTCAGTGATAGATGTTGGAGCACTAGTAGTAGTGGTTGCTTCATTGCTAGATGTTGGTTCACTTGTAGTAGTAGTTGGTTTAGTGCTAGATGTTGGTGCACTAGTAGTAGTTGTTGGGTCTGTGCTAGGTGTTGGTGCACTAGTAGGAGTGGTTGGGTCAGTGCTAGATGCTGGTAAAATTGTAGTTGTGGTTGGGTCAGTGCTAGATGTTGGTGCACTAGTAGTAGTAGTTGGGTCTTTGATAGTTGCTGGTGCACTAGTAGTAGTGCTTGGGTCTGTGCCAGATGTTGGTGCACTTGTAGTAGTGGTTGGTTCAGTGCTAGATGCTGGTGCACTTGTAGTAGTGGTTGGGTCTTTGATAGATGCTGGTGCACTAGTAGTAGTGGTTGGGTCTGTGATAGATGTTGGATCACTTGTAGTAGTGGTTGGTTCATCGCTAGATGTTGGTGCACTTGTAGCAGTGGTTGGTTCAGTGCTTGATATTGGTGCACTAGTAGTAGTGGTTGGTTCAGTGCTAGATGTTGGTGCACTTGTAGAAATGGTTGGTTTAGTGCTAGATGTTGGTGCACTAGTAGTAGTGGTTGGGTCTGTGCTAGGTGTTGGTGAACTAGTAGCAGTGGTTGGGTCAGTGCTAGATGCTGGTGTAATTGTAGTTGTGGTTGGGTCTGTGATAGATGTTGGTGCACTAGTAGGAGTGGCTGGGTCTATGCTAGATGTTGGTGCACTAGTAGTAGTGGTTGGGTCGGTGATAGATGTTGGTGCACTAGTAGTATTGGTTGGTTTAGTGCTAGATGTTGGTGCACTAGTAGTAGTGGTTGGGTCTTTGATAGATGCTGGTGCACTAGTAGTAGTGGTTGGGTCTGTGATAGATGTTGGATCACTTGTAGTAGTGGTTGGTTCATCGCTAGATGTTGGTGCACTTGTAGTAGTGGTTGGTTCAGTGCTAGATGTTGGTGCACTAGTAATAGTGGCTGGGTCTATGCTAGTTGTTGGTGCACTAGTAGTAGTGGTTGGGTCGGTGATAGATGTTGGTGCACTAGTAGTATTGGTTGGTTTAGTGCTAGATGTTGGTGCACTAGTAGAATTGGTTGGGTCTGTGCTAGGTGTTGGTGCACTAGTAGCAGTGGTTGGGTCAGTGCTAGATGCTCGTGCAATTGTAGTTGTGGTTCGGTCAGTGCTTGATGTTGGTGCACTTGTAGTAGTGGTTGGTTCAGTGGTAGATGTTGGTGCACTAGTAAAAGTGGATGGGTCTATGCTAGATGTTGGTGCACTAGTAGTAGTGGTTGAGTCTGTTTTAGATGCTGGTGTACTAGTAGTAGTGGTTGATTCAGTGCTAGATGCTGGTGCACTTGTGGTAGTGGTTGGTTCAGTGCTAGATGTTGGTGCACTAGTAGTAGTGGTTGGTTCAGTGCTAGATGTTGATGCACTAGTAGTAGTGGTTTGTTTAGTGATAGATGTTGGTGCACTTGTAGTAGTGGTTTGTTCAGTGCTAGATGCTGGTGCACTTGTAGTATCGGTTGATTCAGTGCTAGATGTTAGTGCACTAGTAGAATTGGTTGGTTCAGTGCTAGATGTTGATGCACTAGTAGTAGTGGTTGGTTCAGTGCTAGATTTTGGTGCACTAGAAGTAGTGCTTGGGTCAGTGCTAGATGTTGGTGCACTTGTAGTAGCGGTTGATTCAGTGCTTGATATTGGTGCACTAGTAGTAGTTGTTGGTTCAGTGCTAGATGTTGTTGCACTAGTATAATTGGTTGGTTCAATGATAGATGTTGATGCACTAGTAGTATTGGTTGGTTCAGTGCTAGATGCTGGTGCACTAGTAGAATAGGTTGGTTCAGTGCTTGATGTTGGTGCACTAGTAGTAGTGCTTGGGTCAGTGCTAGATGTTGGTGCACTAGTAGTAGTGGTTGGTTCAGTGCTTGATATTGGTGCACTAGTAGTAGTGGTTGGTTCAGTGCTAGATGTTGGTGCACTTGTAGTAGTGGTCTGTTCAGTGCTATATAATGGTGCAAAAGTAGTAGTGGTTGGTTCAGTGCTAGGTGTTGTTGCACTAGTAGTAGTGGTTGGTTCAGTGCTAGATGTTGATGCACTAGTATTAGTGGTTGGTTCAGTGCTAGATATTGGTGCACTAGTAGTAGTTGTTGGGTCTGTGATAGATGTTGTTGCACTAGTAGTAGTGGTTGATTCAGTGCTAGATGTTAGTGCACTAGTAGTAGTGATTGGGTCAGTTCTAGATGTTGGTGCACTTGTAGTAGTGGTTGGTCCAGTGCTAGATGTTGGTGCACTAGTAGTAGTGGTTGGTTCAGTGCTAGATGTTGATGCACTAGTAGTAGTGGTTGGTTCAGTGCTAGATATTGGTGCACTAGTAGTAGTTTTTGGGTCTGTGATAGATGTTGGTGCACTAGTAGTAGTGGTTGATTCAGTGCTAGATTTTGGTGCACTAGTAGTAGAGATTGGGTCAGTGCTAGATGTTAGGGCACTTGTAGTAGTGGTTGATTCAGTGCTAGATACTGGTGCACTAGTAGTTGTGGTTTGTTCAGTGCTGGATGTTGGTGCACTACTAGCAGTGGGTGGTTCAGTGCTAGATGTTGGTAAACTAGTAGTAGTGGTTGGTTTAGTGATAGATGTTGGTGCACTAGTAGTAGTGATTGGTTCAGTGATTGATTTTGGTGCACTTGGAGTAGTGGTTGATTCAGTGCTAGATATTGGTGCTATTGTAGTAGTGGTAGGTTCAATGCTAGATGTTCGGGCACTTGTAGTAATGGTTGGGTCTGTGCTAGATGCTGGTGCACTAGTAGTGGTTGGGTCTGTGATAGATGTTGGTGCACTAGTAATAGTGGTTTGGTCTGTGATAGATGTTGGTGCACTAGTAGAAGTGATTGGGTCTGTAATAGATGTTGGAGAACTTGTAGTAGTGGTTGGTTCAGTGCTAGATGTTGGTGCACTTGTAGTAGTGGTTGGGTCTATGCTAGACGTTGGTGCACTAGTAGTAGTGGTTGGTTCAGTGCTTGATATTGGTGCACTAGTGGTAGTGGTTGGTTCAGTGCTAGATGTTGGTGCACTAGTAGTAGTGGTTGGGTCTGTGCTAGGTGTTGGTGCACTAGTAGCAGTGGTTGGGTTTGTGTTATATGTTGGTGCACTAGTAGCAGTGGTTGGGTCTGTGCTAGATGCTGGTGCACTAGTAGTAGTGCTTAGGTCATTGCTAGATGTTGGTGCACTTGTTTTAGTGGTTGATTCAGTGCTAGATGTTGGTGCACTAGTAGTAGTGATTGGAGCAGTGCTAGATGTTGGTGCACTTGTAGTATTGGTTGGTTCAGTGCTAGATATTGGTGCACTAGTAGTTGTGGTTGGTTCAGTGCTAGATGTTGGTGCTCTACTAGTAGTGGTTGGTTCAGTGCTAGATGTTGGTAAACTAGTAGTAGTGGTTGGTTCAGTGTTAGATGTTGGTGCACTAGTAGTAGTGATTGATTCAGTGATTGAAGTTGGTGCACTAGGAGAAGAGGTTGATTCAGTGCTAGATATTGGTGCTATTGTAGTAGTGGTTGGTTCAGTGCTAGATGTTCGAGCACTTGTAGTAGTGGTTGGGTCTGTGCTAGATGCTAGTGCACTAGTAGTGGTTAGGTCTGTGATTGATATGTGTGCACTATTAGTAGTGGTTGGGTCTGTGATAGATGTTGGTGCACTAGTAGAAGTGATTGGGTCTGTGATAGATGTTGGTGCACTAGTAGTAGTGGTTGGTTCAGTGCTAGATTTTGGTGCACTTGAAGTAGTGGTTGGGTCTATGCTAGATGTTGGTGCACTAGTAGTAGTGGTTGGTTCAGTGCTTGATATTGGTGCACTTGTAGTAGTGGTTGGTTCAGTGCTAGATGTTGGTGCACTAGAAGTAGTTGTTGGGTCTGTGCTAGTTGTTGGTGCACTAGTAGCAGTGGTTGGGTCTGTGCTAGATGTTGGTGCACTAGTAGCACTGGTTGGGACAGTGCTAGATGCTGGTGCACTAGTAGTAGTGGTTGGTTCAGTGCTAGATACTGGTGCACTTGTAGTAGTGGTTGGGTCTGTGATAGATGTTGGTGCACTAGTAGAAGTGGTTGGTTCAGTGATTGATGTTGGTGCATTAGTAGTAGTGGTTTGTTCAGTGCTAGATGATGGAGAACTAGTAGTATTGGTTGGTTCAGTGATAGATTTTGGTGCACTAGTAGTAGTGGTTATTTCAGTGCTAGATGTTGGTGCACTAGTAGTAGTGATTGGGTCTGTGATAGATGTTGATGCACTAGTAGAGGTGGTTGGGTTAGTGCTAGATGTTGGTGCACTAGTAGTAATGGTTGGGTCCTTGATAGATGTTGTTGCATTTGAAGTAGTGGTTGCTTCAGAGCTAGATGCTGGTGCACTCGTAGTAGTGGTTTGTTCAGTGCTAGATGTTGGTTCACTGGAAGTAGCTGTGGTTTGTTCAGTGCTAGATGTTGGTGCACTAGTAGTGGTGGTTGGTTTTGTGCTAGATGTTGATGCAGTAGTAGTAGTAGTGGTTCGGTCTGTGCTAGATGTTGGTGCACTTGTAGAAGTGGTTGTTTCAGTGCTAGATGTTGGTGCACTAGTAGTAGTGATTGGTTCAGTGCTATATGTTGGTGCACTAGTAGTAGTGGTTGGGTCTGTGATAGATGTTGGTGCACTGGAAGAAGCAGTGGTTGGGTCTGTTTTAGATGTTGGTGCACTAGTAGCAGTGGTTGGTTCAGTGCTAGATGTTGGTGCACTAGTAGTAGTGGTTGGTTCATTGATAGGTGTTGGTGCACTAGTAGTAGTTGTTGGATCTGTGATAGATGCTGGTGCACTACTAGTAGGGGTTGGTTCAGTGCTAGATGCTGGTGCACTTGTAGTAGTGGTTGGTTCAGTGCTAGATGTTTGTGCACTAGTATGTGTGGTGTGTTCAGTGATAGATGTTGGTGCACTAATATTAGTGATTGGGTCTGTGATAGATGCTGGTGCACTAGTAGTAGTGGTTGGTTCAGTGCTTGATGTTGGTGCACTTGTAGTATTGGACGGTTCAGTGCTAGATGTTCGTGCACTAGTAGTATTGGTTGGTTCAGTGATAGATGTTGATGCACTTGTAGTAGTGGTTTGTTCAGTGATAGATGTTGATGCACTAGTAGTAGTGGTTGGTTTAGTGCTAGATGTTGGTGCACTTGTAGTAGTGGTTGGTTCAGTGCTAGATGTTGGTGCACTAGTAGAAGTGGTTGGTACATTGATAGATGCTGGTGCACTAGTAGTTGTGGATGGGTCTATGCGAGATGTTGGTGCACTAGTAGTAGTGGTTGGGTCTGTTATAGATGTTGGTGCACTAGAAGTAGTGGTTGGTTTAGTGCTAGATGTTGGTGCACTAGTAGTAGTGGTTGGGTCTGTGCTAGGTGTTGGTGCAATTGTAGTAGTTTTTGGGTCTGTGCTAGATGTTCGTGCAATTGTAGCAGTGGTTGGGTCAGAACTAGATGCTGGTGCATTTGAAGTTGTGGTTGGGTTTGTGATAGATGTTGGTGCACTAATATTAGTGGTTGGGTCTGTGATAGATGCTGTTGCACTAGTAGTAGTGGTTGGGTCTGTGATGGATGCTGGTGCACTAGTAGTAGTGGTTGGTTCAGTGCTAGATGTTTGTGCACTAGTAGTAGTGGTTGGTTCAGTGCTAGATGTTGGTGCACTTGTAGTAGTGGTTTGTTCAGTGATAGATGTTGGTGCACTAGTAAAAGTGGTTGGTTCAGTGCTAGATAATGGTGCACTAGTAGTAGTGGTTGGTTCAGTGCTAGATGTTGGTGCACTAGTAGTAATGTTTGGTTCATTGCTTAATGTCGGTACAATTGTAGTATTAGTTGGTTCATAGTAAGATGTTGTTGCACTGGTTGTTGTAGTAGTTGGTTCAGCGTAAGACGTAGGTGTATTAGTCGTAAAAGTTGGTTCATTGCTAGATAATGGTATACTAGTAGAATTGGTTGGTTCAGTGGTTGCTGTTTGTGCACTTTTAGTGGTGGTTTGTTCAGTCGTAGACGTTGGTTCACTTGTAATAGTGTTTGGTTCAGTGGTAGATGTTGGTACACTAGTAGCTGTGGTTGGTTCAGAGTTAATTTCTTCTACTTTGTCACTTGTAGTGGTTGATGCTGTGGATTGAGATGATGCAATAGTATCAGAAGAGATGAGTACGGATGACGATGAACGGTTTCTAGTAGAACTAGTTGAAGTTGTTGACTTACTTGTTGTTGTCTCTAAAACGAAATGCAATTTCAATCGTTTAAATGAGAAACAAAACATTTGGTGCAATAAGTAAATGAGTAAACAAATGTGTTTAATTTTAAATACATCGATATAAAAAGGCCTATTTATTGTGCTTTCATTTGTTCGAGTGTATACTTATTCGAGTGTATACTTGCTTTAATATGTATCCGTTACCTATCTGTACGCAGTATATTTCAGGCGCCCATTGTCCATTACCCTCACAATGCAATGTAGTTGTGGTAGAGTTAACCTCAAAACCAGCATTACACTGCACTTCCGCGGTGGCTTTATAAAGCGTTGATTGGTAGGTCACAACTCCATTTGTAAGAGAGGGTGGAGCTTTGCAATCTGAAATTAGATTGTTGATAGGTATTATCATGGATCATGTGCTACCCATTTTTGTGATACAAAATTGATGTACGCATGAATGACATGGTCGCATCAATTTTTGAAATACTTTACATTTATGAGTACTTTTGTTACTTAAACATGTATTGTGCGTTGTTGCTATGGCTATAAGTCGGTTCCGTTTAGATGAAGGATATAAAGTTTATAATAAAATGTGTATTGATTAAAAGATTATTATAGCATTGTTTATCAAAACGATGCCCCCTTCAACGAGCTAACGCAAAGCATGGATGTCATTATGAAAGTACATTATAACATGTTATATATGTCAACTCCATCATATATTAATTACTAAAGTTAAATTGAAATAAATAGTAGCGCACCTATCTCGCTGCATTTTCCAGGGGCACTCCATATGCCGTCACTTTCACAAGTAATGACATCATTATCGTCAGACACGAAAAATCCGCTAGAACAATTGATGCTTGCAGTGGCACCATATAGTGTACTTCCGGTGAGAGCTGTGACGATTCCATTCGGAATAACAGGAACGGCTCCACAATCTGAAAATTTATATAATGAAAGAGCCTTTTCGCATACATATTTTACTTAAATCTTTTTAAATTATTCATTCGTTAAATTTGGATCATGTTTATATATTTTAATAACATATGAAACACTACTCTAAGGACATGATCTTACAGTAATGTATAAGTTCAAATGAAACTAAGTGAACTTTTCAAACATATCAGTTAGTCAAAGTCTCGATCTATTTTGAAAACTCATGCGGTCTGTTCTTAGCTCTGGTCGTGAAGTATTGGATTTAAATGAATAGTCTTTAAATTGAAAGATGTTTACGCTGTTTCCAGCTATTGGTCGATGTTAGGTTTAAGTGTACTCGATAATAAAATAAACCAAAAATAATCTCAGTTTCGATCATTTGGGTGTACAAATCTTATTTATAAACGGGTGGTAAATGTACTGAAAATGAGTTAAAGGATTATAACCTGATCCTTTTATACCCAATTAAGTTTGTTTACATAATGTATACAAAGACAAGCAGTTTCGTTGATGTATGTTTGTTCAGGGAGTAGAAGATGTGAACGTTTTAATACATATCGCTAAGTAACGGATTTCAGATTTGTTTCACAATTTGTTAACTAAATCAGAGGTAAAATTATAGTGTTTGTGCAATTATTTAATTCCAGACTTAATTAACCGGTTTATTATTACCAAAATGTAGAATTGCAATAACCCGTCTCAGAATATCTGCCAATAGGCTTAATGTGATGCAGGAAAATGGCATAAACCTGGAACGACTCTATATTTAAACTGAACATGCAAACACTGTAACGTGCTCGGGGACAAAGTCCATTTTTTTACTTGAATGTTTGCTATTCAAAACTCATATAAAAAATGTTTAAACATAATTATAATGTGTACTACTAAATGTGTATTCATTTGCTTCAAGCCCAATGCATTTCCACATTTATTCTGAACTATTTACTCTGAATTCTATGTGTTCATTTGTTTACATTGATGCAAATTAAAAAATTAAATTATGTAGAATGAATATTATATACTAGAATGCATAAACTTTGTTTATGTATTTTTTATCATTTTTATAACGGTTATATACCATGCATAATTTAGTTTCAAGATTGTTTCTGCAAGTGCCCAATTTTGTTGTGGTATCAAGGACTATTCATTTCAGTAAACTTGTACGTAACAAGGCAAGTTATGATAAACCAGTTACTATCCTCTTTGAAATAACAATTCTTTGGGTCTTATGACGTTTGGGGCCAGCATATCTCCAGATCAGGCTGCGTCAGGTGCTACCCCGTCAGCTTTAAAGTCATCCAAGATGTTGTGGTCTTGTTCGCGGGCAGCCTGTATGGATGTACATGCTTGGTTGAAGCTACGCTGGCCGCATATGGCATAATACCCATTTTGTCATGACGCGGTTCATATGTTACCCTATAAATTACCTTTCAATGTACAATTAATACTGTGTGACCAGCCTTTGGCGAGACAGGCAATATTCTCCGAATCTCCAGTTTTGTAACCTGCGTTACATTGCTGCCTAGCAACCGACCCATACGTCGTGGAATTGAGTAGAGTCACATTGCCGTTAATGGGAGCGGGTGGGGGTCCACAATCTGCTTATGAAAATAGAGGATAGCAGATGATATCGGGGTGACTGCGTTGGTTTGTTTCGTTTCACGAGATATTTCTTATTTAAAATACTTGTCACGAAGGGTATTTTATATTGTTTTTCCATCGCCATTTAAAACGTGTCAATCGCGACCTTAATAAATAAATAATACCCATTTTGTATAACCTGATTTCGTAAAAAAAAACAGAGGCGTGTTTACAATCTTGAGTGCAGCGATTTGTAATTTTATGAAAACAATTGCAGATGTAAAAAGTAAAACGAGTATGGTTTGCATTTATAGCTTTCTATACTTCAAATATAGTGCATTTTATTGAAATGTTGTGTATTGGTCAATATACAATCGTTCTCGTGTGAAACTTACAAATCACGTAAAGCAATGCATTCGTGTTAAGATACGTTATCTCCAATATTGCAAATTGTTGAACATTTTTTGCACCATAATACGACTATAAAGTGCCCATACCTCTTCGATTTTAGCATGAGCTGACAAAATCATGCAACTGTAATGTAAGTTAGGTTAGATCATTCTTGGTCCGACATTTTCAATTTGTGTGTGCATAGAATACGATAATTGATAACGTAGTGATAGAAAAGCTCATCCAATTTGTGATATATTATGTAATTGTATCCGGGCCGAAACTTCAAAACAATTCATGTTAAACCGTTATATTACAATAATCCGAAATAAATATTTTCGGGAGGTTAATATGATTTCGAAAAAGCAATACAGATACCTCAATTGAAGTTGTTATGAAACGAATTTAACTCATTTATGCCTAGCGTCTAGAAAAAAGGCCTTGGCAAACAGCGTTAACCCAGATGAGACGACGCATGACGCGGCGTCTAATCAGGGTATGCGCTGTTTGCTTAAAGGAATTTTTGTATGAAATATTCTAAATACAGAAATAAATATACTAGACTTAACTAATTTTGGAAATAAATTGATCCCATTTAGAAGGATGGGAGAGTCCACTAGGCATAACTGGGTTAATTTTCAAAGATTTGAAACGAATGTAAACAATCACGTACCATTCGGAATGCATGATAGGCCGCTTGTCCAGTTGCCATTGTTATCGCAGAACATCGTGTCACTTGAACCTTTGATGCTGTATCCTAGATCACACTGCACGGTTGCGGTATCGTCGAGGAGTGTTGATGCATAAGTTACTTTGGCGTTGGATATTGTAGGTGGGATCCCGCAGTCTGAAACAAAAAATAACAACAACCCGTATATACATGTAGTTGTTTAGTTTACTTTAAAGTTTCTGCAAAACGATTGCTGTCAGGGTCCGTGTATATACCGTCTTTTTCCTTTTTCGTTTAACATTCGAAACAACGAAACACGAAAATCAACGCATATAAGTTCATATTCCGATTTTTTAATAACCGAAACTTAAACAAAATACGAAAACAAAATTAACTTCTTTATATAGTTTTTCGTTGTACTTATTATAAAACAAAAAACGAAATTGATATCCCTGTTCATATTTCGTTTCAAATCATATAACAAAAATAAATGTTTGAAAATTGGAACGGATTGTTTGATCCCGTTTACCGTTCTTAGTTTGAAAGAACGGTATACGAAAAACGAGTGGCGTTTGCGGGATGTGCTGCTGTCTTGGGGAGGTAACTCATTAGTGGCTTTTTTCGCGTATTTTTCTCCATTACATAAGACTTAATCACTTATTTCCATCAGCATGGCTTCCTACGTGCTTTTTTTCGTGGAGGTAAAGACACGCCCGTAAGGGACAGAGACGTTGATATATTCAGTTGTTTTTCCAGGTATTGTTTTTTTCCAATTTGAAATAATCATAATCTTGACATCGACAGGTTTTCCAACGTACCGATATTTCATGCCGATCCAGCCGATTAGATAGGGCTATAATTAGCCTCTTATGACACTTCTTGTTCTTTGCCCCTATGCTATGTAAATTCAGTACTTATTTTACAAAAAAAACTCGTTTTAATCCTATTATTATGGGGGGGGGGTTCCTTACATTTTAAGAGCTGCAATACCCCGTCCCCTGAGTCCCGTATACCTATTATTATTACCCGTTAGACCCGCATGACATTTTAAAGACACAATAATCGGCGGCGGCTGCTAAAATGTCCCTATGTTTTACTTTTAACGTCACCTTACATAATAGAATGTCAGAGTTGTATTAATATATTGGAAGAAAGAACAGGACGAAAGGAGAATAAATATATAAAAAATGTTTTAATCTTATGGAACGGTAAAGTGCAAGGTGTCTAATATATAATTTCCAATTCGTTCGATTAATAACAAATGCATGTTGAATTTAACAACTGCATTGTGATATGTCTAGTGATTTTAGCTCTAAAACAAGAGTTATAACCAAACACCTTATATGAAACCGCTTTGCGCTTGAAGAAAATTAAATTAACTTAAATATAATTAATAAATGTACCAATTTAATCACTTATTAAACAACATATTTAATGTTCCTGAAAGAGCGCCCAAGATTAAGTTATTGTTAACAAGATATGTACATTCCAATGATATTATAACGCCGCTTAATCTTTTTTCCTTTAAACGTTACGTTACTTAAAGAAGGCGAATATCATGCGTCACGCCTATAGAATCTACTTGCACTCGTTGAAATGTTCCGTTTAAAACCTCGGTTGTCTCCTAAAATGAAACTCGAATGCCATTATAAAAGTGTTTACATTTGTAACAATACGTGTATGATTTGCTGAGTCAATGATATATATTAGGAGCGCGCCATCAAGCGTTCGCTTGCATGATCTGTTAAAGTACATTTATTAGTCGAAAAGTGTATTATTTTATTCGTTTTATACATTGACATAATGTTCTATACTTAGCGTTGATTTTTCTGTTATTTGAATGATGTGTTCTCGCAAAGAGTTTCAAATAATTTTATAATTGTTATAAGCAAATTTTCTTTATTCTATAAAGGGAGCACCAAATATAAACATGCTGATAAAATTTAAAAAGAACTCAGTGCGTGAACCGATAACTTTATAACAACATAAATTGTTACATTCAGGACCAGTGTCGCACCCTACATTTGCAACTTGTTGCGAATCACTGGTTCGATGCAAGAACTGCATGGACACCTGGTATGAGAGCCCACCGCCAGCCAGTTACCCGAAGTGTATGAGCCAGGACGGCACACGACGTGTCATGACAGGGCTTTATGAGGCCGTGCATGCTCTTAGGAATAATTCACCATACTAATTGAATGTACATGTGTATATGTTTAGCAATAATGTGGATTTTTATTTCATTTCTTAAACAGATATGAATACAGTGTAGTAAATAATTCGATTGTTGTTTATTACTTGAAGAGAAAGGCTACGCCGAACAAAGATAGTTTATTGTGCAATGCTTATTGTAATGCATTTTATACATTAAATCAAATCCAATGACTTTAAACAAAAGCAGGCATTTATATTGGTATCGTTATAAAACTTTACTGTTGATCTATTCATTATTCCATTAGACTAGTCGAAAAGAGCTGTGCCAAGACTCGTCTATTCTTCCTCTATAATACATGTAATAGTGAACATTTTATTATTCAAAATAATAGTTTCAAAGGGAGGAAACTTCGCACTAAGATTAATCATGAGTTATCATCCAAATAAAGCTACGCAGCGCCCCTCGTTTTCCGTTTTCCGTGTATCGTTTTATCAAATCAAGAACGATAAATGAGAGCAGGCGCTTTGTTTCAATTTTCAAATATTGAATTTTTTGTAATTTAAATTGAAACGAAATAGGAATAGACATACACGTTTCGTGTTTTGTTATGTAATTAGTAAAACGAAAAACGATATAAATAAGTCGATTTGTTCTTTGTGTTTTGTATTTGTTTCGGTTATAAGAAAATCGGAATATGAACTAATATGCGTTTATTTTCGTGTTTCGTGTTGTCGAATGCAAAACGAAAAAGGAAAAGACGGTATGTACACGGATCTGTCAGATGATGTGTAAATTTGCTGACAATTGCATCATTAAGAGAAAACGCCTACGCATAGAACCTTCGTTCATATAATTCAAATACAGCTTTAAGTAAACCAAGCCAATATTGCATTCAAATAACGAGTTGTGCCCAATTGAGGCGTTACATTATTATATGTTAGTTTGAGCGTTATATAACTAATTCAGGCATTACTTAACTGAAAATTGAGCCGGGCTCTGTGAAAAGGGGTATTAGCATGTGCATACCTCACGGGCTTATCAGGGACGACACTTTCCGGCTTTTTTTTGGATATTTGCTCAGAATAGACTTTCTTCAAACGATAGCATGTAAACGGAAAGTGTCATCCTTGATTAGTATGTGCAGACTGCACACGCTAATCTGGGACGACACTATACGCACATGCATTTAACCCCATTTTCATAGAACACGGCCCAAATATAGTTTTCGTAAAAGCGTAAATGTATACAAACTCGTGTTAGTATCTTAATTATATTTGCATTAAACGCTCGTTATTGATTGTATTTGTGTCGATGATTTAATTCCTACCAATCAGAACTCCAAATTGTGTATTGACCGATGAAAAACGACAAAAACAAATGTTGTTCACATCATTACCAATTTTGTTGCACGAGCCAGGAACGCTCCAAATGCCGCTGGCCTCACACTCGATCACGTGATTTCCGGTTATTGTGTACCCTTCTCTGCAGGTGACGGAAGCGGTTGAACCATACGTTGTTCTGTCGATGGTAAGCGTAACGTTTCCACTTGGAATGGACGGAGCTTCCCCACAGTCTGAAAAAGACACACATGTAATTATTTGAAATGGTATTATTATGTGTATACTATTCCAATATTTGAAATATTGATCGCTTATTAAACAGCCAACATTATTTGCAAAGACCCTGCTGGAACATGTAAACCCATATCTATATTTACTCTTTTTTCATCCATGACAAACTTTATTAAATGGTTAGTGTTTTTTTTTTTTTTGCTAAACCTAAGAGCCCCTTATAAAAACATTAATTTAGCATTCATTCATGTAATTTGTCAATGTATTTGATGCGACCACCTGTATAATGGTTATTCTTTATAATGCAAAGCTGAACGTTTTCGTTTTATAATCCAACAAAAAACACGAATTTAACCCATTTATGCCCAGTGGACTCTCCCACCCTTCTAAATTGGATCAATTTATTTCCAAAATTAGGGGTGTCTGGTATACTTATTTCTATATTTAGAATATTTCTTACAGAAATTCCTTTAAACAAAAAGCGCAGAACCAGATGAGACGCCGCATTATGCGGCGTCTCATCTGGGTCTACGCTGTTTGCAATGTCCTTTTTTCAGGACGCTAGGCATGAATGGGTTAATGTTAGTTTGTTTGGTGAATATGTTTCTGTTATTGCTTTTGAACAAATGACTAAAGTATAACATGTTTGTTAAACATTTGATCAAATTCACATGCGTAATAATAATTTACCTCTGAGTGTACAGTTAATACCGGGAGTCCAGCCGTCATATAAACAGACGATGTTACCACTACCGATGTATCCTTCATTGCATATCTGCCTAGCAACATTCCCGAACAATGTAGAGTTAGGCTTTATAACGCTGCCATTTCCAGGAGCCGGTGGGGAACCGCAGTCTAAAGTAAACCACAAATATACAATTTCTTAGTGTTGGTATTTCGTAAGAAAGCAGGGCTTAATACGCATGCGCCGTGTTGTAACAGAAAATGCCATTTGAACGAGCTTATCGTGTGCATCACTTTCTTACCGTGATTTTTGTTTTAGAAGAGAGTTTCTTTGCATACAATACTATATAAAGAAGAATGCGCCGTTCGGGATTAGCATGTCCAGTCGCAAACGACAGTAGATGTATGTGCATTGAGCCCGAATGACCCCAAGAAACGGACAAAAGAAAAGGAGAGCTTGTCGTTGAAGACGCATGCCTATTGACTTCTTAACAATTCGCCTGTCAAAGAGTACATCCGTAGCGATTTTATCACATAAAGATCCTTAAAGATACCCATGGTATTGTTAAAAGTGTGTATTCCTTGGTATATTTATCAATGTATATGAGGAGAACATACATAAAGGCTTATGATCAAAAGAAGCGAATAAAAATATGTTGTTAAACAAAAAATCTTGCAAATCATTTGTGACACAATTGATTCGTAGAATAAACAAATTTACCAAAAAGCTGCATAGTATGTTAACCCATTTATGCCTAGTGGACTCTCCCATCCTTCTAAATTGGATAAATTTATTTTTAAAATTAGAGATGTCTAGTATTTTTATTTCTGTATTCAGACATTTTTTTACAGAAATTCCTTTCAGCAAACAGCGCAGACCCTGATGAGACGCCGCATAATGCGGCGTCTCATCTGGGTCTACGCTGTTTGCCAAGGCCTTTTTTTCTAGACGCAAGGCATAAATGGGTTAACAATTATTTTAGTCTTTTAATTATTGTTGGTCGTTCTAGCAATATTTTCATCGTGACCTATATACTTTATACTTTTAATACAATTTCGAACTGCATTTCAAGCAATAACGAAATAGTATTGCAATTATGTGAACACTTGTTTTAATTGCGCTTATTGAAACAATAGCAACATACATTTTCATAAAAAAGCTAATAATTTACCAAACACAGTAGATGTTCCAGAAGTACTGGTCGAAGATGCATCTGTAGTAGAAGATACGCCTGTAGTAGTTGGTGCATATGTAGTAATAGATTCTTCTATAGTAGTAGATGCGGGTATGGTAGTGCGTGCATCTGTAGCAGTAGATGTGTATGTAGTTGTCGTTTCGGCTGTTGTAGTTAGTGCATCTGTAGCACCTACAATTGTAGTAGTAGTGGCGGCTGACGTAGTACGTAGTTGAGTTGTCTCCGTTGAAGTACCGGAAGGAGTTTTCTCCGTTGTAGTTATTGATGGCGTTGTCACCGTTGTTGTAAAGGATGGTGTTGTCAACGTTATGGAAACAGATGGAGTTGTCTCTGCTGTAGTAATGGATGGAATTGTCTCTGTCGTAGTACTTGATGCTGTTGTCTCTGTTGTAGAAAAAGATGGAGTTGTATATGTGGTAGTAACGGATTGAGTTATATCCGTGGTAGTAATAGACGGAATTGTCCCTGAAGTAGACGGAGTTGTTCCTGAAGTAGCACTGGATTGAGTTGAATCCGTTGAAGAAAGAGATGAAGTTTTCTCTGTTGTAGAACTGGATGGAGTTGCATCTGTGCTAGTAGTAGTGGTTGGGTCAGTGATAAATGCTGGTGCACTAGTAGTAGTGGTTGGTTCAGTGCTAGATGCTGGTGCACTTGTAGTAATGGTTAGTTCTGTGCTAGATATTGGTGCACTTGTAGTAGTGGTTGGTTTAGTGATAGATGTTGATGCACTAGTAGTATTGGTTTGTTCAGTGATAGATGATGGTGCACTAGTGGAAGTGGTTGGTACAGTGAAAGATGTTGGTGTACTTGTAGTAGTGGATGGTTCTATGCTAGATGTTGGTGCACTAGTAGTAGTGGTTGGGTCGGTGATAGATGTAAGTGCACTAGTATTGTTTGGTTTAGTGCTAGATGTTGGTGCAGTAGTAGTAGTGGTTGGGTCTGTGCTAGGTGTTGGTGCATTAGTAGCAGTGGTTGGGTCAGTGCTAGATGCTGGTGCAATTGTAGTAGTGGTTGGGTCTTTAAGGGAAGCTGGTGTACTAGTAGTAGTAGTTGGGTCTGTGATAGATGTTGATGCACTTGTAGAAGTGGTTGGTTCGGTGCTAGATGCTGGTGCTCTTGTAGTAGTGGTTGATTCAGTGCTAGATGTTGGTGCACTAGTAGAATTGGTTGGTTCAGTGATAGATGTTGATGCATTAGTAGTAGTGGTTGGTTCAGTGCTAGATGTTGGTGCAATAGTAGTAGTGCTTGGGTCAGTGTTTGATGTTGGTGCACTTGTAGTAGTGGCTGGTTCAGTGCTTGATATTGGTGCACTAGTAGTAGTGGTTGGTTTAGTGCTAGATGTTGGTGCACTTGTAGAAGTGGTTGGTTCACTGCTAGATGTTGGTGCAGTTGTAGTAATGGCTGGTTCAGTGCTAGATGTTGGTGCACTAGTAGTAGTGGTTGGTTCAGTGCTAGATGTTGGTGCACTTGTAGTAGTGGTTACCCTAGTGCTAGATGCTCTTGCACTAGTAGTAGTGGTTTGTTCAGTGCTAGATGTAAGTTCACTGGAAGAAGCAGTGGTTTGTTCAGTGCTAGATGTTGGTGCACTAGTAGTAGTGGTTAGCTCTGTGTTAGATGTTGGTGCATTAGTAGTTGTGGCTTGTTCAGTGATAGATATTGGTGCACTTGTAGTAGTGGTTGGTTCAGTGATAAATGTTGGAGCACTTGTAGTAGTGGTTGGTTCATTGCTTGATGTTGGTGCACTTGTAGTAGTGGTTGGTTCAGTGCTCGATGTTGGTGCACTAGTGGTAGTGGATGGGTCTATGCTAGATGTTGGTGCACTAGTAGTAGTGGTTGGGTCGGTGATAGATGTTGGTGAACTAGTAGTATTGGTTGGTTTAGTGCTAGATGTTGGTGCACTAGTAGTAGTTGTTTGGTCTGTGCTAGGTGTTGGTGCACTAGTAACAGTGGTTGGGTCAGTGCTAGATGCTGGTGCAATTGTAGTTGTGGTTGGGTCAGTGCTAGATGTTGGTGCGCTTGTAGTAGTGGTTGGGTCTGTGATAGATGCTGGTGAACTAGTAGTAGTGGTTGGTTCAGTGCTAGATGTTGGTGCACTTGTAGTAGTGGTTGGTTCAGTGTTAGATAATGGTGCACTAGTACTAGTGGTTGGTTCAGTGCTAGATGTTGGTGCACTAGTAGTAGTGGTTGGTTCAGTGCTAGATGTTGATGCACTAGTAGTAGTGGTTGGTTCAGTGCTAGATATTGGTGCACTAGTAGTAGTTTTTGGGTCTGTGATAGATGTTGGTGCACTAGTAGTAGTGTTTGATTCAGTGCTAGATGTTGGTGCACTAGTAGTAGTAATTGGGTCAGTGCTAGATGTTGGTGCACTTGTAGTAGTGGTTGGTTCAGTGCTAGATATTGGTGCACTAGTAGTTGTGGATGGTTCAGTGCTAGATGTTGGTGCTCTATTAGTAGTGGTTGTTTCAGTGCTAGATGTTGTTGAACTAGTAGTAGTGGTTGGTTCAGTGATAGATGTTGGTGCACTAGTAGTAGTGATTGGTTCAGTGATTGATGTTGGTGCATTAGAAAGAGTGGTTGGTTCAGTGATTGATATTGGTGCTATTGTAGTAAAGGTTGGTTCAGTGGTAGATATTCGTGAACTTGTAGTAGTGGTTGGGTCTGTGCTAGATGCTGGTGCACTAGTAGTGGTTGGGTATGTTATAGACGTTGGTGCGCTAGTAGTAGTTATTGGGTCTGTGATAGATGTTGGTGCACTTGTAGCAGTGGTTGGTTCAGTGCTATATTTTTTTGCACTTGTAGAAGTGGTTGGGTCTATGCTAGATGTTGGTGCACTAGTAGTAGTGGTTGGGTCTGTGATAGATGTTATTGCACTAGTAGTAGTGGTTGGTTCATTGCTAGATGTTGGTGCACTAGTAGTAGTGGTTGGGTCTGTGCTAGGTGTTGGTGCACTAGTAGCAGTGGTTGGGTCTGTGCTAGATGTTGGTGCACTTGTAGGAGTGGTTGGGTCTGCGCTCGATATTGGTGCACTATAAGTAGTGGTTGGTTCAGTGCTAGATGCTGGTGCACTTGTAGTAGTGGTTGGGTATGTGATAGATGCTGGTGCACTAGTAGTAGTGGTTGGTTCAGTGATTGATGTTGGTGCACTAGTAGTAGTGGTTTGGTCTGTAAAAGATGCTGGTGCACTAGTAGAAGTGGTTGGGTTTGTGATAAATGCTGGTGCACTAGTAGAAGTGGTTGGTTCAGTGCTATATTTTATTGCACTAGTACTAGTGGTTGGTTCAGTGCTAGATGTTGGTGCACTTGTAGTAGTGGTTGGTTCAGTGCTACTTGTTGGTGCGCTAGTAGTAGTGGTTGCTTCAGTGATAGATGTTGGTGCACTAGTAGTAGTGGTTTGTTCATTGCTAGATGTTGATGCACTTGTGGTAGTGGTTGGTTCAGTGCTAGATGTTGGTGCACTAGTAGTAGTGTCTGGGCCTATGCTAGATGTTGGTGCACTAGTAGTAGTGGTTGGGTCGGTGATAGATGTTGGTGCCCTAGTAGTATATGTTGGTTGAGTGCTAGATATTTGTGCACTAGTAGTAGTTGTTGGGTCTGTGCTAGGTGTTGGTGCACTAGTAACAGTGGTTGGGTCAGTGCTAGATGCTGGAGCAATTGTAGTTGTGGTTGGGTCAGTGCTAGATGTTGGTGCACTAGTAGTAGTGGTAGGGTCTGTGATAGATGCTGGTGCACTAGTAGTAGTGGTTGGTTCAGTGCTTGATGTTGGTGCACGTGTAGTAGTGGTTGGTTCAGTGCTAGATAATGGTGCACTAGTAGTAGTGGTTGGTTCAGTGCTAGATGTTGGTGCACTAGTAGTAGCGGTTGGTTCAGTGCTAGATGTTGATGCACTAGTAGTAGTGGTTGGTTCAGTGCTAAATATTGGTGCACTAGTAGTAGTTGTTGGGTCTGTGATAAATGTTGGTGCACTAGTAGTAGTGTTTGATTCAGTGCTAGATGTTGGTGCACTAGTAGTAGTGATTGGGTCAGTGCTAGATGTTGGTGCACTTGTAGTAGTGGTTGGTTCAGTACTAGATATTGGTGCACTAATAGTTGTGGATGGTTTAGTGCTAGATGTTGGTGCTCTATTAGTAGTGGTTGGTTCAGTGCTAGATGTTGTTGAACTAGTAGTAGTGGTTGATTCAGTGATAGATGTTGATGTAGTAGTAGTGATTGGTTCAGTGATTGATGTTGGTGCATTAGAAAGAGTGGTTGGTTCAGTGATTGATGATGGTGCACTATGAGTAGTGGTTGGGTCTGTGTTAGATGTTGGTGCACTAGTAGTGGTTGGGTCTGTTATAGATTTTGGTGCACTAGTAGTAGTGATTGGGTCTGTGATAGATGTTGGTGCACTTGTAGTAGTGGTTGGTTCAGTGCTAGATTTTTGTGCACTTGTAGTAGTGGTTGGGTCTATGCTAGATGTTGGTGAACTAGTAGTAGTGGTTGGGTCTGTGATAGATGTTGGTGCACTAGTAGTAGTGGTTGGTTCAGTGCTAGATGTTGGTGCACTTGTAGTAGTGGTTGGGGGTGTGCTAGGTGTTGGTGCACTAGTAGCAGTAGTTGGGTCTGTGTTAGATGTTGGTGCACTAGTAGGAGTGGTTGGGTCTGTGCTAGATGCAGGTGCACTAGTAGCAGTGGTTGGTTCAGTGCTAGATGCTGATGCACTTGTAGAAGTCGTTGGCTCTGTGATAGATGCTGGTGCACTAGTAGTAGTGGTTGGTTCAGTGATTGATGTTGGTGCACTAGTAGTAGTGGTTGGGTCTGTGATAGATGCTGGTGCACTAGTAGTAGTGGTTGGGTCTGTGATAGATGCTGTTGCACTAGTAGTAGTGGTTGGTTCAGTGCTAGATATTGTTGCACTAGTAGTAATGGTTGGTTCAGTGCTAGATGCTGGTGCACTTGTTGTAGTGGTTGGTTCAGTGCTAGATGTTGGTGCACTAGTAGTAGTGGTTGCTTCAGTGATAGATGTTGGTGCACTAGTAGTAGTGGTTGGGTCAGTTATAGATGCTGGTGCACTAGTAGTAGTGGTTGGTTCAGTGCTAGATGCTGTTGCACTTGTAGAAGTGGTTGGTTCTGTGCTAGATATTGGTGCACTTGTAGTAGTGGTTGGTTCAGTGATAGATGTTGATGCACTAGTAGTATTCGTTTGTTGAGTGAAATATGTTGGAGCACTAGTAGTAGTGGTTGATTCAGTGCTAGATGTTGGTGCACTAGTAGAATTGGTTGGTTCAGTGATAGATGTTGATGCACTAGTAGTAGTGGTTGGGTCTGTGATAGATGCTGGTGAACTAGTAGTAGTGCTTGGGTCAGTGCTTGATGTTGGTGCACTTGTAGTAGTGGTTGGTTCAGTGCTTGATATTGGTGGACTTGAAGTAGTGGTTGGTTCAGTGCTAGATGTTGGTGCACTTTTAGAAGTGGTTTGTTCAGTGCTAGATGTTGGTACAGTTGTAGTAGTGGCTGGTTCAGTGCTAGATGTTGGTGCACTAGTAGAAGTGGTTGGTACAGTGATAGATGTTGGTGTACTTGTAGTAGTGGATGGGTCTATGCTAGATGTTGGTGCACTAGAAGTAGTGGTTGGGTCGGTGCTAGATGTTGGTGCACTTGTAGTATTGGTTAGTTTAGTGCTAGATGTTGGTGCACTTGTAGTAATGGTTGGGTCTGTGCTAGGTGTTGGTACACTAGCAGAAGTGGTTGGGTCAGTGCTAGATGCTGGTGCAATTGTAGTAGTGGTTGGGTGTTTTATAGATGTTGGTGCACTAGTAGTAGTGGTTTCGTCTGTGATAGATGTTGGTGCACTTGTAATAGTGGTTGGTTCAGAGCTAGATGCTGGTGCACTTGTAGTAGTGGTTGATTCAGTGATAGATGTTGGTGCACTAGTAGAATTGGTTGGTTCAGTGATAGATGTTGATGCACTAGTAGAAGTGGTTGGGTCTGTGATAGATGCTGGTGCTCTTGTAGTAGTGCTTGGGTCAGTGCTTGATGTTGGTGCACTTGTAGTAGTGGTTGGTTCAGTGCTTGATATTAGTGCACTAGTAGTAGTAGTTGGTTCAGTGCTAGATGTTGGTGCACTTTTAGAAGTGGTTGGTTCAGTGCTAGATGTTGGTACAGTCGTAGTAGTGGCTGGTTCAGTGCTAGATGTTGGTGCACTAGTAGTAGTGGTTGGTTCAGTGCTAGATGTTGGTGCACTTGTAGTAGTGGTTATTTCAGTGCTAGATGCTGGTGCACTAGTAGTAGTGGTTTGTTCAGTGTTAGATGTCGGTTCACTGGAAGTAGCAGTGGTTTGTTCAGTGCTAGATGTTGATGCACTAGTAGTAGTGGTTAGCTCTGTGCTAGATGTTGGTGCATTAGTTGTTGTTGTTTGTTCAGTGATAGATGTTGGTGCACTAGTATTAGTGGTTTGGTCTGTGATAGATGCTGGTGCACTAGTAGTAGTGGTTGGTTCAGTGTTTGATGTTGGTGCACTTGTAGTAGTGGTTGGTTCAGTGCTAGATGTTGGTGCACTAGTAGTATTGGTTGGTTCAGTGATAGATGTTGATGCACTTGTAAAAGTGGTTTGTTTAGTGATAGATGTTGATGCACTAGTAGTAGTGGTTGGTTTAGTGCTAGATGTTGGTGCACTTGTAGTAGTGGTTGGTTCAGTGATCGATGTTGGTGAACTAGTAGTAGTGATTGGTTCAGTGATTGATATTGGTGCATTAGAAAGAGTGGTTGGTTCAGTGATTGATGTTGGTGCACTAGGAGTAGTGGTTGATTCAGTGCTAGATATTGGTGCTATTGTAGTAGAGGTTGGTTCAGTGCTAGATGTTCGTGCACTTGTAGTAGTGGTTGGGTCTGTGCTAGGTGCTGGTGCACTAGTAGTGGTTGGGTCTGTTATAGATGTTGGTGCACTAGTTGAAGCGATTGGGTCTGTGATAGATGTTGGTGCACTTGTAGTAGTGGTTGGTTCAGTGCTAGATGCTGGTGCACTTGTAGTAGTGGTTGGGTCTATGCTAGTTGTTGGTGCACTAGTAGTAGTGGTTGGGTCTGTGATAGATGTTGGTGCACTAGTAGTAGTGATTGGTTCAGTGCTAGATGTTGGTGTACTTGTAGTAGTGGTTGGGTCTGTGCTAGGTGTTGGTGCACTAGTAGCAGTGGTTGGGTCTGTGCTAGATGTTGGTGCACTAGTAGGAGTGGTTGGGTCTGTGCTAGATGCTGGTGCACTAGTAGTAGTGGTTGGTTCAGTGCTAGATGCTGGTGCACTTGTAGTAGTGGTTGGGTCTGTAATAGATGCTGGTGAACTAGTAGTAGTGGTTGGTTCAGTGATTGATGTTGGTGCACTAGAAGTAGTGGTTGGGTCTGTGATAGATGCTGGTGCACTTGTAGTAGTGGTTGGTTGAGTGCTAGATGTTGGTGCACTAATAGTAGTGGTGGCTTCAGTGATAGATGTTGGTGCACTAGTAGTAGTGGTTGAGTCAGTGATAGATGCTGGTGCACTAGTAGTAGTGGTTGGTTCAGTGCTAGATGCTGGTGCACTTGTAGTAGTTGTTGGTTCTGTGCTAGATATTGGTGCACTTGTAAAATTGATTGGTTCAGTTATAGATGTTGATGCACTAGTAGTATTCGTTTGTTCAGTGATAGATGTTGGAGCACTAGTAGTAGTGGTTGGTTCATTGCTAGAAGTTGGTGCACTTGTAGTAGTGATTTGTTCAGTGCTAGATGTTGGTGCACTAGTAGAAGTGGTTGGTACAGTGATAGATGTTGGTGTACTTGTAGTAGTGGATGGGTCTATGCTAGATGTTGGTGCACTAGAAGTAGTGGTTGGGTCGGTGATAGATGTTGGTGCACTTGTAGTATTGGTTAGTTTAGTGCTAGATGTTGGTGCACTTGTAGTAGTGGTTGGGTCTGTGCTAGGTGTTGGTGCACTAGTAGCAATGGTTGGGTCAGTGCTAGATGCTGGTTCAATTGTAGTAGTGGTTGGGTGTTTTATAGATGTTGGTGCACTAGTAGTAGTGGTTTCATCTGTGATAGATGTTGGTGCACTTGTAGTAGTGGTTGGTTCAGTGCTAGATGCTGGTGCACTTGTAGTAGTGGTTGATTCAGTGCTAGATGTTGAAGCACTAGTAGAATTGGTTGGTTCAGTGATAGATGTTGATGCACTAGTAGTAGAGGTTGGGTCTGTGATAGATGCTGGTGCACTAGAAGTAGTGCTTGGGTCAGTGCTTGATGTTGGTGCACTTGTAGTAGTGGTTGGTTCAGTGCTTGCTATTGGTGCACTAGTAGTAGTGGTATGTGCAGTGCTAGATGTTGGTGCACTTTTAGAAGTGGTTGGTTCAGTGCTAGATGTTGGTACAGTTGTAGTAGTGGCTGGTTCAGTGCTAGATGTTGGTGCACTAGTAGTAGTGGTTGGTTCAGTGCTAGATGTTGTTGCACTTGTAGTAGTGGTAACTTCAGTGCTAGATGCTGGTGCACTAGTAGTAGTGGTTTGTTCAGTACTAGATGTCGGTTCACTGGAAGTAGCAGTGGTTTGTTCAGTGCTAGATGTTGATGCACTAGTAGTAGTGGTTAGCTCTGTGCTAGATGTTGGTGCATTAGTTGTTGTTGTTTGTTCAGTGATAGATGTTGGTGCACTAGTAGTAGTGGTTGGTTCAGTGCTAGATGATGGAGAACTATTAGTCTTGGTTGGTTCAGTGATAGATTTTGGTGCACTAGTAGTAGTGGTTGTTTCAGTGCTAGATGTTGGTGCACTTGTAGTAGTGATTGGGTCTGTGATAGATGTTGATGCACTAGTAGAGGTTGTTGGGTTAGTGCTAGATGTTGGTGCACTTGTAGTAGTGGTTGGGTCCGTGATAGATGTTGTTGCATTTGTAGTAGTGGTTGCTTCAGCGCTAGATGCTGGTGCACTAGTAGTAGTGGTTTGTTCAGTGCTAGATGTTGGTTCACTGGAAGTAGCAGTGGTTTGTTCAGTGCTAGATGTTGGTGCACTAGTAGTAGTGGTTGGTTCTGTGCTAGATGTTGGTGCACTAGTAGTAGTGGTTTGGTCTGTGCTAGATGTTGGTGGACTTGTAGTAGCGGTTGTTTCAGTGCTAGATGTTGGTGCACTAGTAGTAGTGATTGGTTCAGTGCTATATGTTGGTGTACTAGTAGTAGTGGTTTGGTCTGTGATAGATGTTGGTGCACTGGAAGAATCAGTGATTGGGTCTGTGATAGATGTTGGTGCACTAGTAGCAGTGGTTGGTTCAGTGCTAGATGTTGGTGCACTAGTAGTAGTGGTTGGGTCTGTGATAGATGCGTGTGCACTAGTAGTAGTGGTTGGTTCAGTGCTTGATGCTGGTGCACTTGTAGTAGTGGTTGGTTGAGTGCTAGATGTTGGTGCACTAGTAGTAGTGGTGTGTTCAGTGATAGATGTTGGTTCACTAGTATTAGTGGTTGGGTCTGTGATAGATGCTGGTGCACTAGTAGTAGTAGTTGGTTCAGTGCTTGATGTTGGTGCACTTGTAGTAGTGGTTGGTTCAGTGCTAGATGTTGGTGCACTAGTAGTATTGGTTGGTTCAGTGATAGATGTTGATGCACTTGTAGTAGTGGTTTGTTCAGTGATAGATGTTGGTGCACTTGTAGTAGTGGTTGGTTCAGTGCTAGATGTTGGTGCACTAGTAGAATTGGTTGGTACATTGATAGATGTTGGTGCACTAGTAGTAGTGGTTGGGTCTGTTATAGATGTTGTTGCACTAGTAGTAGTGGTTGGTTCAGTGCTAGATGTTGGTGCACTTGTAGTAGTTGTTGGGTCTGTGCTAGGTGTTGGTGCAATTGTAGTAGTTGTTGGGTCTGTGCTAGGTGTTGGTGCAATTGTAGCAGTGGTTGGGTCAGTGCTAGATGCTGGTGCACTTGTAGTTGTGGTTGGATCTGTGATAGATGTTTGTGCACTAGTAGTAGTGGTTAGGTCTGTGATAGATGCTGGTGCACTAGTAGTAGTGGTTGGTTCAGTGCTAGATGTTGGTGCACTTGTAGTCGTGGTTGGTTCAGTGCTAGATGTTGGTTCACTTGTAGTAGTGGTTGGTTCAGTGATAGATGTTAATGCACTAGTAGTAGTGGTTTGTTCAGTGATAGATGTTAGTGCACTAGTAATAGTGGTTTGTTCAGTGCTAGATAATGGTGCACTAGTAGTAGTGGTTGGTTCAGTGCTAGATGTTGGTGCATTAGTAGTAATGTTTGGTTCATTGCTTGATGTCGGTACAATGGTAGTATTAGTTGGTTCATAGTAAGATGTTGGTGCACTGGTTGTTGTAGTGGTTGGTTCAGCGTTAGACGTAGGTGTATTAGTCGTAGAAGTTGGTTCATTGCTAGATAATGGTATACTAGTAGAATTGGTTGGTTCAGTGGTTGCTGTTTGTGCACTTTTAGTGGTGATTTGTTCAGTCGTAGACGTTGGTTCACTTGTAATAGTGTTTGGTTCAGTGGTAGATGTTGGTACACTAGTAGCTGTGGTTGGTTCAGATTTAATTTCTTCTACTTTGTCACTTGTAGTGATTGATGCTGTGGATTGAGATGATGCAATGGTATCAGAAGAGATGGGTACGGATGACGATGTATGGTTTCTAGTAGAACTAGTTGACGTTGTTGACTTACTTGTTGTTGTCTCTGAAACGAAATGCAATTTCAATCGTTTAAATGAGAAACAAAACATTTGATGCAATAAGTAAATAAGTAAACAAATGTGTTTAATTTTAAATACATCGATATAAAAAGGCCTATTTATTGCGCTTTCATTTGTTCGAGTGTATACTTATTCGAGTGTATACTTGCTTTAATATGTATCCGTTACCTATCTGTTCGCAGTATATTTCAGGCGCCCATTGTCCATTACCCTCACAATGCAATGTAGTTGTGGTAGAGTTAACCTCAAAACCAGCATTACACTGCACTTCCGCGGTGGCTTTATAAAGCGTTGATTGGTAGGTCACAACTCCATTTGTAAGAGAGGGTGGTGCTTTGCAATCTGAAATTAGATTGTTGATAGGTATTATCATGGATCATGTGCTACCCATTTTTGTGATACAAAATTGATGTACGCATGAATGACATGGTCGCATCAATTTTTGAAATACTTTACATTTTTATGAGTACTTGTGTAACTTAAACATGTATTGTGCGTTGTTGCTATGGCTATACGTCGGTTCCGTTTAGATGAAGGATATAAAGTTTATAATTAAATGTGTATTGATTAAAAGATTATTATAGCATTGTTTATCAAAACGATGCCCCCTTCAACGAGCTAACGCAAAGCATGGATGTCATTAAGAAAGTACATTAAAACATGTTATATATGTCAACTCCATCATATATTAATTATTAAAGTTAGATTGAAATAAATAGTAGCGCACCTATCTCGCTGCATTTTCCAGGGGCACTCCATATGCCGTCACGTTCACAAGTAATGACATCAATATCGTCAGATACGAAAAATCCGCTAGAACAATTGATGCTTGCAGTGGCACCATATAGTGTACTTCCGGTGAGAGCTGTGATGATTCCATTCGGAATAACAGGAACGGCTCCACAATCTGAAAATTGATATAATGAAAGAGCCTTTTCGCATACAAATTTTACTTAAATCTTTTTTAAATTATTCATTCGTTAAATATGGATCATGTTTATATATTTTAATAACATGAAACACTACTCTAAGGACATGATCTTAAAGTAATGTATAAGTTAAAATGAAACTACGTAAACTTTTCAAACATATCAGTTAGTCAAAGTCTCGGTCTATTTTGAAAACGCATGCAGTCTGTTTTAGCTCTGGTCGTGAAGTATTGGATTTAAATGAATAGTCGTCAAATTGAAATATGTTTACGCTGTTTCCAGCTATTGGTCGATGTTAGGTTTAAGTGTACTCGATAATAAAATAAACCAAAAATAATCTCAGTTTCGATCATTTAGGTGTACAAATCCCGCTGATAATATGCGCATCTGCTCAAGGTAGTTAAGCTTCCCATAAAGCTTCATTGAATTCCCGTCATAAGTTGCTGAGAAATAGCTCGGACAAGAATTGCACTATATGTACCATGGAAAATTTCAAATGGCCATAACTCTGTGAAAAATCATCCGACGAGAACCGGCTGATAATATGCACATCTTCTCTTGGTAATGAAGCTTCCCATAAAGTTTCATTGAATTCCGGTCATTTGTTGCTGAGAAAAAGCCCGGACAAGAATTGCACTATATGTACAGTTAATGGAAAATTTCAAAGGGTCAAAAATCTGTGAAAAATCATCCGACCAGAACCGGCTGATAATATGCACATCTTCTCTTGGTAGTGAAGCTTCCCATAAAGTTTAATTGAATTCCGGTCATTAATTGCTGAGAAATAGCCCGGACATAAATTGTGCACGGACGGACACACACACGGACCCGGACATAAATTGTGCACGGACGGACACACACACGGACAGACGAAGCGGCGACTATATACTCCCCCCACAAAGTTTGGGAGAGCATAATAAAAAGTGCCCTACGTGTTTGAATGAAGGCGGCAGAATGGATGACGATTTACACATAGAATGTTTTGTCTCCCATGCTTATATATGTAAGTGTAAGACACTGAATGACCTAATTGACATTAGACAACAAGCTATTCAAATACCCTTTAATAAAATACGCAATAACATATCTTATTACGCGTATTCCCGTTTTCACCGTTTTAAAACTTGCTTTGGTCACATAAGTGCATGCTTTTAAAGCCATTATGAAGAAAATTGCCTGTTTTGTCACCCAAAATCTATATATTGGTTTTCTGTCAATATGTGCGTCCTAAACAATACAGCAATGTAGCCAGAGGGTTTGTCGTTTCCCAAAACTTTAAGTCTAAAACACAAAACGCTAAATAACTATGTTAATAATTGGGCTGTGCTCTGTGAAAAAGGGGTTAAATGCATGTGCGTAAAGTGTCGCCCCAGATTAGCCTGTGCAGTACGCACAGGCTAATCAGGGACAACACTTTTCGCCTTTACTTGATTTTTGCTAAGAAGAGACAAGCGGATAGTGTCGTTCCTGAATAACCTGTGCGGACTGCACATGCTAATCTGGGACGACATTTTACGCACATGCAGAAAAAACCTTTTCACAAAGCACGGCTCATACAGATTATAAGACACTTAAAACTGTTTATGGGCACATACATACTCGTAAGGTCGTTTCAGTTCGAAAAATGTTTTTAAAAGATTATTGAGATGGTAGTTAAGTAATAATTAAGTATACGTGTACCGTACAGTTTATAACAATTGTAAGAGAGTTCGCGTATTTGATGGCTTGTAGCATTTAACCACAGTGGTAACATGTGTGGATGAAGCGTCAATAGTCTTAATATGGCAAACATCCCATTTTCACACAAGTCATGTGAACACTATCTCGCTCTTCATACGTGTGAACAAAACGGTCTAAATATTTTTATTTTATGAAGTGGCCGATTTTTAATGAAATAATCTTGTAAGAGATTCAAATAAGTCTCCGATTTCCTCCATCATATTAGTATTTTTCGCAAGCTATGTCTCAAGACTCCGTCGGACTAGTCGATTTTTTAAGTATATTAAAAGTCAATCACTTAATCTGTCAATTTGTCCGTTCTTCCGTCTAAAAGATTTTTTGTAATACATTCAAAAATATTTTATACACCTATTTGAATGTTCAAGTGTGAAAAAAAATACAATCTTCACATGTGTGTGAAAATCAGGTTTTGTGAAAAATAAAGTTCAGCAAATCTCTCCTGTGCAATTATTAGGTAGGAAGTACACAATTTTAAATCGAACAACAATATACTGCCCGAAAATATAGTTTGAACAAGAATGCAAATAGGATTTCACAAAGTATGCTTTTTACTGATTCAATTTATTTGTTCAATGTTGATAAGGTGACTACCATAAGTATTTTGGTAAATCCACAACTATTGCTTTTGTATTGTTTTGCAATAAAAACAAAACCAACAAAATGGCATAATGCGGGCTTAATATTTAGTTTTTTACTCATTATTTCCAAAAGTCGTTTAAATCAAACATGGTCTAAAACTCATTAAAGGTGAAAGGTGAGTACAAATCGACTATTTACTCAGTTATAACTGTAGAAAACATAATTTCAAAGTAGCGTTGTTTTAACGACTCGTAATACATAGATTGGAGTTCCTATGATGATCAATAAATTAAAAAATATTTTACCTACGAAGTTTGTATAATTTATAGTAATGTTTTTATTTTATTCTCTTTTAAATATGGACATAAAATGATAACTTTGAACAATAAAGAACACGGATGTTTGCGGGAAATTATATTATTTTCAAGTTGTACATAGATTTTGGTGCCTTTCTTATTTTCTCGTTAGTAATCTTTTTTAGACAGAAAACTGAAATACACAACTGGGGTGAACAGAGCTTTAAGATCATAATTGAACTTAATCACATACACATTTCTAGATTTGAAAATAATTATATTTAATCACTCATTAAAAATGAGGAAATTCGATAATAAACCGATAGCACTTGGAACAAGAGAATTTCAAATACAAGAAATCAACATTATAGTGTCATTTTGGATTTCCATTAATAATGTTCGTGGATTTCGAACGTAATTTGTTCCGGCTGCGACTGCGCCAATCAAACGGCGTTCTGACTACGACTGTCTTGGTTTAAGTCACCTTGACCTGAGCAGAAACAAGTCATAAGTTAACCGTTATACAGAGCGGAATACGCTTGGAAAACGTTATTAAATCATGAACACACAATTGGAAAGCAGACGTGTTTTCGTAAACATTATGAACAATAGATGAATGTTTTTCAAAATGTTGAAAATCAGATTTTCCTGAAATTGATAGTTTTAAGATATCACTTGTTGACTCCTCGATTTATTTCGAAATTGCGGATAACTAAACGATGAGATTAGAATTTGGTAATTCGGTAATTTGGTAATAAATTACGTTTGTGCCAAGATAATGATCTCCAATACCTAATGGGTTTAATCAATACCCTTCATACATAGTTTGCTAGTCACCTTGTTAACCGATGAAAACCCAAAGTAATGATAATGAACAGGCAAGGCATCGCATTTAATTTTTGTAATATTCAATTTGGAGTGATATAAACTATGCGTGAAATCCGTTGTAACTTATAAACGCCGCGTGCGTTTTTAAAAACTGAAAATGTAGATACTTTTAACAAACCAAAAGTTTTAAACATACTTACCAATTTGTGCGCACACGATCCCTGATGACCACATGCCGTTACTTTCACACGTCATTGTATCAGTGGCGCCATCTATTTGATATCCGGTTTCGCAATGCACGACTGCAGTGTTACCGAATTTAGTACCAACGAAGGTAACGTTGGAGTTGGAAGGAGCGATTGGAGGTCCACAGTCTAAAATGATTTTCAATCTTTGCAATGTGCTTTTGTTTTTCATTTAAGAAAACAAACATTTGATGATCAAAGACTTCTTCCGACGGATAAGCAATCAACCAGACGACAATGTTTTAGCTCGTAAAATAGTTGAGTTTGGAAATTTGCTTTTAAGATTACAAACAAGTGGAGCTTAATGGACGCTAACACAAAATACTGCCCGCAGCACGCATGCGCCATAATAATGTTAAGGCCTACTTAAAGACTTAGTAAGTTTACCCAAATAAACGAAAATATAAGCTAAGAAGAAGCGTGATGATGTAAGGTAAACTATATATGAAAAAAATTAACAACTGGTTTTGTATATTCGCGTGCACATGGTTTCCTATATGAAACGGATTATTTAAAATAACCAATTGTACGAAGGTCATTTTCGATGCCAGTTATCGGTCACTACCAAACATAATCGTACCGGTTGAGATACTTTTTAGATATTTGGTTTTGCAATAACGATCGCAGTGCTGCCGCGTTGGGTTGTACCTAATGGCAACTTTAATGTACAAAACTAATATCTCGTTACATGTACCGGTATTTACCTATTGTCACGCATGTTCCAAATGAGCTCCAGACCTCTTGACAGACGGACACATTTGGCCCCGATACAACGTAGCCGCTTTTACACCGCAGAGTGGCGGTGGAGTTGTACGTGATTTCTCCGGTAGTGAGTGTCACCTCACCGTTCGGCAGGACTGGTACATCCGGACATGCTGTGGAAAGACTTGCTGGGTGATTAATGGAATTAAAGTGTTTACCAATGGCAACGAACGCTAACTCTTTCTTAAACGTAAAATCATTACAATACTTTCAACAAAAACCACACACTATACATTATGTTCAGAAAATATTCGAAGTACTCATTTTGCTTTTTTTTATATTTCATATAGGTAATCTTAAGAAATTTCACGCAATGACTATTGTCAACAAAACCAAAAAATAAGTGTTACTTAAAATACCGCTTAAGTCTTAGAATAGGTTAGTAAATGAGGGCCATGATCCTAGAATTTGATGGTTCTATTTAACTAATGCATGAAAAAAAAGTTTTTATAAGTAAAATAGTGTATTTTACAACTTTTTCTAAATATAAATCAATTGTTCGTTAAAATATTCAACACAGTCTCTTTAATTGTTAAACGTGCAGGCATTTTTCAATTTGGTGTTTAAATATAAAACAATCTGTCTGTTAACCGCACATTTTGTTAACTTACTTTTTATCTGACACGTGAGACTACTTGGTGTCCAACCGCCGACGAGACAAACAATGTAGTTGGTGCTTTGAGGTTTGTACCCTGTTTTGCACGATAACGCAGCAAGCGTTCCATAGGTAACCTTTCCATATAGCTGAACATTTGCGTTTTGCGGAACTGGTGGTGAACCGCAGTCTGAAGATGGAATCATGTTTGGCATCTTTACCCTTTTAACTGTCACGCGTTTTGCAAAACAGACTTTTTCTTAGTTATTAATAATAATAAATGCATTTCTTTCAAAAACTTGCCTTTGATTAGTCTTGATGGCCATGAACGAAATTAAATTTATTTTATGTGTCAAATCGAACTTGTTTAAAACACATGCATTGTGTGTTATACACGTTCGTATGTGTGACGTGCATGTTTATTCAACAGCGTTATAATCCAGCCATCCCGATTTTATGGGCCAGTGGATAATATAGTTGAATTTTGATCTTTTGTGCAAGGGTTCCGTGAAAGTAAATCGCTGCTATACTCTTAATAATGGCTTATTTGTTATATGGTTTTAAATAAACTTATGATAATCAGAAACCGAAACCTAATATGCTGCATTTAACTGCATCGCGTTATGGCAATTATTTTTTATACCACATTTATATACCGCCCTTTTCATACTCGAGATGTGCGTTCAAATGCGCTTTACAGTTTTTATTGTGATTAATAAATTAATACAAAAATCGAGTCAGTGAAAACAACCTGTTGTAACACGAGTTCTTAATAAAGAAAAAGCTTGTTTTATCTACAAAATGAAATAAGCGAAGATTACATAATCTTTTAGAAATATAATATTAACGTTTTGACAGAAACAACTGCACGAGTGTTATTAATACCGTATAATGTGCAAGTTATTGAAGGTTTCCAAGAGCCATCCGCTTGGCATTCCATGTTCCCTTGCCGCGTGACGTTGCCGATCACGTATCCGTCCTTGCATGCCACGAGGGCTGTGGACGCGAATACGGTGGAATTGACCGTTATCACACCGTTTGTGATATTACTTGGTTTTCCACAATCTGGAAACAGTTACAACGATTATTGTAAGTGTGCCACACTTTATTGAACACATAACGAACAACTCCGCTAACCAAATTAAAAGTAATACATTGAGCTACGTGTATAGATACTTAATTTTAGATAATTGTGTTTAACTAATTGAGCAAAATCATTTTTTAATCCGAAAACAGTGATAAGTTATTAATTTAAACAATGTATCCATCGCCGAAAATTGTTTCAAGAAAAACAGTATTTTAAAATACACTTGTAATAAATGGTTGTATTATTACCTATTTTAGCGCAATTGACTTGTGGTGCCCAGTTTCCATCGTTACCACAGAACATGGTGTTGGTTCCCCCTTCAGCCTGGTAACCGGTACCGCACTGCACCGTAGCCGTATTTCCGAGCTTGGTGGACGTGTAGGAAAGTACATGTATACCGTGATCCACGATTTGGGGAGGTCCACAATCTGCAAATAATAACTGAAACTTTAAAATCAGCTGCCATCATCAGCGTTTGGAATTGTGTGAGTGTGTTTCTTTAGTTCAAAAGTAGTACTCAAACTTAATTTATTAACCATGGTTTAAACCCCTATTTCACGAGTTTCTACGCCCACAATAAACGAAGTAAAAAATATCAACAGAATCGATTGTACACGATGCTCTCCGGTGGAGCCGATCAGTTATAGCATATTAGATTTTAGCAATACTTAAGCTTTTTTTCTCCACACCGTATATTTTAATGCATTAACACTGTTTGGTAAAATAATGCTTAAGAGCTAAAAAAGTGAGAATAAGAGAAAATAGTCACCAAGTTCCGTGCAAGTCCCATGAGCACTCCATGTCTTGTCAGCTTGACAGACGGTGACGTTAACTCCAGATACAACGTACCCGACATTACACGTCACCGTCGCCTCTGATCCGTAGTCGATAGAGCCACTCACGGTAGGCGTAAGAACGCCATTAGGAATCTTCAGTGCGTCCCCAGCTGGACATTCTGGTAAGAAAATACACAGTTGCGTGTTTATAAACGTTTCGCAGCAATGTGTGCATTTACTTTACGGACATATATGATAACTATGAACACAAATCTCTAGCGAGACCAATAACGAATCAATTTTTCAATTCATACATACACACAAGGACACACGCACTCAATCAGACTTAATCATGTCGAGTAAGCAATTAAGGTTTCTTACGAATTATGCGACACACGAAGTTACTTAGTGTCCATCCATTGACGTCACAAAAAATATATGTTGACCCCTCAGATGCGAACCCCTTGTCACATGACATCTGTGCTAGGCTCCCGTATGTAGTTGCCGCCAGTTTTACTGTGCCATTCGTTGGTGCTACTGGCTGACCGCAATCTATAAAAACAAACATGTGAATGCTGCTTGTTTTAAATTTGTTAACTTGTTTTAAAAACACATGCCTTACATGTTTTTATATTAATATTTGAAAGTAAACAATGTGGTTGTGTTTAAGACGACCATTCCTTTATATATGCACATCATTATCATCATTCTGCATTCAGGTACAGACACATATCTTTCATGAGATACCATTTCCTTCACCCGTAATGTGACACAATTTTCATTCCAGATTGATTTGTGATCGTCATTTGGCAGTCATGGCACAGGTTATTTATGACCATACAATCGTAGAAAGGGTTGTTCATATGTCGCATTGGACACTGTAGTTAGTGCACATTTATCACGACAAATTAACAACCTTGAAATGTTGCAATAGTTTCACATTTAATGTTTAAAGGCGCTTTACAGTTTTTATTATGATTAATAAATTAATACAAAAATCGAGTCAGTGAAAACAACCTGTTGTAACACGAGTTCTTAATATAGAAAAAGCTTGTTTTATCTACAAAAGAAAATTAGCGCAGATAACATAATCTTGTAGAAATATAATATTAACATTATTGACAGAAACGACTGCACGAGTGTTATTAATACCGTATAATGTGCAAGTTATTGAAGGTTTCCAAGAGCCATCCGCTTGGCATTCCATGTTCCCTTGCCGCGTGACGTTGCCGATCACGTATCCGTCCTTGCATGCCACGAGGGCTGTGGACGCGTATACGGTGGAATTGACCGTTATCACACCGTTTGTGATATTACTTGGTTTTCCACAATCTGGAAACAGTTACAACGATTATTGTAAGTGTGCCACACTTAATTGAACACATAACGAACAACTCTGCTAACCAAATTAAAAGTAATACCTTGAGCTACGTGTATAGATACTTAATTTTAGATAATTGTGTTTAACTAATTGAGAAAATCATTTTTTTAATCCGAAAACAGTGATAAATTATTAATTTAAACAATGTATCCATCGCCGAAAATTGTTTCAAGAAAAACAGTATTTTAAAATACACTTGTAATAAATGGTTGTATTATTACCTATTTTAGCGCATTTGACTTGTGGTGCCCAGTTTCCATCGTTACCACAGAACATGGTGTTGGTTCCCCCTTCAGCCTGGTAACCGGTACCGCACTGCACCGTAGCCGTATTTCCGAGCTTGGTGGACGTGTAGGAAAGAACATGTATACCGTGATCCACGATTTGGGGAGGTCCACAATCTGCAAATAATAACTGAAACTTTAAAATCAGCTTCCATCATCAGCGTTTGGAATTGTGTTAGTGTGTTTCTTTAGTTCAAAAGTAGTACTCAAACTTAATTTATTAACCATGGTCTAAACCCCTATTTCACGAGTTTGTACGCCCACAATAAACAAAGTAAAAAATATCAACAGATTGTACACGATGCTCTCCGGTGGAGCCGATCAGTTATAGCATATTCGATTTTAGCAATACTTAAGCTTTTTATCTCCACACCGTATATTTTTAATGCATTAACACTGTTTGGTAAAATAATGCTAAGCCAGCTAAGAACGTGAGAATAAGAGAAAATAGTCACCAAGTTCCGTGCAAGTCCCATGAGCACTCCATGTCTTGTCAGCTTGACAGACGCTGACGTTAACTCCAGATACAACGTACCCGACGTTACACGTCAACGTCGCCATTGACCCGTAGTCGACAGAGCCACTCACGGTTGGCGTAAGAACGCCGTTGGGAATCTTCAGTGCATCCCCAGCTGGACATTCTGGTAAGACAATACACAGTTGCGTGTTTGTAAACGTTTCGCAGCGATGTGTGCATTTACTTTTCGGACATATATGATAACTATGAACACAAATCTCTAGCGAGACCAATAACGAATCAACTTTTCAATTCAGTCATACACACAAGGACACACGCAATCAATCAGACTTAATCATGTCGAGTAAGCAATTAAGGTTTCTTACGAATTATGCGACACACGAAGTTACTTGGTGTCCATCCATTGACGTCACAAAAAATATATTTTGACCCCTCAGATGCGAACCCCTTGTCACATGACATCTGTGCTAGGCTCCCGTATGTAGTTGCCGCCAGTTTTACTGTGCCATTCGTTGGTGCTACTGGCTGACCGCAATCTATAAAAAACAAACATGTGAATACTGCTTGTTTTAAATTTGTTAACTTGTTTTTGAAACGCATGTCTTACAAAATTTTGATTAATAGTTGAAAGTAAACATTGTGGTTGTGTTTAAGACGACCATTTCTTTATATATGCACATCATGATCATCATTCTGCATTCAGATACAGACACAGATTTTCCATGGGATACCCTTACCTTCACCCGTAATGTGACACAATTTTGATTCCAGTTTGATATGTGATTGGTCGTCATATGGCAGTCATGGCACAGGTTATTTATGACCATACAATCTTGGAAAGGGTTGTTCAAAAGTCGCATTGGACATTTTAGATAGTGCACATTTGTCACGACAAATTAACACCCTTGAAATGGTGCAATAGTTTTACATGAAAAAAAAAACACACAAACAATATTAATTAAACGAGAAATCGTGCTAGTGTTTGTACGTAAATATCAAAAGACATGTAAAGACAAAAAGTTTTGATGTAAAACTGTTTTATCACAAGCTAATACAAATTGGAAAATATTTATTTAATAAGAATATAAAAATGGTTGATGAGTTGGTGATACATACTCAATATAACGCGTTCTATGGCTCTATAGTATGTCGATTGTATTGTGTTCTGTGTATTCCCCGATAGTGGAAGCCTCGGGTGTGTTTAGATATACCGGTAGCGATTTATGATTTAGGGATGTTGAAGTTTGACAAGTGCTGTATGTGTACCAACGATGTCGAAAAGAAACCATGAAACTAGCCCTGCTGTTGATGAGCATTCGACGTATCATCTATAATAACACTTGCCAGGTTGTTTAAGATCGTTCAAGTTATGATTCAAGAAATGTGTAAGGACAGAATATTTTGTTAATGGCTGCCTTACGAGGAACTGTTTTATTTTTTCTTATTTTTTTATTATATAACAACTATTTTGGTCCGTTCGTCATCGTATGTACCTGATTTAAAAGATATGTAAAGTTGTAAACCTAAAGTGTCATTGTTATATCTTACGCAGTAGTCATTCGATACATCTTAAAAACAACATACTTGTTATATTACAAAATGGAGCAGATGCATCCCACGTGTCATTCTGGCAGGTTGAGGCGGAAGAACCGTCGATGACGTAGCCGGTTTTACACAAAAACGAGGCAACGGAGCCGTCCGAACTCCCGTTAGTAAAACTCACTGAGCCATTTAACGGTGGACTTATTGTGGGACAATCTGTGAGGAATTAAGTATTAATTAGATGTGTGCAACAATATATAATTGTGCATTGTACTGGAGATTAAAATAACAATTTAATTTGTTCTCATAATTATTTTCAAATAATTGTGTATACTGTATTCAAAATATACCTATATTTTAAATGGTTCGATATTCCATGTTCACATATTATTCCACTCTGATCATTTTCATATTACTTTCCAAAGTAAGTGGAAATCTGTTTCGGACGGTTTATTACAAAATAAAGTTATGTAATTGTTATAATGACGCAATAACTCGTTATAATGACGCAAATGTCCGGTAAAATGAATGCAGGAATAGTATTTTCTATATACATGTACCCTTACATGTTCAGATTACATAAAACACATATGTGTTTGTTAAACTCTAATTAACTTTTACGTTTGGAAACTTTAATTTTAAATATAAAACTTACCGGCTTTGGAAAAGGATATAAGATTGAATCCAAAAATCGCAAACACGAAACATAAATATTTCATTGTTTAGCACTCAGTTAACGAAACGAAAATGTTTTATTAAGTCACCATATTAAAGGTACCAAGGTTTTAAATATTGTCTTTTGAAATGAATTCTTTAGTCAATATGGCTTTGCTGTTTCACAATTAAAGAATAACTGACCAACTTGTGGTGATTCAACATTCCGATGGATAAAGAAGAAAGAAGTAATTATATAATTATTCACTAGTATTGCGCTTCTATTGTAAAAAAAATCTTATGTCGATAGCTTTTGTATAATTTCTCTTGTTTGAGGTAAAGCGTCATTGTTCAGGATGACACTGTGAACACTTTAACGCCTTTAACAATTACGAAATTTACCAAATATATAAGCGTAGTAACTCCTCCGACATTTTTTCACATAATCGATACCGCATGTGTGAGATATTTGTATTGACGGATATAACAGAACCGCGTTGAAACAGGAGAAAACGTGTTATTTCAATATCCAAACTGATTTCCCCCTACACAATTTTGATATATTTATATTGGTTTTGATGTATTGTCTAAGCATTTGGTTAAACATCATAACCAGCGAACTCGCATGTCATGAACTCAACACAGAAAACGTGTATATTGAACAAATGCATTTATTTCAAATACCTTAAACGACAATTTCATACAAACGTTAACATGAAAACATAAAATGGCACACAGTAGCATGACACATCAATTATTACATTTTATATGTAGAATGCGGAATTTCACTGACTTCGTAATTAAAGTGTTTTAACTTAGACTTTCTAACCTATTTAATCTATCAGTTTTTGTGACAAGCACCGAAATGTCGTACGATTAAAACTATCTTCTTTTAATGTTTCTTTTAATGAGCCGGTCTCCTTAAAGACCGCTCTTTAACCGGTTTAAACCCAACAATGCTTTTCATTGCCTGTTTAAAAGCGGTAATCCCAGGTTTTATCATTTTATGTTTATAGTTCGAGTTCTGATATAAAAGTAGAACAAGAATTTCAATCCAGATAGACTGTCTGGATTTTCATTCATTGCTATTTTGAATTTCCATGGAAATGAACATGTTTAACGGACAATATTATAAACGTTTTTTATGAAGACATATGATTTGTTTCGTTTGGTCATAACTTTTCATAGCGTTCGATTTTATTGCATGTGTACTTTTTTTTCTTCTTTGAGATAATATGTAATAAAGGCCCGGGCCTACAATGCATTCACATAGCTACGCCGCAGATAAATGCATTGAACCTTGAAGCTCTAATCCTCACACATGGCAAAGTAATGTTAACAAAACATCTAAGTGTAAATAAAAACATCTAAGTGAACATTTCAAGCCGATTGCAGGTTATCTGGGACAAGTTCACACAAATCATGTAAAACTGTACACGTTTCTATGTAAACTACAACCACGTCTTCCTCTTCTCTTTCTCTGAAGATGTCATGGTAAGTACATGATGGGTAGTTTTATATAGCAGTACGAGACGGAATTTTGTGTGCGAATAGATGGTGTCTTTCATACTAGTTATGACCTTGCATTGTGATATTTTTTGTTTCCAATCTGGCTGCGCGTGTTTGTACCTTTTTTTCTAATGGATTTATTTGAACTTTTGTATGTGGGTCCCAGACAGTGGACAAGTATTCTTATTTAGGCCTGACTATTGCTTTGTAAGCATTGTATTTCGCTGTTGATTAGTTAATTTTGTGCTTGCAGCGAAGAAATCTTAGAGCCTGGTTTGCATTATTTGTAATTGAATTGATGTGTGTATCCCATTTTAGGCAACGTTGATGTGTAAGACCAAGATGTATGTCGAGGTTTACCTTTTCAAGACTGTTAATGTAGCTCTAGAAAAAGATAGGATTGCTTCTCTGGTTAATACTAAGAAGGTTACACTTTTCCATAACTAAATTTCATAAACCGGTCCTGCTCCACTCGACCAGCAGATTTAATATCTACCTGGAGCTTTTGGACTCCGGATAGGTTGTAGATTGTTTTGCAACTGATGCTATCATCTGCAAACAGTCTTATGGTACTATGCTTGGTGTAATGATACTATACCATGTTCAAGCTCACGAAATGATAAGACACCCGTATTACACGCGTGACCGGTTATATTCTCGTCGCATTCCAATCTCCACGCAGAGTTCTAGTTCCATGCTCTCACATACGATGAATGTAATGTAACAGTCGTGCCAGAGATTGGTCGCATTCGTGTTAGTTGTTAGTTGGATGTAACCTTTTCGCTTTTATTTCAAGTAAAATAAATGTTTATGAGTCTCAATTTTGGCGGTAAAGATCGACCTGACTTTTTCTTTGCCAGAACGAAGTTGTTTTCGTTTTAGTAGTCGGTATGGGTTTTTGTATTGACATCGTAGTGGAAGATGTTGCAATGCGTGTTTTATTATATGTATATAGAGAAGACAAGGTCGTCGCCGAATAAAGCGAAGTTTATTTTGCGAGGATTAGAAAATCTGAACAACGAGCCTGGCGAGGCTCGTAGTTCAGATTTTCTAAGCCTCGCAAAATAAACTTCGCTTTATTCGGCATTGACCTAGTATTCGATTTATCCCATCAATTTTCTTAGTTGTCCATTACAGTTATTCTTTAAAAATAGAATAGACGAGTTAACGCGTGACGTCACACGCACTTGCAAAGTTAAGACTCCGCCCACTGGTTGGCAAAAAGAGGTGGAATTCATATAAGCGCATATAGAGAAGGTTGACATTATCATCGTTTTTACTGATAATCATGAACTGTATCAAATATAATTTTACTATTTATGTCTGAATAAAACATAAGCATGCGTGGAAATTCATTTTTTTTGAACGATTATATTGTTGTTATTATTTGTTTTTACTAAAAACGAGCTCTGGAGTGGAACGTACACTATCTACAAGCTCGGTATGTGGTTACCACAAAAATCTCTACTAACCGCATTTTCACGTCCATTTTAGATACAAAATTTCAGAAATGTAAATTCGTTTAGAATAAATTAAATTTAATGAAAGAACACAAATAAGGATGGAAACAAACAACAAGTAGATCGCTTTTTGTTCGCAACATATAGTAACTGATTTTAATCTTAATATATCTGTACAAACTTACCTTGTTACACAACAAATAAATTCATAAATCTAATTGTTTTATTTAATTGTGCACACCAATTTTGACACTTGTTTCAGCATTTCTAACCTGGTGTTTAATTGAACCGTTGTTCGTCACAAGCATATTATCTCGTTATGATCGGAGACTGCCCAGACAATTACACAGAAAACATGCCGGCGTCATAAACATAGGGACCTATACTTTAATTGGGTCCTTGCATAGACCACATGTGGCAGACTTTATGATACTTCCATGTCATCTCTTGGCATATTGAGCAGTCATATTGAGCAAGCCAAATATTAAAGCCAAAATACGTAACATTTGCTTTAATAAATAATTTAACATATTAAAAAAAGAAGATATTTGTCCGAAACGGATTAACAGGAACATGTGTATTTATTTGTTAGCCAGTTTAATCATAATAATACAGTGCTTTATGTCTTTAAAGTTAAAATATTGTTCAATATTACTGCTACACAATTGATGTATTTACCGCGGGTACCGGCAAATGTAAACTCGTCAATTTAGTGTAAAGATTATACGTTCTTGCATTGCACGTAACACCATCATGAAAACAAGCAATCACAATGGATAAACAGTATTTGCGTAAAATAAATTAAATAAATACATATATTTATCATAAAATGCTAGATTGTTAAATGTATCACTCCTTATTACTTGTTAAGAGATTTCAATATACATGCAAAGACAGTTCAATTTGCACAAGATGCAGGTTTTATTTTCATTTGTATATTAAAATGTATTAATATTGTTATTCAATGGAAACGAAACGAAAATTCATTCTATGGAAAAGAAAATTACAACAACATTTAACGATTGTTAATGTATTCCGTTTTTTATGGCTTTGTTTTATAATTGATTAAATGCGCCTCTTATAATACACTTTCGGTCGCTGATGAGCAATAACAATATCCACACCGTTTATAGTTATAATCAAATTAATATATGTTTTATAAGTTTTGAAATATCATTTTTTAAAGTCTTACTATAAAAAAGAATACGGCTAATGTATTGTTTTGTTGTGTGGTATTGTCAGTATTTAGTCTTCCGACCACGTTTACTCTGATACTAATAACTAATTTGTATTTTTATAAAGAGGAAATTATATATATGATGATACATTTATTAGTACTAAATATGATATATTTGCACTATTGTTTAAGAATTGTAATGTTTATTTCGGATTTTTTCTCGTTTAATTGACTAAACAAAAGCCCTTTATACATGTTTTACGTGACTGTAACCAGTGTTTTTGCCAACCAGTCAGTGCGCATGCGCGGAAAATCCCGAATGTAAACAATAACAATTAACTCGTCTATAGGAAAATAGTACTACACGGAAAATCCTAAAGTTATTTTAAGCCAGCATTTTTTTCCCCAATTGGAAAAATTCTTTTTTCTCTGTTAGCAAAATATTTTTCAGTATCATAATTTATACACTTCTAGGATTCATGTGTCAGCGGGACACGTATATCTATCTATCTAATGTGAAAATACTGAGCTCAAGCCGGGCATTGAACCCACGACCTCCAGAGTGGTAGTCCGACACTTTAACCACGTCGCTAAAGAGCTAGCCCAACAGCAAGGCTGTTGGAAGTGACCTTATTTCACTACACTCCTCTCCCTTTATTTTTTTTCAAGGCCCAGACACGCCCGCTACAGCATGTCTTGCATCCGCATGGCCCTTCCAGAAACCATTAAACAGCTCAGACCCATTCCCGCATTCACAGTTCTTTTTTGCCTCGTCGCCATTAATGTGAAAATACTGAGCTCAAGCCGGGGATTGAACCCACGACCTCCAGAGTGGTAGTCAGACACTTTAACAGGGGTTTTTTTTAGAGAAAGGGGAAGACGCTGGACGCTGGGTGAAAGGGGAAAAAAAGAGTGCGAAAGAGAGATATTAAGGGAAAAAATAAAAACTGTTCATTTCAATGTCTATAACTCATCAAAAGAGACTTGTCTCTGTCCTTTTTGTTCTTAAACACATTTAACAGGTATTAAAGTCAAAGTCCTTAATAAAGTTGCAGGTGTAGATCTAATAATGGGAAATGTTTTCAACTATATTTTTGTACTGGGGCCGGGGGACGATGTCAATTTTGTGATTTCAATTTCATGATGAATGGGTTGACGATCTTGATTTGCTACAGTATTGGAAGGGAAAGGAGCGGCAGCTGCCGATTGTCTACTTTCACTTTCACAATGTTCGATGTTGATTACCTCAGAATCCTGCTGGGTTATAACGGTTTTCGATGATTCTTACTTAAAAAATGCCTCGATGCGTTCAGTATCTTTTGAGTTCGAATGTTTTATTTTGTTTGTGTAAGAACGCTAATTGTGAGACATTTTTTTCTGTTTTCACGTTTATACCTCGGCTTGCACATAGCCCGGATGAAAATTCGACTGGTTTCCGGTAATTAATTGACGAAACACCCTTCTCGCGCAAGACCGGTATCCAGTAAAATAGTCACATGATAATTACGATTAGTTGCCCAGTTTACATGACGTTATTTAAGAGCTATATTTAGAATAACTGGGATTCCCAGATGTTGTGTGTTCGTCTGGAGAGAGAGAGCGCGAATTCGTTGTACATGGTGCAAATTGGATAATTGTCGAATGCCCCAAGGAAAAATAAACATTTCTTTGAGAGAAAATATTATATTTTGGTGAAAAATGATATTTTTGGTGGGGAAATTGTATTTTAAGGGGAAAAATTCTGGTAGGGGAAGACGCCGAATATCGGTGTCACTTTCTTAGTAAAAAAAAACCCAGTTTAACCACGTCGCTAAAGAGCTAGCCCAACAGCAAGGCTGTTGGAAGTGACCTTATTTCACTACATATCTATACTGTCTAACTCCCCTTGCAGGTATTCAGTGCTCACACTGGCCTTTAGAAAATAATAGCCATAATTTTTTTCCTTAAAAAAATAATAGCCAGAACAGACGCGGACTTTTCAGCAAATCGGTACTGAAGGCAAAAAGAAAAAAACAATCTATCTCATTTTATCTATGTTTTATTAAATGTATATCTATTGAATTTAAGTTATAATATATATATATATATATATATAACAAGCATAATATCAGTGTGTCTTTTTCTTATAAAATATTATCATGGCTTTACAATAAAGAATACAATCAAGGTTTGGGTGTCACTTAACAAACCAGATATCAGCTACTAGGGCTGTCACGATACGCCGTGAGTGTACCGCGCTATATCGTGGTACGGCAACACTGTATCGCGGTACGTACCGCGATATTTTACAGAATATGTATCTGTGAAGAAAACAGCAGAATACATACATGCCATAATTTTTCAGACCAATTCCGGGACATTGAGTTAAATTGTCCGGGACTTTTGCAGATTTTCCGGGACATGTATAAAATGTAGCGATATTTATAGACATATGCATTTTTGGTACGTTTTTATTTGTTTCGCATCGTTTATTGCAATAGTTCGAAAGCCTATCCGAAATACACTTGATCTATTAACGTCAAATTAAACATTACTACTTCCGTTACTAGATACAAGCCATGTGTTTTCAGTGTAAGCGTTCTAAACATAGATGGTGACGTCACTGCGTTATTGTTATTGAGACCGGTGTGTAACGCGTAGTTGTTGATACGCCTTTATTCACTCAGCGATGTTGGACTTCAGATGTGTGAACAACTATCCTTTGCCCTTACGCAGCGGGAAATAATGACGCAGTAGATTAAAGTCAATTAACAACCACATTAAACAATGCCGCCTTTTCGGTTTGACCGCGAGCGTGAGACAATCGAAATGATAACAGGACCCCTGTCAATTGATCGATTTTGACACGAAGCGTAGTCTGCCTATTCGGGTAGGCATTGTCATGGAGACGCTGCAGATATACACAGATTCGAGGTGCAGTTAAGCCTAAAATAAGGTACATGTATATATGGATTTTGTAAATTCCAGGACATTTGACAGATTTCCGGGACAGCGGGACAAGTTCTTCATTTCCGGGAATGTCCCGGACAATCCGGGACGTATTGCATGTATGAGAATAACAAGTTTTACAAACTTTATTAAACTCAATAATCAGAAAGCACTGGTATCATGGTATGACTAGAAACTGTAAAAGAAACTGTAATAAACTTGATAGAAGTAGTCATTGTCAGGGTTCGACATTAACTTTTTTTACAGCCAGACCATCGGACCAGCTCCTCTTAAAATGTACTAGCCCGAATCTGATGTCTACTAGACCATAAATGGCATAGCAAATAAACACAATTGTGTCGTGTAAATGTTTAATCAGGTTTTATCAGTAAATAATTAGTGAACACAAGAAAGTTATTTTGATGCACAGAGTAAAAAATAAAATAAAACTATTTAAAAACATAAATTGTTTGTTATAATTTCACTGTTTATCACCAGTTAAACAAATGATGTCTGTACAGCAGGTGACATTTATTCAACGTCATCAAATTCTGGCCACCTTGACTGCTGTGCTCCATGCTACCACAGCTCCAAGACCCTTTTTCCATCATAATCTGTGTCAGTTTTACCGTCGGATTCTTCTTTATTAACTCATTTGTCGGACGAAAATCCAATCTTGAACAAAGCCATTCTTTAAATAACACTTCTCGTCTGCTACGCCAAAATGTTTACATTGATGATACCGATTTTCGATAGAAGTCGTAAAAACATGATGTAAAGTTCTAAGACACTGCAGAAATTCGTTAATATTCATGACAACTTGACCAATGGAAACAAGCAATTTCTGCAGGAAGCTCTCCTTCGCGTCTAAAAATAGCAATGAATCACGTGAATGCTCCGCGTTTATTTATATACGCTAGTTTTGTTCTGATGTAAATAACGGATACGAGAGTTATTTTACACATTAAGAGAAAAAGGTTTTCGGTTAGTTATAGTTATATGAATCAGTATAGATTTTTCGGCGTAAGCTGCATAAGCCAGCTTTTCACCCTGACTTGACCTTTGTAAGTGTCCAATAAAATTCAAATAAAATTTCCCGCGGCTAGGTACGAATGAATACACTTCATTTATTCCATTGGCTGATTTGAGTATACCACCAGAACATTGGAAACATATCCGCGTCTTTGTAACACTGTTTTACTGTATGAAACAATTTTATCTAATGAAAAGGCTTAATAGATAGAACAGTTTTACACTCAATTCTCGACATCAATACAGTTTGTGCGTACACCTTTTATTTTCAGAGTATTACCAGCACAAAAGCGTTTATACTTAAAAGGCTATGTTCTCATATTTAGTACTTACTTCCATATTCCTGTCAACATGTTAACATGTAAATGTATAAAGAGCAGTGGAAGCGAGGCCTCACTTTAAAGAATTGCATTTCAACCCGCGAGGTTTCGGGTCAAGTCGCGGACATTCAGAGTTTATATACAGGTCATCACCGGAGTTCGCGGTCAGTAAAATAATCGTTATATAATAAAGACGCTATCCGTGAACTAGGTGACCTGGAATTTTCTTTAGACCAGAAATATGTTAAAAGAAGATATTCAGCAATATAATTATGGTATGTCAATAATAGATTCTTAATGTGTTTTCAACAATACAATGATAAATATTATTTTTAATAAATTTAACAATAATTATTCCACCATATTGCCTAATGTACTAAAGTGATATTATGAGCATGTAACAGTTTATAGGTGTCTATCGCAACCGTTGATTATTTTTGATGTTTCTACTTCATATACACTTATAGTAATTAATGCAGCATCAACATACTAAAACAATATACCAGAAAGAGAAAAATAATGCATTTGAATATTAACCGTACTTTCGTTTGACAACTGATCATGCGTTTACGAGTTGAACCTAAATTTAGTTTTAGTGCAGATTTGTTCATACGACACAAAGACACAATATTGTTTTACGGATCATTTCGGCTTACAGGACTGGGTGGGTCACGTAAGAATATCGAATATAAAATATATTTTTATAAACAACTGGTAGCAAGGTGAGTTGCAGATAATTGATCAGTAACCACATTTTAACTAACTATTTTGACCTGTTAATTCTTTTCAGCTCAATTCAACAGTGCAAAATGCCCATAATATCACTTTAAGCATGAGCACGATGATTCTCGATACTGTTAATAATCGAATCAAATAGCAATGCCCGACAGACCACTAAAACAGGTTTGTTCTCGTGTGGCCGGTTGACTCATATGTTTAAATTTCACTTCCATTCTTCTTTTGGTTTTCTGTTTTGTATCTATAGGTTTATGACCAGAAATATGTTATAATGTAAAATAAGCCGCGAAAACTCCCCGTAACATCTCGTACTGCGTGTGATGCAGCTAAGAACTGCACAGAAAAAGACATTCGCTATCCTTGATCTCATTCATTAAACTATTTACGCCGTATATCTTTTTTAAAGATATTTCTTGTTTTTATGTACGACCAGTCGGACAAGCTAGCCCACAGTTTTACTAGCCCGACCACCGATCTTACTAGACAATGTCTGTCGGACGTGCCTTAGTGTTGAACCCTGATTGTTATTCTTATCGTTCGCGTCTTTTTCTAAAATGTTGTTTACAATAGCTGTGACTACGATCTGTGTAAATCGAACGCTTCAAGGGCATGTTTAAAAGGGTCCAGTATTGAAAATCCGTAGCGTTCTGACTCTTCCTCGACTTATTCAGAATTTTAAGATAACATGATTTGGAAGTGCCATGCTTTGAACGATCGATATACTAAAGAAAGAAAATAAGAAATAGAATAAACATCTTTTGGATAATTATGAACTTATTTGCAAAGGAAATCTGTCCCAAATTCCAAAAAAGGTACGGACCCATACATCGCCGTATTTTAAACGTGAAAGTTAAACATCTACAAGTGGAAGCGCTTGCTTGACCTGGATATTAACGGATTATTTATTTAGCCCTTTTGAATCGCTTCTACATTTTTCAAAACGATATCTATATCAAAATAATTATGTAATGTATATCTATGCTAATATAATAATATTAAAAAACCGGTGTGGCAACGCCGTACCGCGGTGCGATTTTTTTCACGACATGCACCGCGATATACCGATATATTCGTGACAGCCCTATCAGCTACAGTTACAGTTAGAATAAAGGGCAGAGCCCCCACCCCACCCAGAGCCCTTACTAATTATACTGTTTTATTATAGTTTTTCCAATTGCAATTTCTGGTGAATACAATTAAAATATTATAAACCACACCTTCCGTATCACCGCATGTGTATTCGTCATTCTATTTTTTTCTATTATGAACTTCGAAAATAAAGCGTAATCGACGACAAAAATACAGTATCCGAAAACGGCAATCCGAAAAATTGTACGCGTTTTCCACATTAATGAGGCCACAATTAAAATATTGTTGGTTTGCCCTTTACCGACCCTAAATTTTACAGGTGGGTAGGTAGGTAGGAAAATTATTTTATTTTATTTGAGAAATTATATTCTTAATACACTAATATTCTATGAATATTTAAACACTGTTATTAAAGCACTGTTGCAGTGTACGAAGCCCTATGTAGCTTAACATTATCTTGTTTGCTGTTTCTTGCATATATTAATATCAAATGCATGCTTGTGTGTTATTACATCAAATATTTGTTCATTATATGATGTTAATTGCTCAAATGCATTTGTAATTATTTAACAGCCAGACAGCTTTTATTTTTAACTTAAACCTTTCCCTTAAATTGGGCTTAAATAGCATGCAACAAGCATTGTAGGGTTGTAGAAAGACAGCCCAAAGCCTTTAATGGAACAATTCAGACATGACGAAAGATCGTCACATCTTACAGTCCAGACTTGCCTACCAGGAGAAACAATTCACAGGCCAGTTGAAATTTTTACAGGCCTCAATTTTAAGTGTTTGACCGGTTAGTGCATAGTCTCGGCATGGCAAAGTAAATTCATAAAAGGGCAAACTGAACATTAATATAAAGCATTATTTCTTCTTGAATGCTCTGAGCTTTTATGAGTACATACGTACAGCTCAGAGGGTCAATAGCTGGGAGTTGAATTATTGCAACTAACATAACTTGATTTGGGGAAATAAATTAAGGGTGTTAGTTTCAGTTTGTGGATATATTAACGCTTTAAACATGTATACTTGAGTGTTGTCGATGTATTTAGCTAAGAGACATTAATATATTAAATAAGTTTACCTTTACATATCCATTTCACTAACATGCCATTACAGTAAACTGTTTAGTGTGGCAAACATAATAAAGCAGAATATGCACATGAAACTGATTAAACACAGATCCACTTGCATATAAATCAAATCATGTTTGTCTTTTATTTTGCTTTTTCGAACGATAATCCTGTAACTGTTAGATGTATTTTTCTTTGCGAGTAGCTGAAATAATTCGCGTTCAGAATAAATCTGAGTCTGCCAAAGCCAAAATCATCAAAAACTCTATGGCGGCAATTTATATTGACTACTTTGCGAGTAGACTGCATTCCAATTTTCAAACACTTGTTCTGTGACATTCAGTTCATACATTTCCAACAAAAAAAAGAGTTTTATTTGTATCTAAAACGTATGCTCCATCGTAGAATGACACGCTCTTTTCATTAATCGATACTAATTATATGATGTCCGTCGTAAATTCGATAGTCATTTGTCCTCACTGAGCATCGTTATTTCTTTTAATTGTCCGCCATCTTGGATCACGTTAACAACTGTACAGTGTACAACGAACGTAAACTCGTATATGTCCGACTACTTTCGCGAACCAATAGTTAAGTATGATGTCGTTCGGCCATTTTCACGGAACACCGCCGATCGCGATGCTGATAGACGCTTGCATTACTGTCTATTCTGGGGCGTATGAAATTCCAACCGTCGGAGCGACCTAGATCGGTCAGGGGCGATAATAATAGACAGGTATATAATTACGTACACGAATAAATATTGCTGTCGGCTCTTTTATGATCGTCGAAAAAAACGAAAATAAAAAAAATACGCTTTCAGAAATCGCAATAATTTTTTTTGGGTCGGGGGGGTAAAAAATGGGTCGGTCGGTAAAGGGCAAACAAACTCAATTTTAATTTAGGCCTGATTAAATAAAAGAAAGGACAGGTGCATATCGTTCGACTGCTTTATCTCTTATTACGATGTTTGCCATCGGCCGCTATATTGTAGGCAGAGGCCAATATCAAATGCAAATGATTTATTCCAACAATAACACTTTCGCAATGCCGATCTTGTTTACATCAAATAACGTCACAGCGCGTGATTTAAAATACACCACCTTAGTGTAATTCCAAACACGTGTTTCGTTAAAATTAGCTGGCCATGGTATATGCCGCGTCCCTTTGAATTGGGAAAAATTCGCAGCGTTTTGACTAAAATTGAGGGATTTGTGTTGTTGCTGTTTTGCTAAATGCTCTAAATGGAGAAAAGAAGTGTTTTTCAGTATTATTTTTAACCAGGTTACCGGGTTAAAAATTGAAATCATTATCAATTTATCTTACATTAAGAAATGTTAAAGCAGACGACAAACAGCGGTAATTACCGGGATAATTCGTTGATGGCAATTTAATAGTTATTTCATCAAGCAATTTTCAACGACATGAAAAACAAAACCAGCCGAAAATATTCGAGGCGATTTTCAATAATGACAAATTATAATTGGCGAAAAATTAATAGATCTAATAGTTACCGATAATTGTAAAGCACGGGGAGATTAAAGACGTTTTTTTTCCGAAATATATCACTGCAGTCGGACACTGAGAAAAACGCTCTAGGCCACGATGTCGCAGAAGTTATTAACGCGTGGATGACAACTCACAGGGATGAGTGTGTACACAGTAATCTCGTTATCGATATTTCCTGCAAGATGGCCCAATTTACAGGCGTTTCGCACTCGCCGGACAACTTTTAGAGGCAATTATTTTTTTTTGATGTAGGCGGATAAAATAATTGCCATTTTTTCTAGACAATTTAAAGAAATAATAGCCAGTTCAGCAATTTTCTTTGTCCAATTGGGAAGAGTTCCCGTACCGGTCCAATTGGGAAAAATTCAGTGGTGAAAACCTCAAAATTGGGAAAAATCGAGTCGTGAAAACCTCAAATTGGGAAATTGGTTTATTTGATTTCTTGCTCCCAAATACTTTAAAATTGAAAACCAAGTGTTTTCAAGCTGTCAATATTATATTTACCTAGGTTCAAGCCATATAGCTGCAAAGGGAAACTAACTCAATGTTGCATTTTCAAAAAAAAGTAAAAAAAATTACCTTAAATTGGGAATTTTTTGGACAGCAATTGGGAAATTTGTAGTTTTTCGTAATTGGGAAAGTGCCGTTTACCGGTACTTTATAAAGAAGGAAAAAAAATCGCTGCAGTTGGATAAAATAATCGCCATTGGCGACAATGTCTGGCAGCAGCGTGAGCACTGGGTATTATTGACAGGTGCGCAGTCAGTGCAAGATAAAAGTGTTAAAAGTGAATAAGTGAGAAAGATAAAAGTATGTTCGATTAATCATGCATGGTGAAGTAATTTAAAGTTAAAGCTGATAAAAACATGTCTCTCGGAGTTCAAGGGGCAGAAGGGGAAAGCAGGGACCGCTTAAACCCTTCAAGATCAGGATGTAATACTGTAGTGGCAGGGAGGTTGTTCCACATCACAATAGCACTTGGGAAAAATGAAAACTTATAATAATTTGCAGTGGTATGGATCTGTCTGAAAGAGAGGGGGTGCATGTGACGAGTGAATCTGGTGGGTCGCTCGATATATGATGGCAGCGGCACGGCAACTAAACCTTGAACAATTTTGAAAAAGATTATTAGTTTAGTGTCATTTTGTCTGTCTTGTAAGGTCTGCCAACCATGTTCCTGTTGCATTGAGGTGACACTGTCATATGGAGAATAATTATGCTTGACCCAGCGGACTGCTCGACGCTGTACTTTTTCAATTTTTTGTATATTTTGTAAAGTGTGAGGACTCCATACGGAAGAAGCATATTCAACCTGTGGTCTAACTATTGTCTTGTTTGCCAGCTGGCGAATGTTGGAATTTCTTGTCTGTATGTTCCTGCGTAGAAAACCAAGAGATTTATTAGCGTTATTTGTAATTCTATTTATATGGGTTTTCCAGGAAAGGTCTTTTGAGATGTCCACACCTATGTATTTTGCATTGTCAACAGTTTCTAGTATTTGTCCATGGAGTCTGTAATTAAAAGAGAATTTTGATTTATTTCTGGTTATGTTTAAAACTTGGCATTTACTTGGGTTGAACTCAATGTCCCAAAGATGTTCCCAGTTCATAAGTTTATCTAGATCTTCTTGTAGAGTATGGCAGTCATGCATATTGTTGATTGTTAGATAAACGGCAGTGTCATCTGCAAATAAGCGAACTTGAGAAGTAATAGATTTAGGTAAGTCATTTATATAAAGAAGAAAAAGTAACGGACCAAGCACAGACCCTTGTGGTACCCCAGATGTCACTGGTACCTCGGATGATAATTCTCCATCTAGAGCAACACGTCGAGTACGACCTATAAGGAATGATTTGATCCATGAGAGAGTATCTTTATCCGCACCATGTTCCTGTAATTTGAAAAGCAGTTTAAGATGGTTCACTTTGTCGAACGCTTTACTGAAATCAAGCAATATTAGATCAGTTTGTTGTCCAGATGACATATTTCGTTCCAGGTCATCAATGAGTTGTAGAAGTTGTGTTTCGCAGGAACGCTTTTCTCTCAAGCCATGCTGTAAGTCATAAAGTATGTTATATTTATTGAAGTGAGCTGAAAGATTTGAGGAAACTATATGTTCTAAGGATTTACATAAAATACAGGTAAGAGATAGGTCTGTAATTTGCTGGGTCTTCTTTGTTTCCTTTCTTGTACAGTGGTATTACACTTGCAGATGTCCATACTTTTGGTAGAATTCCGGAGTCCAATGATTTCTGAAAAAGAAGTGTTATTATGGGAGAAATTTGTTTACTTAATTCTTTAAGAACAAGAGGTTTGATGTTATCTGGACCTGCTGCCTTGTCTGGTTTAAGATTGGATAGCAACTTCTGCACCCCATTGACACTGACTGTGATCTTTGGCATTGTTGGAAATTTTCTGAAAGATGAAGATGAAACTCCATTAAGATTTCTGAAAAAAGAGAGACATGATTGAGATAGGGTAAGGGGGGTCATAGGTGTGAAAACGGATTGGAACTGTTGGTTCAAAACATTGGCCTTTTCTTGATTCACAGATGTTGATTTTCCTGAAACATTGTCAAAAAGAGTAGATATACCTTGAGCGTGTTGTTTGGAGTTTTTTAAGAGAGTATACAATTTCTTCGAATTAAAGTTGGATCTGTCTTCTTGGGCGTCAGGGTCTTCAATGCCTAAAATGGACTCGATATATTTATTATAAGCAGTTTTAGTATTTCGTTTGATACGGTTTTTAATATTGAGAAACATTTTCCTGGTCTTATGTGTTCCATTGTTTTTAAGTCTAAAATAAAGGTTAGCTCTTTTTCTCATTAGTCGTTTTATTGGTTGTGTAATCCATGGTAGTGATCTTCTTGTACCTATAGTTTTTGAGGGAATAAATTATTTAATACCAGTTGATGTCTCATCTTAAAAAATTGACCAAGTTCTTCTACCGAGGTACTTTCACCTTTTTCAAGAACCCTGTCACTCACTCCTTGCATGTATGTTTTAAAAGAATCCCAGTCTGCCTTTCTATACAGCGGTACAACCCTGGGTTTCTGTTTTGCTATTTTTACTTTTAGATCTGAAATGAAAGATACAATATCATGGTCTGAAATACCTGAAAGAGTTTTTACAGAGTTAACAAGAGTATGATTAGAGGTCAGGAAAAGGTCCAAGATGTTGTTTCCTCTTGTGTTTTCAGTCACCATTTGAGTAAGGTTGAAATCTGCAAGCAAGTCAATAAAGTCATCATAAAGTTTTACATTACAACATCCAGGTTTTATTGTGGGTCTGTGTTCTGTATACCAGGAGAGCTTGGGGTAATTAAAATATCCGAGTATCCAAAAATTTCCTTTCAGGTTGGCGGTTAGCTCTAGAGATTTCCTAAATTCTTTCGAAATTTGCACGTCAGCTTCTTTTGGTCGATAGTAAGCTGCAATATATAAAGGTTTACATGAGGTTAAATGAATTTTAATCCAGAGTATTTCACAGTTAGTTTTTAGCTGTTTCTGTTCAGTTGCCAAAATTGTGTCTTTCACTAAAATAAAAACTCCTCCACCTTTGCTGCTTCGGTCTTCTCTGAAGGGGGTGTAACCTAAAAACTTTGGGAAAATTTCACAGTCTTTATGATCTTCAGTAAGCCAGGATTCTGTACCTACAACAATATCTGGTTTATGATGATCTAATAAGGCATAGAATTCAGATTTCTTTATTTGCAATGGACTGAAAGTTTACACATATAACTTTTAATTTTGGATACTGTTTAAATGGTGTTTTCTGTGTCCCAGGCTTGGTGGCCGTCTGCGTTGTATTCCATATGGTCTGTGTAACATCATTGAGTGGTTGAAAACTGTTATGGGAAGAGAGAGACGACAATGAGTGCAATGAGCCACTTGAAAAATTAAGGCAATCACATATCGAGCATATCCACGAAAAAGACCCATCTAATACTACAAGGTCATTGTATGAGTTGGAATCAACATTCTGACAATTTATATGGAACCATTGAGAACATGTGTCACACTGTATGGCTAAATCATTTTCAAAAACTTCAGTACCACATGAACCACATGGGTATTTGGGGCCTGGATTTGTCTCTTTGTCATTAGATAATGAAAGAAGCAAAATACATAAGTACATCAATGATGAAGTTCTAGTACATTTCTGTGGAATATGCCACTTGTAAAATTTCAGTAAACAACCATAAACATGAACATTTTCCGGCTGGATACTATTTGGACGAACAGAGGGCCTTGGGTGGTTGGGTAGGCTTCTGCTTGGTCTGTAAGTAAACAAGGATAGAAACAGGAACGCTGCAAAATGAATCAAAATACCTGTATGCATAATTCAAAACAAGTCTGTAATGGCGGCTTCCTAAGTTCACGGTCACTAGGAAAAAATCTGTAATGCACACGAAAGTGTTATAACTACCAGAAACGGAGGCAAGTAGCCAATGAATCAGTGAAACAACCTCTTATTTAATGAAAAGTACCTATTTAAACCTCAGAAAACAATCCCTTGAAGTCTAAGATTAGTGTTTATAATAAATTTTGACTAGAGTTTAAAAAGTTTGTTAGTAGGCACGACGCATGCGCACAAATAAAGCAAATGTTTGGGTCCCCTGCAATTTCTATGCGTGCAGGACGCAGACCTAAAATTATCCCTGCATGCACATCGTACTGCGCTCGTTAGTCTTAAGCTGGGCAACCAAAATACTAAAGCCCACAATTGTAAAACGTTAGTTTCCATCCCTGATAACTATAACTAGCTGCTGTGAAACTGTTTTTTAAGTGTGTAAAATTACTCTCGAATCGTTTTTTTTTTTCATCAGAACAAAACTAGCGTATATAAATAAACGCGGAACATTTACATGCTTCATCGCTATTTTTAGACGTGTAGGAGAAATTCCAGCAAAAATTTCTCGTTTCAATTGGTCAAGTTGTAATGAATATTAATGATTTTCTGCAGTGTCGTAAAACTTTACAGCATGTTTTTATGACTTCTATCGAAAATCGGTATCGTCAATGAAAACATTTTTGTGTAGCAGAAAAGAGAATGTAATTTTAAGAATGGCTTTGTTCAAGTTTGGATTTTCGTCCGACAAATCTGTTAATAAAGAAGAATCCGATGGTAAACCTGACAGGAACGTAAATATGAAGAAAAACGAAGACATCAATTTTATCCCTAATGGAAAATTGAGTCATTTCCCATGGCTTGAATTTGACGATGAAAGCAAAAAAAGATTTTTATTTTATTGCTTTACTCTATGCATCAAAATAATTTCTGGTGATTATTTACTGATAAATCCTGATTTAACAGTTACATGAACACAATTTAGGGTACTAGCAGTATTAAGGACATGAATGAAATCAGCGTGATGAAGAACAATTTTGGCTGCTGTCTGGAAAAGGTCATTGAACCTATTGTCTTTATAATTGCCTATCCTTGATTTGAAACCCTTTGCAGCACAAAAGGCTTCCCACTTATCTTGAAGACCAAGGTAATCAATTGCCAGCCGGCCCAAAGGAATCAAAGGTTGTCCGCACCACCCTCCGCAACAGTTTCTGTCTTGAGCCAAAACTTGAACTTTGGAAGGTTGTCACGTCCTATCGGCCCCACCTCTACTATCAGGTCTTTTTCATACAACTTATCTCGTCAAATGCATACTCAGGGGTGGCGAAATCTAAAAAAACTATACTAGTCCACGGACAACCATTTAGGAAATTTAACTTGTCCGTTGCTGAACTACACTTGTCCGTTAATGTTTATATAAATTATAAACGCATTTATTGATAAATGTAAAACAATGTGGAATATACCAAAATGAGTATGATTTGCTAGTTTTGTTTATAGTTGTATTTCAATAGTACATTCATTATAGCAGTATATTATAAACAATATAAAGACTTTCTAAAACTTTTAATCTTGAAAAGCTAGTGTTAAAACATGTGTTGAACATAAGTACATCGTAATCTTAACAAATTAAACTAATCCAATATGTCAACCTCATCAGACTGAGGCTCTGCGCCGCTACTGGTAGCAATATGATTATCATCAACTGGTAACTATTGAAAATCTGTGAGCCAAGTTTCTTGAAAAGTTCTGGTGCGTATACTTAGATAATATTTTTTATCATAATCTTTCTTAGTTTTTTGGGGAGGTGGACTGCTCAAAGCTTCGGGTTTCTGCTCCGTTGTTGAAGATTTAAAAAAACTAAATGTTCCATTTTTACCATTAAAGTCGTCTTAAATAACAAGGTAGACCGTGTTTTGATTATCTTACTTTGATACTTTTTATTTCCGTCTGATTGTGAAAATAAAGAAACCAGTCTGTACACTGTCTAACGGTCGGGCCAAAGTTTAAAATGCGGCATGCTCCTGGTCTCTTATAGAATAAGGGAGATCACTGCGCAGGAGAGTGCCCGTATTTTAGCTTGATTGCTCCGCAAATAGCACTGACAATGTAATCGCATGTCAACATCCGGTTTTGTAAAACTTAATTACAGCTTTAATACAATGTATTTTTTTGTATACCTGGACCCGACTTTTAACAAACTTGTTGTCCACGGACAACTTAATTGAAAAAAATCAGTTGCCCAGACAAGCAAATGTACGACTCGGGCAACTCGGACATTTGATTTCGCCACCCCTGATACTTGTGAAATGCCAGAAGAACATGGGCCATAAAATGGAAATTTTTCACTGATTCCACCTCACTTTCATTTTCACATTGACCTAACAGTGATTTTTTATTGCTTTTATTTGTTACAGCCTGTGCCATTTGAATTTGGAAAATTAGCGTGATAAACCGTGAAATTGGGGAAAAAAGCGCCATTAACCATGAAATTGGAAAAAATAGCGCAATAAACCATGAAATTGGGAAAAATAGCGCGATAAACCGTGAAATTGGGAAAAATAGCGCCATTAACCATGAAATTGGGAAAAATAGCGCGATAAACCGTGAAATTGGGAAAAATAGCGCCATTAACCCTGAAATTGGGAAAAATAGCGCGATAAACCATGAAATTGGGAAAAATAGCGCCATTAACCATGAAATTGGGAAAAATAGCGCGATAAACCATGAAATTGGGAAAAATAGAGCGATAAACCATGTAATTGGGAAAAATTAAGCATTATAAATATGATTATAAGTAACAGAATTAATATTGTTTTTAAGTGCATGTTCAGGGGGGTTTTCTTAAGCCATTGTAGGAAAAGGAGTCTGGTCAAATTGGGATTTTTTAATCAATAAAAGTGGCAAATTTAGGAATTATTTACCTACAAAACGGACTAAACTAAAGTGATATATTGTGTAGGATGTATAGAAAATAGAGTTGAGATCTAGGGTTAAGAAATCATAATTAAGTCATAAGAGACTTCTTTCTTTAAAAAAAAAAAATTGGGGGGGGGGATTTTGATTTTTTGGGGGAACAAACGTGGATTTTTGTGATTGGGAAGCAGCCGAGTTTCGGCTGTAATTTTAAGCAAAAAAAATCACTGCCTAACATTTCTGATCGCCAGTCATTAAGCAGTTTGTTGGCCAGTTTTTCATTGACAGCCCTGTCTGACATAGTAAATGACAGTTTCTTCAAAGAGGTTATGGTGTAGTTATGATCGACATCTTGGTTCACTGCTCGATGAAGTTCACTCAATTCTGACAAATGGTTTTGGGTCACATTTGTTATCATAGTTGCTATCTCACTAGACACACTTGTGAAACCCAAACTCATTACCTCACCATTGTCAAGAGTGATTGAGGTGTCAATGATCTTCTTCCTTTTTCTGCTTGTCCCATCTCAGTGCAGACCCCAATAATTACACTTGTAAATTTTTGTTGCAATGAAAGTTTTTGTTATGAAGTGACCTTCCTCAACAATTGTCTGAACTGTGGAGCCTTGAGAAGTTCTCTGCTCACAAAGGTGTGGTCAAATAGTGTCTTTGCAACAACCTGTATGACTGGCGTAACTTTTTCAGTTGCAACTTCAAGAGCTACTAACTGAATAACGCATTCGCTAACAATGGTTGCAACGGCACCCTTTGTTGACCTTGTTTAGACCATCCGTTCAGATGCTCCAAGCTCTTTCAATTCTTCAGCCAATTCAGACAGCTGTGCATCCTTTTTGTAGAGCAGGTTTGTGACATGCTTGATTTTTAGCACACCTGGGCTGTGCTCATGGTAAGCTTTTGTGATCGCCTTTTTTCCGTCTTCCGTCGTGTGGCGTCAACATTTGCCAGGTGAACACTCCAGAGGCCACATTTATTTCTGATCTTAATGAAACTTGGTCAGAACATTTGTCCCATTGATACCTCAACTGAGTTCGAAACTGGGTTATGCTGGGTCAAAAACTAGGTCACTAGGTCAAAAAAAAGAAAAACCTCGTGAACACTGTAGAAGTCACATTTGATGCCCAATCTTCATGTAATTTTGTCAAAATGTTTGTCCTAATGATATGTTGGTTGAGTTGAAAAATGGTTCGGGTCCGTTGAAAAATATGGCTGCCAGGGGGCGGGGCAGTATTCCTTGTATGACTGTATAGAAACCTTGTGAACACTCTAGAAGTCACAATTTTAGCCCAATCATCATGAACTTGGTCTAAACATTGGTTTCATTGATATCTCGGACGAGTTCGAAAACGGTCCAGATCGGTGAAAAATATGGCCGCCAGGGGGTGGGACAGTTTTCTCTATATTCTCTATATGTATATAGTGAAAACATGTGAACAGTCTAGTTGTGATAAGCCATAATGTTAAAGAAAGATAACCTGTTCATACTTTCTGTACATACTTTCTAATAGTTAACTCCCTTGTTTAACCTGCTGACTCATTTAGTTCACATCTGGAATTTATTAAATCCCTTGGTTTCAAAACACTTAAAGGGTAAATACTTCAAATTGCATATTTTTCTAGTATAATGACATTTTTGGCTATGTTGTAATTTCTTGAGTAAATCTGTACTTATTGTTTTGTCACATTTGTTATCAGTTTGTAGCAAATTAATCTATAATGGGAACTATTACTGATAAGCCATCTTGGAGAAAACCCCTACTGTGTTCCACAGAGTTACAGGACAAGTAATTGTGGCAAAAGTAATTTTCATGTACCCTATTTTGATATAACCTTAAACGATGTGTATCTAGTGTCTTGTATTATTTGAATACTATTTTAATACCCGATATGTATCTAAAATACACACAGCGTTTTTTTTAAAGAAGACAGATAAATAAGCCTGAAATCTATCAAATTCAACAACAACATTTATTTCAGCAATAAAGCTTACAATAAAGCTTCTAGCATACAATAGTAAATGTCTGTTTTTAGATATAAAAATACTGATTGATACTGCTACAAAAATCAAAAAGTAAACTCACTGATCGCCTTCCCTTAATAATTCTGTAATTGTTGTTAATTCGAACTTCTGTTTTGAGAAATAAAATTTTTTGAACTAAATGCTGTTACAATTTATGTACTGTTTTATGTGGCCTGTAAAACAAATTAAAAATATATTCTGTTCTGTTCTATAAATACACTGTAACTCCAATATAAATCGCTCCGTTATAACGCTGAATCCAATATAACGCGGAGGGTGCTTGGATCCCATTTTTTCTCCAACCTTCCATTTGATTTCTGATTCAAATCCGTATTATGCAACTTCATGTATTTTCAGACAATTCAAAGATGGCGGCAATCACAGTCATGTTGATTGCTTTATTCAACCGTCCGTTGAACCGATTATAATCGCCTCGAGGTTAAACAACACCGACAGCTAATTGGTGTTAATCTGTTGTTTAATGCCATAAAGGTGTGAAAAACTCGCGTGTCAGTGTTTATTACATGTATTCCTCATCAGAGCGGTTCAGTGCGATAATTTCCATAAGTTAAGTGCAAGCGGGATAGTTATGCAATTCAAGTAATTCAAAGCGATTGAAACATTCTTACTTTGATATGGTTGCAGTTTGACTATATTAAATGAGCATCTGTGAAATATACTGCCTACTGTATAAAACAACTTTTTCTGTCATTTCATTTTCATTCTAGTATTATGTCATTTAATCTTTCAGTTCGTGTATACGAAATTAAATAATGCAGACGATTTATTGACATGCGAACGCAGTGTACCGGCAATTGTTTACAGAGTTTCACTTTCATTTTCGTGCGGTATCAGAAAGTTCTCGGGAAACACGTTTTTTGCATGCGTATGACGCAATAAAACAATTTTTTGTACATGAGTCGTATTGCATTCAATCTAAATTTAAAGTCGCTCGTCCAATGAAAGCTCTGCCCCATAATGCACTGTACTCTTAACACTTCTGAAAATGGCATATATGCGTACGGTTGTGTTTAAGAATTTCTTAAACATATATCGTCATTAATGTTCAAAATTATTTTTTTTTAAGTGATGTTGCAATTTTATTGGATTATCCGATAAATGTGCACATAAGAAAAGCGGTATGTATACTGTTATCGATATGATTCGGTTTATATGCATGTATTTGCATCAACACAGCATGGCAATATACATGACCTATATTATAGGATATTCTATACCTGTTTTTTTAGCTCCACTGGCCAAAGGCCAGCAGGGCTTATGTCATGGTCCTGTGTCCGTCGTGTGTGCACCCGTGCGTGCGTGCGTCCGTGCGTGCGTGCGTTAACTTTTTCTTTAAACATTTTCTTCTCCTAAACTACTGGTCCAAATCTGATGAAATTTCTCAGGAATGTTCCTGTGGTGAACCTCTTTCAAATTTGTTCAAATAATGCCCCTGGGGTCAAATTTGACCCTGCCCCGGGGATTCAAAAAATTGAAAATTTGCTTATATAAGGCCTATTTTGTGCAAACTTGATAAATCTTCTTGTCCATAACCATTAGGCCTAGGGCTACCAAATTTGGTATGTATTGACATCTTATAGTCCTCTACCAAGTTTGTTCAAATTATGCCCCTGGGGTCAAATTTGACCCTGCCCCGGGGGGGGTCAAAAAATTGAAAATTTGCTTATATAAGGCCTATTTTGTGCAAACTTTAAAAATCTTCTTGTCCGTAACCATTGGGCCTAGGGCTACCAAATTTGCTATGTAGTGATATCTTATAGTCCTCTACCAAGTTTGTTCAAATTATGCCCCTGGGGTTAAATTTGACCCTGCCCCGGGGGGTCAAAACATTGAAAATTTGCTTATATAAGGCCTATTTTGTGCAAACTTTAAAAATCTTCTTGTCCATAACCGTATGGCATAGGGCTACCAAATTTGGTATGTAGTGACATCTTATAGTCCTCTACCAAGTTTGTTCAAATTATGCCCCTGGGGTCAAATTTGACCCTGCCCAGGAGGTTTAAAAAATTGAAAATTTGCTTATATAAGGCCTATTTTGTGAAAACTTTAAAAATCTTCTCGTCCATTACCATTGGGCCTAGGGCTACCAAATTTGGTATGTAGTGGCATCTAATAGTCCTCTACCAAGTTTGTTCAAATTATGCCCCTGGGGTCAAATTTGACCCTGCCCTGGGGGGTCAAAAAATAAAAAATTTGCATATATAAGCCCTATTTTGTGCAAACTTTAAAAATCTTCTTGTCCATAACCGTATGGCATAGGGCTACCAAATTTGGTATGTACTGACATCTTATAGTCCTCTACCAAGTTTGTTCAAATTAAGCCCCTGGGATCAAATTTGACCGTTCCCCAGGGGTCACAAAATTGAACATATGCTTATATCGGGCCCATTTTGTGCAAACTATAAAAATCTTCTTGTCCATAACCATTTGGCCTATTTCTACCAAATTCGGTAGGTAGTGACATCTAATAGTTTTCTACTTAGTTTGTTCAAATTATGCCCCTAGGAACAAATTTGACCTTGTCCCAGGGGTCACAAAAATGAACATATGCTTCTCAAAAAAGTGTGTGAAATGTATGTTTTACGTACGTTTTGCGTGCGTTAAACGTGGCGGTATTGGCACTGCGTTTTTTGTGCGCTTTTTCTTACCGAGTGAGTTTTTAACAAAAACAAACAAACAAACAAGAAAATGTGCGCTTTTTGTGGATAAATGTGCGCTTTATGTGCGTTAAACGTGTGCTTTTTATAAGTGTGTTCAATGTGCGCTTTTATGTGCGTTAAATGTGCGTTAAACGTGCGCTTTTTATATAAGTGCGTTTTTGACTACCATTTATGTGTGTAAAATGTGCGCTTTTAAGTGCGTTAAATGTGCGCTTTTTGTGAGTTAAATGTGCGCTTTTTGTGAGTTAAATGTGAGTTTGTTTGTTTTTTTAAAGCGCACATTTAACTCACAAAAAGCGCAGTTATAACCCACATAAAAGCGCACATGTGTGTTAAAGTGCGCTTTTATGTGCGTTAAATGTGCGTTAAACGTGCGCTTTTTATAAGTGCGTTTTTGACTGCCATTTATGTGTGTAAAATGTGCGCTTTTAAGTGCGTTAAATGTGCGCTTTTTGTGAGTTAAATGTGCGCTTTTTTATTTAAAAAGCGCACATTTAACTCACGAAAAGCGCAGTTATAACCCACATAAAAGCGCACATGTGTGTTAAATGTGCGCTTTTATGTGCGTTAAATGTGCGCTTTTTAAATAAAAAAGCGCACATTTAACTCACAAAAAGCGCACATTTAACGCACGTTAAGCGCAGTTATAACCCACACAAAACGCACAATTAATGCACATGAATGGCAGCAAAAAACGCACTCACAAAAAGCACACATGTGCGTTAAAGGTGCATCTTTTGCCTTAACAGTTGATTCAATTATATGCTGTTAAAAGTTTTTTTTAATTCAGATATGCAATAAAAACCAATAATTATATAAACATATATATTTGTGTATTTTAATAATTACAAGATAATTCAATTTTATACTTTTATGTACACCAACATTTTTTAACATACATGAGTAATTAAATATCAATGGCAAATTGATGAAATAAATATAAATATAATTTGATTATAAATAAACAAAAAATAATAGCATACTATAATAACATGTACAGTATATACACACGAACAGCTATATACATAAGAAAGATGCATATCAATCAAGGCCTTTCAGCATTTCTTTGAGGCAGCGGAGTGCAGCTCTCATCTTTCTCTCCAAGTCTGCCACCAGCCGGTCAAACTTCTTTGCAACTATTATACTGTCATGGCCTTTGCGCGATGCGTCTTGTGCATGATCTCATTTGATCAGGTCCTGAAAGATATTTTATTTTAAGTGTTGAATATTGCTGTTATGGTAATCTTGTTGCTATAAAAATTATAAATTTAAATCAAAACTAGTTTGTTTGCTTGTTGTTTTTGGTTGTTTATTTTGCAATTTTAAACCCCTGATCACATGTGACTTAACGCTTTTCATAAATAAATACGTTTGATAGAAAATACTGTTCGAAAATGTACCAAGATACATGGTCTCATTTTGCTGTGTGGACTGGTCGGAAGTATGACACCTTTAAAATGCAATAACCAGTACCCTGTATAGTTTTACCTCTAAACAAATCCAGCTTTTCTTGGTCAAGGAGAGGGCGCGGTTTTCCCACTCCTGTTCTCCTCATGTCGGCCAGCTTGTGCAGGGTAAAACCTGGTATTCAAGTCCATACATCAGGTAGTCTCTCTTTTGCTCCTTTTTTTGGCAGGGGATGCGATGATGCACATTCTTTCCATGGGGTTTAAACTTTTAATTTAAAAGTTCTCATTTAATATGGGGGAAAAATCTTTTCATTAATGACCAAAAATAGGTATAAATAACTTTAAGATGACAATAACCATAAAATACAGCCATAATAATTCAAATGGTGTTGTTTTTCTTTAAAATTGCATTACATTTACTCATCCATTTACATTTCCCAGTGACAATACATAAATATGATAATGATCATAATTAATTCAATAAACTAAATAAAAAAGGGATGCAGAATTGAAAATACGAACCTGTTACAACAGACTGTTCTTCAGTATTCCAAAAATACAGGCAGTTGTTGAACTAGACCATATCACTTTATATGTCTTTAACCACCCACTTTTAATCTCCTTTATTGTTGATTTACACATTGTAGTAAATACACATTTTTTTTCATCACACAATACTTCATGCTGAAAGTATTTCAAGACATTTTACACTAGAATAATAAGTCTTAATTCTAGCTTAAAGTCAGTTGCTGATGCTGCTTGTTTTCAAAAAATAACTTCCTATCTGTGGTTCTCAAATAGATGGTGCCTGAACAAATCAAAAGTATATCAACACCCCTTAGTTAGGCTTAGATGGAGGACTGATAGGGACTGGCTATTCTCTTATCTGATACCATGCTGTGTCTAAGCCAAAAATTGCATAATTTGAGAAATACTGATAAGGCAGTCATTTCAACACCAAAATATTTATTGAATAATACACAGCACCCTTAACACATTATATTTAATTGTAAATATTTAAATATAACATGCTGAATGGTTTTAGCAAATAATATTAATAGTATAAATATTATTTTAATTGCCTTTTAAAATGTATGTTTATGGTCAATGTGGTAGACATTAATTGTATTAGGGTATAAATATCAGTATAAGAAAGTTCAAATACTTATTTATGTTGAGGAAATATAATTGATACTATCAAGCCCACATAATACTTTTGACACTTTCAATATTTTTTATTAGTTATGCACAGTCTGATTTAGGTGGAAATTGTTAGAAATGTTTGAGATTAAAACGTAAGCAATAGGTATGCATTGAAATTGTATGATAAAGTATGTAAACATTAAACAGGTTAATATGGACAACCAGTAATTATTCAAACTGCCCCTTATATTATTACAGGTTACTGAGATATATGTCTATGTTTAATCATTTGATGTAAATAAATTGTTAGAGCCTGCAACAATTTTGTTTCTTGTTCAATTTCTGTACAACATTTGCTAAACGGTTGTTAAAGACGCACTTTTTAAGAAGTGTGTTAAACATGTGTCTTTTTAGATACATCCTTTTAAAACAGATCATATGATAAAAACGCACTTATGAAATAAAAGACTAACTTATGCTTAAAAAAGACGCACATCAAAATAGAAAAACGCACTTTTGTGAGAAAAAAACCCACATCTGTAAACCTTAAAACACACTTCTTAGATAAAAGACGCACTTCCTAAATAAAAGACGCACTTCTTAGATAAAAACACACATTTTGCTCACATCTACACTCAAAAGCGCACTTACAGATAAAGAAAACACACAAAAAACGCACTTCCTAAATAAAAGACGCACTTCTTAGATAAAAAACACACATTTTGCTCACATCTACTCTCAAAAGCGCACTTACAGATGAAGAAAACACACAAAAAACGCACTTTTTCACTAAAATAACGCACTTTAATAGAAAAAACGCACAAAAAGCGCACTTAAATGCACTTTTGAACACTGAAAACGCACATATTAACAAAAAACACACAATTAACGCACTTTTAAGTGCGCTAAATGTGTGTTTTGGTAAAAAGTGCGTTTTTATTTGACAAGGGCCTTTTTTGTGCAAACTTTAAAAATCTTCTTGTTCTGAATTATAGAGCTTAGGGCTACTAAATTTGGTATGTAGTGATATCTTATAGTCCTCTACCAAATTTGTTCAAATTATTCCCCTGGGCTCAGATTTGACCCGGCCCCGGGGGTCACAAAACTGAACATATGACGTTTACCAGTGGAGATTACTGCGGCTGTTTGGCTGTGACCAACAACAACATCAACATCTTGTAAACATGAGATAAAACCCTGTCATTTAGTGCCATTTTAGGTCAGATGGTGACTGCTTACAAAGGCATTGAAGTAAGAACATGTGTTATGAATGTTTTTCTTATAAACTGAAAAAAGTCGGGTTTTATTTAAATATGTCGAAAGTGACCATATATCCGGATAAAAATATTTTGGATGACATGTTAATTTCATGTCTTTTTTATAGTGTTAAAACCAGTTTAATAATATATTATTGATTTTAAAAACACAGCTTCCATGAACATAATTATTTCAAGGAAAGTCAATATATGATACTGCACGCAGGGGTGGCGAAATCAAATGTCCGAGTTGCCCGAGTCGTACATTTGCTTGTCTGGGCAACTGAGTTTTTTTCAATTAAGTTGTCCGTGGACAACAAGTTTTTTAAAAGTCTCGTCCAGGTATACAAAATTACATTGTATTAAAGCCGTAATTAAGTTTTACAAAACCGGATGTTGACACTCGATTACATTGTCAGTGCTGTTTGCGGAGCAATCAAGCTAAAATACGTGCACTTTCCTGCGCAGTGATCTCCCTTATTCTATAAGAGACCGAGAGCATGCCGCATTTTCAACATTCGGCCCGACTGTTAGACAGTGTACAGATTGGTTTCTTTATTTTTACAATCAGACGGAAATAAAAAGTATCAATCTAAGATAATCAAAACACGGTCTACCTTGTTATTTAAGACGACTTTTATGGTAAAGATGAAACTTTTTTTTTAAATCTTCAACAACGGAGCAGAAACCGGAAGCTTTGAGCAGCCCACCTCCAAAAAAACTAAGAAAGATTATGATAAAAAATATGATCTAAGTAAACGCACCAGAACTTTTCAAGAAACTTGGCTCACAGATTTTCAATGGTTGCCAGTTTATATAATCAAATTGCTACCAGTAGCCGAGCCACAGTCTGAAGAGGTCCACATATTGGACTAGTTTGATTTGTTAAGATTACAATGTACTTATGTTCAGCACATGTTTTAATAACACTTAGTCTAGCTTTGCAAGATTTAAAGTTTGAGAAAGTCTTTATATTGTTTATAATATACTGCTATAATGAATGTACCATTGAAATACAATTATAAACAAAACAAGCAAATCATACTCATTTTGATATATTCCACACTTTTTAACATTAATCAATAAATGCGTTTATAATTTATATAAACATTAACGGACAAGTGTAGTTCAGCAACGGACAAGTTAAATTTCCTAAATGGTTGTCCGTGGACAAGTATAGTTTTTTGAGATTTCGCCACCCCTGGCACGGTAAACTCAAACTTTGTATCGAAGACAAGGTGTTGAAATTAATGAAGTGCAATGTCTTAACTATCGTATATGCTGCTTTTTAATAACTAATGATTAATTGTTCCATTTGTGTATCGTGACTGATCATGAATTGTTGAAATGATTGTCAATTGCTCAACAATCCATATATATTTCTGACCATTTTATAATTTTCTTAATATTAGTTGTGAATTGATCTTAGAAGTCAAATGTATTACTTAATTAAATACATTTATAAATATAAAGAAATAATCTTTAGATTATCATAATATTCTCAGGCTTGTTGGTCTTAGGGATGTGTGGGTTGATGAGCAATTTCTCCTTTTATCACAATTATTTCTACCCTACCTGATCATTTCCTTCATATTCCATTTTAATTCAATTGACGTCTGCAACCTCTTTCAAATTGGGAAAGTCCAAAATGTGTTGTTTGGTAAAGGGTTAAGGAATTTTGATTCCTATGGGTCTTGTGAATCTGTTTCAAATCAAATGCGTAGATTTGATCTTCAGCATCTAAAAATATGTGAAATAGAAAGAATGACAATATATTTTGGAGAGATAAATGTACCTACGTTATTAGCAAAGGACCTGTGCAACAATTCCCAGGCTTTTTTGTCTGTTTAGTTAACACGGTAGTAACTTTTTCCATATATAAAAATGCTCATCCTTCCAACTTTAAGCGCCCAGTGGGACGAGGGATAGAAAGAGAAAGTCACAATTTGCTTGAGTACATTTCAACCCATGGGCATTACACGTTTTTTTCGCAAAGAAAAAATAGTGGAGCGATGCAGGGCCATCATGGCCCTCTTGTTTTATAGCGCCCTGCAGTAAATGAACTTAAAACCTATAACGCGGATCCGTTATATTGCTGTTTCGCGGCTTGGACCCCATTGACCGCGCTATATTGGAGTTACAGTGTATACCTCTGGTTCAGTTGATTGTATAAAATTTATTATTTGATAAAGGAGTCAGCAAACTATTAAAATAAAATTGGTAGATTTTTGTATAAGCGTTTACATGCCAAATTCTATTTTTTAAATACACGGAATAAAATTCTCATTATATTATTCATTTTAAAATGAGCAAATAAAGAAATATAGAAATGTAATTATAATTGAATATTTGGTAAAGATATTTCATTCTCCATTTATATAATACCACTTATGATGTTGTGGTTGTTGTTGTTATAAAACCACTTGTTTACAATGTATTTAATATAAGAGAGACGGACAAACTTTATTAACTTATTGTGTTAATCAGTTTTCAAAAATACCATTTGAAGATCAGCCGCAATGGTAAATATCGATTCTTGAATGCATTCTTAAGTTATTTACATATCATCAAATATTTTATGAAAATATTAAAGTAATGTAAAGCTGTGTGATTTAAATCAGAATGAAGATGTATAACATATTCCTGTCAGTTGATATACTTTACAAATGCTTTTATTTGCCTATATATATATATATATATCAGCAAAAAGAGTAAATAAAGTATCAATTTATTAAAAATACAGTGTCAATAAATGACAGACCCCAGCATATCCGCATTATGCGTATAATCCTCATAAGCTCTCAACGGACCTACCACTGGGTTAATGCATTTTTTTCCTGTGCACCTGTTAGTTTTGATCACAGCTGATTATGATCGCTGCTCTGTGACCACAGCAGGATATCAATGAATGGGGATAATACACAGGATTGGGGCCAATAGTGAACCCAATAAAGTATATTATTGTTGTAACTATGTACTGCAGAGCTATTGGAGATTGCAAAATGGGTCTTTCGAACTGGGATTCATGTGTATTTTACTGTAAGGTAACTTCTAAATGATTTTGGGGTTTCAGATATAGTTTTATATTATAAAAAAATAACTAGTTCTTTGTCGTTTATGAACATGTATACTACATAGACAATATTATCACATTCTATATACACTTATACTATTACTATTGCCAATTCATGATTTTGCGATATGTTGTCTGAAGAAGGACATTTGTTGCACGCTTAAGGATAAATATTTAGATTTTTGCATCCTCTTTGAGTTTCACAGTGAGTGATTGACTAACTATGCGATTTACTTTTCGAAGGGGTGATCGACTGACTGCGCGACTGTTTATGTAAGCGAGTGACTGACTGTAAGAATGTTTGAGGGACGGACTCACTCCGCGAATGAACATGCGATTTACTGACAGTGCGAGTTTACAAGTGCGCGATTGAATTACAGTTACACTGATTGAATAATTTGGCTATAACTTTTTTTTCATCAAACGCCATAAAACTGATAGAAAGTAAAGAATTTATGTGTTCTACCGTAAATTCGGCTAATGAAAATATTGAGCCGGAGGGAACTCACTGATTGACTTACTGTAAGAATGGGATTGATGGACTGAATATGCGAAAGGAGCTGTGAGTGAGTGACAAGTGTGATGGATTGACTGACAGTATAACATGTGAGAGATTGACATACTGTAGGAATGAGTGAGTGATTGACTTACAATGCGAATTTCTATGGGAGTGACAGTGCGATTTAATTGTGACTGTTAAATTATTCACCGCCTTTAATCATTAAATTGTGTTCCAAACGAAAACTAATTTACCCATCAAAGACTCGACCATACTAGTCTAGTATCAATCAAGAATCAGGGGTTAAAAAGAAAGACTAAAAACCTCGCAATCGATATAAATTTCGTTGTCTCAAACCAATTCGAACCACAACCCCCAATCAAGCAAGGTGTAAAAGTTACTGGTCGTTTGGCGGTTGTCAATTTATAGCACATTTCTTGATCGGTACTTATGAAAGCTGTCGTTATTCCGTAAGCGGTTTGGTCGGAAATTTAGAGGAAAATACTCGGGACTGAATAACAGTGGTCGCCGTTGCGAGTTGGTTGTTATGACGGGGTGGTCGCTAGAGGCCTAGAATTATGTCCATGATACACTCGAGTCAGCGTGTTCACGAGTACACCTATATTGTTAGTAAACACTTTTTTATGTTTAAGATACGTAGCACTGCGAATTAATATCTAAACTGTTCATATTTACACCTATGTTGTTAGTGAACTCTTTTTAACCAGGTTTTCCGAAGGAAAAAACTGGTTATTAGATTGGCGAATGCGGGCGGGCTGGCTGGCTGGCTGGCGGGCTGGCGGAATAAGCTTGTCCGGGCCATAACTATGTCGTTCATTGTCAGATTTTAAAATCATTTGGCACATTTGTTCACCATCATTGGACGGTTTGTCGCGCGAAATAATTACGTCGATATCTCCAAGGTCAAGGTCACACTTTGAGTTCAAAGGTCAAAAATGGCCATAAATGAGCTTGTCCGAGCCATAACTATGTCGTTCATCGTCAGATTTTAAAATCATTTGGCACATTTGTTCACCATCATTGGACGGTGTGTCGCGCGAAATAATTACGTCGATATCTCCAAGGTCAAGGTCACACTTTGAGTTCAAAGGTCAAAAATGGCCATAAATGAGCTTGTCCTGGCCATAACTATGTCATTCATTGTGAGATTTTAAAATCATTTGGCACATTTGTTCACCATCATGGGACGGTGTGTCCCACGAAAGAATCACGTCAATATCTCCAATGTCAAGGTCGCCACGACTAAAAATAGATTTAAAAAAAAAAAAAAAACTTACAAAGGGGGTTAATTTTATTTGGTCATTTCAATAGTTCAGTTTGAGTTTTCTCCCTTTATCAGATTTTTTTTTCACAATGAAAACCTGGTTTTGTGACAATTTTGTCCCTTGTTAATTTTAAAATTTCAATAAACAACAATGCAAATTAATAACGAAAGGCACGTCGCATTGAATGAAACAACTATTATCACATCGTTTATAAAGCCTCGTTACCAAAGAATGGCATCAATTTTAGAACTCTACACATGCAATATAAACATGAGAACAATGAACCGCTGAATTAACAAAAAATAAAGCTTATTGTTGAGTCGGCAGATTTACCAGTGCTTCCGATCTACGAGTTCACAACCACACATCTGACATTTTAAAAGTTGGGCTGATAAAGGCACTGTAACACTGACTCTTTATAACTCGCTTAAATATTTTCCAATACAATCGAAATGAATCCTTAACTTGCCTGCAAATGTTCATTGAATGTATTTTTTTGGACCAATCGGCTCTATACTTTTAATACTATCGTTCAAATGCCTTCCACATGTGGTTGTTTAAGCCTACGCACCAGTTCATTAAAGTTTTAATATATATATTTTCAGAGCGTAATTATTATGACGGGGGCAAACGACATCGGCAGGAAAAGTCCCGGCAACATAGGTCGTGCGATTGGCTCATTGTGCCGTCATGTCCGGGACCTGTCACCGATTGCCACAGTTCTTGTTTCGCATGTGTTGCCTCGGTGCGAGAATCGGTTTGACGGGTCCCTCACGCAGGACTTCATCTGTCGCTGGAACAGAGATGAGGAGGCCGTCAATCAGGAGATAGAAGCGTTGTCATGCTCCTGGTTACAGCCAGTGCGACATCCGCGATTTTATGATTTGCATGGTAAGCAGCCGAACAATAAATTAAAATGATACTTTTTGTTAATGATTGTTTGTGCTTGGATTATAAATTTTGTGTTAATTTGCCATGATCAAAGTTGGCGTCTAAAAGTACGCTTCTATATTCAGGACAGTTACTTGAACAAATGCCTCAAATGATTGTGCGTACCTCTTCTTTGATACTATTTAATTTAATCGATCGTCTAAATTGTTCATGTGTTCATCACAAGACGTGTGCTCGTGTAAATACAATGTCTTTTCTGTGACAAAGGTAATATAATACAAAATAGTAAGTTTTTGTAAGATGTCATTATGATCGTACCGCTTTAACATGCATGCACAAAAGGAAGAAATGCACATTTTTGTTTTCTTTATAAGGTCCAAACCGACGCCTCCTCAGCCGGGATGGGCTTCACCTCAGTTTTGACGGCACCGAGGAGGTGTGCCGCAATATGTACGATGCGGTCTACAGCCCCCGAGCTTCGGAAGCCACACCGTCATCTCCTGAGCGGCACTGCATCAACACCTCACTACTGTACAGTGAAGTATTATTGCTTACAACATCTCAGCCTACATCCACCACAAACAAGCCACCTATATTCACCACCACCAAGCAGCCAACACTCACAACCACCAAGCAGCCAACATCCACTTCATCCATCACCATCAATTAGCCAACACCCACTTCATCCACCACCACCAAGCAGACAACACCCACTTCATCCATCACCATCAAGCAGAAAACACCCACTTCATCCATCACCACCAAGCAGACAACACCCACCACCACCAAGCAGTCAACACCCACTTCATCTATCACCACAAGCAGTCAACACCCACTTCATCCATCACCATCAAGCAGACAACACCCACTTCATCCATCACCACCAAGCAGTCAACACCCACTTCATCCATCACCACCAAGCAGACAACACCCACTTCATCCATCACCACCAAGCAGTCAACACCCACTTCATCCATCACCATCAAGCAGGAAACACCCACTTCATCCATCACCATCAAGCAGACAACACCCACTTCATCCACCACCACCAAGCAGACAACACCCACTTCATCCACCACCACAAAACAGACAACATCCACCACCTCCAAGCAGCCAACACCCACTTCATCCATCACCACCAAGCAGCCAACAACCACTTCATCCATAAAAAAGCAGCCAACACCCACTGCATCCGTCACCAAAAAGCAGCCAACACCCACTTCATCCATCACCTAAAAGCAGCCAACACCCACTTCATCCATCACCATCAAGCAGACAACACCCACTTCATCCACCACCACCAAGCAGACAACCCACCACCACCAAGCAGCCAACACCCACTTCATCCATCACCACCAAGCAGCCAAAACCCACTTCATCCATCACCAAAAAGCAGCAAACACCCACTTCATCCACCACCACCAAGCAGACAACACCCACGACCACCAAGCAGCCAACACCCACTTCATTCATCACCACCAAGCAGCCAACACCCACTTCATCCATCATAAATAAGCAGCGAACACCCACTTCATCCATCACCAAAAAACAGCCAACACCCACTTCATCCACCACCACCAAGCAGCCAACACCCACCACCACCAAGCAGCCAACACCCACTTCATCCATCACCACCAAGCAGCCAACACCCACTTCATCCATCACCAAAAAGCAGCCAACACCCACTTCATCCACCACCACCAAGCAGCCAACACCCACCACCACCAAGCAGCCAACACCAACTTCATCTATCACCACCAAGCAGCCAACACCCACTTCATCCATCACCAAAAAGAAGCCAACACCCACTTCATCCATCACCACCAAGCAGCCAACACCCACTTCATCCATCACCACCACGCAGCCAACACCCACTTCATCCATCACCAAAAAGCAGCCAACACCCACTTCATCCATCACCAAAAAGCAGCCAACACCCACTTCATCCATCACCATCAAGCAGAGAACACCCACTTCATCCACAACCACCAAGCAGACAACACCCACCACCACCAAGCAGCCAACACCCACTTCATCCATCACCACCAAGCAGCCAACACCCACTTCATCTATCACCAAAAAGCAGCCAACACCCACTTCATCCACCACCACCAAGCAGCCAACACCCACCACCACCAAGCAGCCAACACCCACCACCACCAAGCAGCCAAAACCCACTTCATCCATCACCACCAAGCACCCAACACCTACTTCATCCATCACCAAAAAGCAGCCAACACCCACTTCATCCATCACCAAAAAGCAGCCAACACCCACTTCATCTACCACCACCAAGCAGCCAACACCCACCACCACCAAGCAGCCAACACCCACTTTATCACCACCAAGCAGCCAACACCCACTTCATCCATCACCAAAAAGCAGCCAACACCCACTTCATCCACCACCACCAAGCAGCCAACACCCACCACCAAAAAGCAGACAACACCCACTTCATCCATCACCACCAAGCAGCCAACACCAACTTCATCCATCACCAAAAAGCAGCCAACACCCACTTCATCCATCACCACCAAGCAGCCAACACCCACTTCATCCATCAGTCACCACCAAGCAGCCAACACCCACTTCATCCATCACCAAAAAGCAGCTTACACCCACTTTATCCATCACCAAAAAGCAGCCAACACCCACTTCATCCACCACCACCAAGCAGCCAACACCCACCACCACCAAGCAGCCAACACCCACTTCATCCACCACCACCAAGCAGCCAACACCCACCACCACCAAGCAGCCAACACCCACTTCATCCATCACCACCAAGCAGCCAACACCCACTTCATCCATCACCAAAAAGCAGCCAACATCCACTTATCCACCACCACCAAGCAGCCAACACCCACCACCAAAAAGCAGCCAAAACCCACTTCATCCATCACCATCAAGCAGACAACACCCACTTCATCCACCACCAACAAGCAGACAACACCCACCACCACCAAGCAGCCAACACCCGCTTCATGCATCACCATCAAGCAGCCAACACCCCCCACCACCACAACCAATTCAACATCAACAAAGAAAATCACAACCAACAGTAAATGTGCATATACTAATGAAACTATAATTAAAGGCTCCGAAGTAATGGATTACAATAAAAAACTGTATGGAGGCGGTTCCGGGGCCATTCTGTTTTCGAAAACTGAACGCATTATAACTGACAAAGAAGCAGCAGATATACTTTTACAAACATAAGCGTTTCATATGAGCCCCCATAAAGACCAAGTGGAGGTTCAGTATATTTATACAGTGATTCTGGGAAATCTAATCTTGTAGACGATTGGAAATCTGATGGCTACACTTGGCGACAATATGGTTATAGATCTTTCACGGTGAACGGCAAACGAATTGAAAAGCGATTTTTTAAAATATCCAACAAAGGCGTCGATGATACCAGATTTATAAAACACGTTTTCAGGTTCACAAAAACTGACGTTAATTATGTATTATGGCCAGAGCGACGCTTATTTGGGACTATCGCACGGAAACCGGAAACAAAATGATTGCGAATACAAACGTACAAAACCATCCGTTTTGCAGGAAATACGAGAATTTGGTTTAACCGACAAACCAAAGCATTTAAATGACATGATAAAAACTCAGAAATCTCCGGAATCTAATTTGCTGGGCGTAAGCGTGCCGAGAAATGACTAGCAAATCCATAACATGCAATCTAAACTTCGTAAAGAAGCTAAATTATCTCATGATTCACTGTATGGGTTGCATTTGTTGGTTGACCAGCTATAAAATTACATTCTTAGCATAAAAACTACTCCAAATTTAGAAGTCGTAATAGGCAACGCTGGAACATTTGACGAAGAACTCTTTAAGTCTTCAAATAAATACTTGATATGTTAAAAAGGTCCATCACAAGACAATTACTGGGCAATACATGTATATAGTCCCTGTTACCACCCACACACAGCTCAAACTGATGGTTAGATGTAAACATGGTAAGGTAAGGTTGCACCAGGATCTGCCAGGTTCATTTGTGAAGATCTGCAATGAAATATATAACAATGACTGATAATTTATGACTGCAACTTTCCCCAAACACATCAATAATACATCAATACAGTGGTAACCACATGTTATCTTTCCCTGCATTGTTGTTTTTCTTATTGAACTTAATATTTGTAAAAATAACACAACACATTATTAATCAAATGATACACTGTTATCAACATGAAAATAAGATTTTTGTTTTGAACACGCATAGTGAAAAGAGCAAAGGCATTTTTGTTTAATTAAACAAATAATATAAAGTATAAGGCTTATTTATTAATTGATCATACATGTATTTATTGCTGGTACCATACATGTATTTATTGCTGGTACCATAGTGTTGAAAACAAGGGTGTTCTTAGCTGGTTGCACGTTTATCTCTTCCCTGGTGTGGCTTTTATTAAGAGCATAAACTGTTGACAGTTGTCCATCCTGTAGAATAAAACACTTTTCTTTAAATACAAAAATTCTGTTTGTTTTTTTCTAAACATCCGCATACCATGGATAAGATAATCAATAAATCATATGTTGTTTTTACTGATGGAAAAAATAGAATAAATACTAAACACAAATGAGGTAAACAATACATGGTGTGAGTCATACCATACCTGCTAATTATAGTATAAGCACATCTTTTGGTACTATGTCATTATTTCCAATCAGTATGTTATGATGTGGATCAGCTTTGGACACATGCCCCTACATGTATATCATTGGAGTTCTTCACTGAAACAGGCCTTAACAAAATTATTGCAAAATATATATGTGTGGTTTTAATTTTATTTAAACATAATATATTACAAATAAAAAAAAATGCCCGCACAAGTATTGAATCTGGTAACAATCTTACCAATATTCCAAAACATATGAGCAGACAACCTTTAAATTGTCTAAAACTGGAAACTATAGTCTCTAAAGTGACTTCCAAATTTGTGTTGTTCTACATTCTATATTTTTCAATATTTGTTTTAATGAATCATTATCTTTGCGCATCACTGTTTTATTTTCAACTTGATCATGAACACTTAACTGACATTGATAACGCATTCATTAATTCTGGTGTTACAAATAGAATTGCGATTGCTTACAGTCCATTAAAGGATTGCACACAGATTTGTAACACAAATTTTATTATACATGTACAGTCAAGTTACCTTTACCGGATCAGTAGCGTAATAAAGTTGTTCTGGTGAAAAGCAATAAATGTTTTGAGACTTCTTTTACATTAGTTTGATTAAATATTACCTTTGATCACTGATTCAGCACATAGTCTTATTTTTAAACGCAGGCAAAATGTATTTGTGATACCTTTTTTCGCCGCAGAATTAATGCATTAACAGATCAGTTGTAGCCATAACGGATCACATGATCGAAACCACTCAGGGGGCCTCTAACACGCTATTTGAACTGTGGAAACATGAACTGTGTTGTTTACAATGACCAAATTACATTGCCAGTTGTAAATTATATTAATTTGTTTTTGTTATTAATTGTTTTCTATACATGATCTTGTATCTACACTTTACGCATGGTGTGCATGTGTGAATTATCTGTTGAAAATCCTAAATAGATCGAAAAGATATGGGCATCTTATAAACCATGTAAATTGTTTGAATCATATCTAATCATCGATATTAAACATGGAACATAAATAAATCATTAAGATTGAGATCATTTATTGTAAGAATCAACCTTTAAATTAATGCGTAAACTTCTAACTTTCCAACAGAGCCATAGCATGTGGCCGCGAAAAATGTTCAACCTCGATTTGTAAACGAGACGGAAATCAACAAAGTTGTTTATACATGTCAGCAAATCATACCGAAATGTTTGACAAAGAGTAGCTCCGATTACGACTCAATCATTGCGTTTAAAAGAACAGGCCTTGAAAATGCTGTGTTCAAAATATCATCTAAAACTGTTAACTATTTATCGCGATACGCAGTCTTGAACATCAAAGTGATCCTCTATGGGTAATGATCCGGTAATGGTAACTTGCCTGTATCTACTACAACCCTAATTCCATATTCATTTGACAGTCTTTGAGCTATCAATTGATCAACAGTTGTACAATCATCTTAAAAATAAATAAAGTGAAAGTAGAAAACTTTGAGAAGCATATAAGCACTAAACTTTATCAAAGATGTGTTACTACAGTTGATGTCATTTTAAAATCGTACAATAAGAAATGATTTGACGGATAAATTGTGAAGCGTTTTAGATTTTGACAACTGTGTAACAGACAGAAATATCCGCTAAAATCGTTATTATGAGAGCCAATACGTCTCATAAACACGTTATGATTGATAAAATATATTCTTTTTACAGGAAATGTTTTATCCACATACTACTTCTTGAAGCAAACAAACTGAAAATCTATGAAAAAATATACCTTGGCACAATCCAGAAAGTTTATCCGAAAATTAACAATGTTGATCTGCCATTCAATGCAATACTGTTTTGATTGTTATATTAACTTAGGTTTATCTACACCATAAAATATCAAAATAAAAAAGGTAAATAATCATTTTGCATACTTAATTAGGTTATACTTCAAAATGAAGCCATTGTTTATCAATGGGATGACTAATTACGCGAATCGGTATAAAATCACATATTAGCGGTGTAACTCCGGGGTACATGTACCGGCGTTTCACTCGGAAACGATTGAAATGAGTCAATATCTCATTTTCGAGCCATGTTTTTAATATCACATCAATATTTAAGTATCAATCGTGTATTTTTAACATAAAAAAATAAAATTAAAACAACTAAACCATAATAAACACCATAATAACGGACAGCGATTACCGTCTGCAATTTCCTTCTTTGTTCATATCGTATGCAGTTTTCAATAAAGCATACAATTTGAATCTGACTGAAAAATAACAGTATTAATTAATTGATAAAGAGACTTTAAAAGGAATCACTTTTCCAGTTTATATTTATATTTTACTGAAAACATAGATATGAGTGAATATTACTGAAAACAAGGATATGAATAGACATGGATATGAATAATCTCCTTACTCAATATTGAATTGTAATGAGTTCACAGTATATAATATGTTACTATTCCCTTCTGTTATATGATACAATATGTACAGAAATGGTATAAAAATGGTTAATATAATCGGTCTAATATTCATAACAATGACGGTTTGAGAAAATACACCTTCTTTTATATAAGAGTAATAGTTTAAACAGGCTTCTTTTTACATTCATTAAGGTATTTGCTGTATTTGTTCATTTTTAACTATGCTTAGATTCTTTAGACTTGGCTTGTACCTGTCCTTAATTCTCTGTCGTTGTTCTTCATTTATCTAGTTCTTAGAATAAAAGTTAGTTATTTTCGTTAAAGTTGCTTTGGTTTTCACTTACAGATTAATTCTTTGAGTGTATTCAGGCGTATCTGACTGGACACCTTTAGTTAATTGAATTACAACCAGTCAGTGGTGTCATCCTGACCGGAAATAAGCGTTCTTTAATTAGACTCGATAAATATTTCCGTATAACATTAGTGCTCACAAAGTTACATAACTCGTAACCGTCCCGTGACCAGTTCACTTGGGTAAGCGAACGAGACCGCACTACCACAGTTGTTTATAGTGAAATATTGTGAATACTTTTAGTCACATTTTTAGTTCAATCTGAATGACACTTGCTGATCTTCACACATGGTGACAATCTTTATGAGCATAATATTTATTGCTCATGGTGACATTTTGTGATCACCTGTTGTCAATTGTCTGTCTTCCGTTGTACGTCATGAATATTTGCCTTGTTAACACTGTAGACGCCACATTTATAGTTGGATCTTCATGAAACTTTGTCAGAAGATTTGTCCCAATAATATCTTGGACGAGTTCAAAAATGGTTCCAGTCTGTTGAAAAACATGGTCGCCAGGGGGCCATTTGTTGTTCATTCTTCATGAAACTTGGTTAGAACAATTGTTCTATTGATATCTTGGGCCGCAAAGAACAGGTCATTTCTTTTTAACTCCGGTGAGCGACTTTGGGCCTTTCAGGCCCTCTTGTTTCATTCGCCTCCATGTTTATGATACTCCAGGATTTGTCATTACATTCAGCTTTGACAGAGGAAGTTTTTCCTTTCAAAAAAGCCACTTTACTCCTAAGTTTACTGTTTGATTTTTGAGCAGATACCTTCTTTGCCCTTTCCGAATCCAGTAGTTTTAGCAGATTTACTATCTGCTGAGACTTCGCTGTTTGTTCTTTTGTTAGTTTTCTGACATTATTCCTCTGTTGGGTCAATTTATCCCGAACAAGTCTTAACCGACAACACAGTTTCTTGTTTTTAGCTCAACTATTTTTGAAAAAAAAAAAGAGCTATTGTCATCACCTTGGCGTCGGCGTCGGCGTTGGCGTCCGGTTAAGTTTTGCGTTTAGGTCCACTTTTCTCAGAAAGTATCAATGCTATTGCATTCAAACTTGGTACACTTACTTACTATCATGAGGGGACTGGGCAGGCAAAGTTAGATAACTCTGGGGTGCATTTTGACAGAATTATGTGCCCTTTTTATACTTAGAAAATTGAAAATTTTGGTTAAGTTTTGTGTTTAGGTCCATTTTATTCCTTAAGTATCAAAGCTATTGCTTTCATACTTGCAACACTTACTAACTATCATAAGGGGACTGTGCAGACAAAGTTATGTAACTCTGACTGGCATTTTGACAGAATTATGTGCCCTTTTTATACTTAGAAAATTGAAAATTTGGTTAAGTTTTGTGTTTAGGTCCACTTTATTCCTACAGTATCAAAGCTATTGCTTTCATACTTGCAACACTTATTAACTATCATAAGGGGACTGTGCGGGCAAAGTTATGTAACTCTGACTTGCATTTGGACAGAATTATGGGCCCTTTATACTTAGAAAATTGAAAATTTGGTTAAGTTTTGTGTTTTGGTCCACTTTACCCCTAAAGAATCATAGATATTGCTTTCATACTTGGAACACTCGCAAACTATCATAAGGGGACAATAAAAGGACAAGTTGCATAACTCTGGTTGTCATTTTTACGGAATTATGGCCCTTTTTTGACTTAGTAACTTTGAATATATGGTTAAATTTTGTGTTTCGATCCACTTTACTTCTAAAGTATCAAGGCTATTGCTTTCAAACTTCAAATAATGAGGTTACTGTACCAGGCAAGTTGAATTTTACCTTGACCTTTGAATGACCTTGACTCTCAAGGTAAAATTATTAAATTTTGCTAAAATTGCCATAACTCCTTTATTTATGATTAGATTTGATTGATACTTTGACAAAACTACTCTTACCTGACATACCACAATAGACTCCACCCAAACCATCCCCGGTGCCCTCCCCCCCCCCCCCCCCCCCGAATCCCCCCCCTATTTTTTTTTTTTTTTTTTTTAAGATCTCACAAATGACCACCACACCCTCACACTATACCCCCCCCCCACCCCATCCCCCCATTTTCTTTTTTTGAAACGGTTAAAAAACACAAATATTAATTTTTATTTTTTTATTTTTGAAATACCGTCCAACCATCGCACCCAAGAATCTCCCCCTCCCCCCAACCCCGCCCCCCCCCCCACCCCCCCCAATTTTTTTTTTGCATTGTTTTTGCATTTTTTTATCCGCATTTGTGGAAGATAATGTAATAAATGTCCACACCCCCACACTATACACCCCTCTTCACTCCACCTCTCCCTCCTTTGTGATTTAAATTGAGAGTCCCTTCACCTTTAAAAAGAAAATAGATGAGCGGTCTGCACCCGCAAGGCTGTGCTCTTGTTACTAACTGGCTTTTGTAATTCTATTTTGCTTTGCTTTGCTGTTTTGTCTCTTTTATTTACTTTTTTTATTAGCTCACCTGAGCACAATGTGCTCATGGTGAGCTTTTGTGGTCGCCTTTTGTCCATCGTCCGTCATTCATTTTTCCCTATATGGCTATATATGGCTTTAGTAAAACCTTGTTAAAACTCTAGATGCCACATTTATTGTCCAATCTTCATGAAATTTGGTCAGAAGATTAGTCTCAATGATATCTTGGATGAGTTTTGACTTATTATGCCCCCCTTCGAAGAAGAGGGGGTATATTGCTTTGCACATGTCGGTCTGTCGGTCGGTCTGTGGGTTTGTCGGTCGATCCGTCCACCAGGTGGTTTCCGGATGATAACTCAAGAACGCTTGGGCCTAGGATCATGAAACTTCATAGGTACATTGATCATGACTCGCAGTTTACCCCTATTGATTTTGAGGTCACTAGGTCAAAGGTCAAGGTCATGGTGACCCAAAATAGTAAAATGGTTTCCGGATAACTCAAGAACGCTTAGGCCTAGGATCATGAAACTTGATAGGTAGATTGATCATGACTCACAGATGACCCCTATTGATTTTGAGGTCACTAGGTCAAAGGTCAAGGTCACAGAGACCCGAAATAGTAAAATGGTTTCCGGATGATTACTCAAGAACGCTTATGCCTAGGATCATGAAACTTGATAGGTAGATTGATAATGGCTGGCAGATGACCCCTATTGATTTTCAGGTCACTAGGTCAAAGGTCAAGGTCACGGTGACCCGAAATAGTAAAATGGTTTTTGGATGATAACTCAAGAACGCTTATGCCTAGGATCATGAAACTTCATAGGTACATTGATCATGACTCGCAGATGACCCTTATTGATTTTCAGGTCACTCGGTCAAAGGTCAAGGTCACGGTGACTCGAAATAGTAAAAATGGTTTCCGGATGATAACTCAAGAACGCTTATGCCTAGGATCATGAAACTTGATAGGTAGATTGATCATGACTCGCAGTTGACCCTTATTGATTTTCAGGTCACTATATCAAAGGTCAAGGTCACGTTGACCTGAAAAAGTAAAATGGTTTCCGGATGATAACTCAAAAACGCTAATGGCTACGATCATGAAACTTCATAGGTACATTGATCATGACTTGCAGATGACCCCTATTGATTTTGAGGTCACTGGGTCAGATGTCAAGGTCATGGTGACCCGAAATAGTAAAATGGTTTCCGGATGATAACTCAAGAACGCTTATGCCTATGATCATGAAACTTCATAGATACATTGATCTTGACTCGCAGATGACCCCTATCAATTTTGAGGTCACTAGGTCAAAGGTCAAGTTCACGGTGACCCGAAATTGTAAAATGGTTTCCGGATGATAACTGAAGAACGCTTATTCCTAGGATCATGAAACTTGATAGGTAGATTGATTATGACTCGCAGATGACCCCTATTGATTTTCAGGTCACAAGGTCAAAGGCCAAGGTCACGGTGACCCAAAATAGTAAAATGGTTTTTGGATGATAACTCAATAACGCTTATGGCTAGGATCATGAAACTTTATAGGTACATTGATCATGACTGGCAGATGACCCCTATTGATTTTCAGGTCACTAGGTCAAAGGTCAAGGTCACAGTGACAAAAAACATATTCACACAATGGCTGTTACTACAACGGAGAGCCCATATGGGGGACATGCATGTTTTACAAACAGCCCTTGTTTAAAGACTTGTATCCATTTAAAACTTTTTCAAGTGACTTTGCTAGAGACTGTTCTTTACAGTCAGATCCACCACTACCTTTTAAAAACACAGACTGGCAGTCTTGCCCTCTTTTAAATAGATGTCTATGATGTCCTTGTTTTTAATTTCAGTCATTTTTTGAGTTAAACACTTCCAATATATCAATACAAAAATTATAGTCATTTGGTGCTATTAATGTAATAACTGTTTGTGCAAAAGCTGCATTATTTTGTAAACTTCAGAGTTATTACCACAGTATATATTTTTAAAGGCAAATGATTTAGCTTCAATATTCTCATAAGTTTGCGTTGCTTCACAAGATTTAAATATAACACCTCTTAACTGAGTCTGTTTGGCACGCTCAATGGAAAATCCTTCTTCCAGTTCTTCATCTGCCATAGTTGCAAACCAAAAGAATGAGCATACATGTATGTCAACCAGACAGTCACAGTATCATAAACAGTAAGATCACAATCGTGACCTGATTCATCCATCTGAGTACCAACTTTAGAAGAATTTATGTCAGCAACGCACGAAATAAGACTGTCTTGTGATGATTCATCACAGCTAAACAATGGCAATGAATTTGGATTAATTGTATACTAAGAGTATCTCTGAGAGGGTGATATTGTCCGAGTTCAGCATTGATGTCCCTTTTTTTTGGCCATCCAGTGATTATCAAGTTCTGAAGCTCTTGCATTGACGAATCTTCCTCTGTTGCACGTCTGATTTCCAGAATTCTTGCATCAGGAAACTGGTCGAATGCACCATTTTTGACATTTCGAATGTCCATCCGATCTGCAGTTTAATTTTCCTTTGATTCTGGGTATGCACGACTCGGAGCGTCCGCGATCATGAGATCTGAGCCCTTCACAAACTGGAACTTGATGTCATACCTCAGGAGTTTAATCATTATATCTTGAAGTCATTTTGGCGCTAGGCCCAAAGTCTTTTTCAAAATAGTCTCTAATGGTTTATGATCGTTCTGCACTACTACTTTGATTCCAAAGGTGTGCATTGGTCAAATTGCATCAGTCCATATAGAATGGCTAGCGCTTCTGTTTCAATTTGCGCCAATTTTCGCTCAGCGGGAGTTAGAGCAGGTGAGGCGAATTTTACAGGATGTCCATCCTGCAGAAGACATGCACCCAGTTTGTGTTGCGATGAGTCCACGTCAAAACTGGGGCGCTCGTGATTTGCGCTTTCACTTTTTCTAAGCTTTTGTCACACTCATTTGTCCATTCCCACTTGGCATCTTAAAGCGTTAGTTGACAATTGGGCTCCATGGTCGACGCAAGATCAGGTAGAAATTTGCTCATGTATTGCACTAGTCCACAGATTTGTTGAACCTCTGTGACATTTTTCGGCTTCTGCATGTTTTGGATGGCTTTCACTTTGTTCTCATCGGACAAAACACATTTGTCTGTTATTCTGTGTCCATGAAAGATAACTTCTTTTCCGACCTCTGTCTTTTCTTCATTCAGAATAATGTTTGATCTGAGCATCGTTTTGCAATTGATTTCAGTTTATGGTCATTGTCCGACTTTGCTGATTGTTCTGTTTCACCGCAGTCAGAGACAATATCATCTGCGATCACAAAAATGCCTTCAAGACTGTGTTCAAAGCTTTGTTTAGTTTTTTGGAAAAGATCTCACTTGATACACATAGCCCAAATGGTAATGTTGACCATCGGAATCGTCCAAAAGGGGTTATCATCGTTGTGAGCTTGCTTGACTCTTTGTCTAATCGCACATGCCAGAATGCTTCTTTGACATCCATTTTGGTGAACAACTTTGCCTGGTTGAGATTTGGCAAGACATCATCAAATGTGGTAAGTCTGTACCGCTCTCTTTGTTTAGGGGTTGGGGGTCTAAGCAGATACGCAGGCTCCCGGTAGATTTTTGTACCACGGCCATCTGGTTCACCCATTTGGTCTGCTCTTCGACTGGAACAAGAATACCTCTTTCTACAAGCCTGTCAAGTTCTTGCTTCTGTTGGCTTTGGATGGCGATTGGTATCTTTTGTGCTTGCATAACAAATGGTTTGGCATCTTCTACGTAGAGCTTAGCTTCACCTAGATCACCAAGATCTTTCTCAACTTTCCCCACAAAGGCATCTGTGTTAATGCTTATCAGGTTCATTTCTTGCACTGTTTTTAACCCTAACAGGTTCTGGAAGTTGTTCGGGACAAAGATGAATCTGACATCATAAATATTGTTTGTTTTTGGATTTTTTACAGGAAGTGTCACTTCACAAAGTGGTTTCATCATCGTTTTGTTCCACATTCTTAGTGTAGACGGGTAACCTTTGACCTGTGATTTTCTCACACATTTCTGGTATATCGTGTTAATCTCAGCACCTGTGTCGACTTTAAATTTCACATACAGTCATTTACTACTATTGTAGCTATTACTCGGGTTCTAGAGTCAAATTGTGCTAATCAGAATTAATCACTTTCAAGTTCGGCATTTTCATTTTGGACCATGTGAACGTTGGTTTAGCATTTTGCTTGGATATGATTCATGTGGCCGCATTTGGAACTTTTCTTGCCCCATGCAGGGCATTCTTCCTTTTTTGGCGCATGGAGTTTACCGCAGTAATCATGGGGCTTTGGTTGGTAGCTTGTTTTGTTTCACACAGTGTTCTTTTTTGGTCTGGTTGTACTTTGCTGTACTTTGTTTACATCTTTGTCTCTTATTTCCTGGACATGTTTCAATTACTGTTCATATGCTCAACACAATTTTACCGCTTTGTTTAAATCAAGCTCGTTTTTTCTTAATAATAGTTCTTGTAATTTACTCGATGTGGTAAATACTATCTTATCACGGATCATTCTGTCATTGTCCTTGAAGTTACAGGTTGAGGCTCGTTTTCTTAACTCTGTTAAGAAATTGTCAAACTGCTCTTGGACAGGCGTAGACCAGAATCTGTGCGATTCAAGAACTTCATTTTTGCAGGGGTTTACAATAGATTTCTATCTTTTGTAAGACCATGACGGGGTTGTCTTTGTGACCCGGGTCTTCCCACGTTGCCTGATCATATATGTCAAGAATATTTGGTCCTGCACAGTGCAAAAGTATTGCGACACGCACCTTAGCGTCCTTTTTATCAGATCCGGTTGCCGTCATGTAGACTTCGAATTCCCGCTTCCACTTCTTGAAGTTCTCCGTCACATTGCCGTCTGTGACATTCAGCAAACTAGGTAGTCTGAATGACGATTCTGCCATCTTCTCGCGTTGATCAATCTCCGGTTGGAGGTCGAAAACGGTGTCTATTTTTCTGATTTTTGGCGAGAAAAATCCCACGACGCTGCTGCCATTTTGATTACTTTATTACAAAGAGTACAAAAGGGACATAAATCTTGTATAACTATACATTAGACTGGCTACTGGTCATATTTAAATATAACATCTATCTATCAACACCTCTCTCACAATCAACAGTAGAGACCTCGGTGCACATAAAATCTCAGAACAATATCTGCAACTTCTGCGTACAGTACCTTTTCTGACCCTATGAATTGACAAATGTCATCTACAGAATTCATACGGGAAAATTTCCTTTCGTTTGACTGCAAAAATCAATGAGGTCAAAAGTTTCTGAATAGAGCTAAGTCTGATAAAAGTCAGCCATCAGCCTCACTTTCTTGTCGAATATTTTTAACGTTAATTTGCACTTTAAGCGACAAAAACACATTAATTATAGAAAATAACAAAATAGGCTTCTTTATTGTAAAGAAACATTAAAGCAGACGACAATAAGTGGCCGCTGACTTTAAAGCAATTATTGCATCATTTGAGCGACATAAACAAAATAATTACAAAAAAAATGAAAACATTATTACACATAGCAAATAGCGGTAACTACGGGGATAATTAGTTGATGGCGATAAAATAATTATTTCATCAAAAAATGTTTAACTTAATCTAACTGCAGAAAAAAAAACGGCTTGAAAAACCAAACAAGCCAACAATATTCGCGGCGATTTTAAAAATTGACGAATAAATAATAATTGGCGAAAAAATAACAAAGATCTAACAGTTACAGATAATTGGTTAAGTACGGGGAGATTAAAGAAATTTTCCGAAATTAAAACCACTTCTGTCGGAGACTGATTGAGAAAAATGCTCAAGGCCACGATGTCACAGAAGTTAATTGACGCATGTATGATAATACACAGGGACGAGTGTGTATTTTTCCCGCTTGATGGCCCAATTTACAAACGTTTCCCACTGGCCGGAAAACTTTTAGAGGCAATTTCTGTTTGATGTAGGCAGATAAAATAACCGCCACTTTTTCTCAACAAATTTAAGAAATAATAGCTAGTTGGATAGTATAATCTCCATTGGCGATAATGTCTGGCAGCAGCATGAGCATTGACCCAAGTAAAACAGCAAACATATACTATTTACATTTAAGGCATATTTGTTCCCAAAAACACTCGTGATACAAAATCAAGATACAAATGTAAATATTAAATCTTTAAAAATTTATCCATATATAAACTTTATTTAAACAACCAATCACCAAGTTTAACAGCGAACATATATTATTTACATTTTAGGCGTATAAACATTCACAGTTGAATGTTCTCATGAGCCTCCGATAACGGCTCCGTGGCAGCTTGCATGCGTGCCCGACGACGGAGCATCTCATTGAGCTTTGTTATTCCCTGCAGTTGCCAGTTGCTGTCTTCTGCCATTGAAGAGAAGTAGCGATCACATACGTCCAGATGACGCTCTTTCGACGAGGGCTAAGTGGCTGCCTTTGTTCCCTCCTACCACCATGATAGTTGTAGTGCAAATGCGGATGTTGGAAGCTGTGAAAAGTTCCGGGAACAGCCTCTAGGTCAGATGTGCAGCTAAGTTCCCTGCGCCGTTCGATGACTGACCAATACAGCGCACTTCATCCTCGGACAGCATGGCATGACTCGGAATGCTGGCCACTGCATTCTCGCCTTCAGAAGCAAGTGGCGGCTGTGGTGCAGATGGTGCTGGCGCTGCCTGATGGTATAAGGCCATAACCATCGACCAGACCATGTCTTTTAGTGAGGTGATCTTCTGGGTCTGGGCAATGTTGCTCCGGGTCAAAGCCTCCACCTGCCGCCCCAGCTTGTCCACCTACACACCAGTGCTGGCTGCCCCTCAACAATCTGGTTGAATGTTGAGGTCGCCGCCAGATTGCTGCCACCAAAGTCCGGACTGGTTGTCCCATAATCTTACATCCTAGCTGGCGTTGAGACGATTGACTTGGGTGTCAGTGTCTGCAGAAGCTCTGCAAGCAGCGATAACCACAGGGTCAGTGACGCTCCGAGTAGAGACTCTTCAGAATGCTGAACATTGGGTGTTAAATGCGTTTGAACGTCGAACACCGATGTCTGCTCAGGCATGTGCGACTGATAAATGGCTGAAATGCGTTGTTTTTTTGTGTAAATAATTACTTCGTCTTCAGTCCTGATGCCCTTTTGAGCGTGTCATTAAGGTTTCATCACAATAAAACCTTCCTACGTAGTGGGTCACTTGATGTGTCAGTATCCGCAACGCCATTGTAACACAGTGTACACTTAATCCAATATGCACGAATGTTCACTTCACTTGAATTTGTGAATTTGAACACAAAAAATATATGTACTTAATAAAATATAATGTATAATATTCCAGTCAGGCAAGATACTCGCAAACACTTAACTGATAGATGTAAAACAGAATACCTTGACTTATATAGTTTTTGTTGTTGTGAGAGACCATCTGGGTAAACGCCGAGAAATATATGCCTATTGTTATTTTTTAATTCAATGCCCTTTGATCCTTTCTCACACTTAATTGGCAATTTATTAGCAGCACTGTGGAATCACAGAGACATCACCTAAATTTTCTTGTTGCTCGGAATCACCCCGATTTGTCACGTTGCATTGATGGCGGTGATGCGAGATGTATGCAAAAATCACGGGTTGCGTAGTCTAGACCAGACTCTTCCCAAAATGGCTAGAAAACCCCTGCTATTATATACATGTACAAAGGTTTTCATACAACATAGTTCTTTGTTAATCATAATGTCATGAGGTCAACACAATTTTACATTCACTTTCTCCCCAAGCGGTTAGTTGCCTGCTCGTGGTTTATATAGTCTTGCCAACCTTCTCTTCTTTTCCGCCTTCCAGTGTCTGACAGCCTGTTCATACGGTAAGTCTTGGACATCAGGACCCATAGCAAGTTATATCAGTGTCCAAGTTGGAAGGAGTCAGTGCTGTGCACCATTTTACCTTAATCCTGTTTTGTAAGCTAAACCCACGCTCACAAACAACACTACTCATTGGTATGCACTAGAAATTATGCATGAGCTTGGCGATGAGGGGATATTCTTCTTTGTGACATACATTTACATGTACATACAGATTGCAGAGCTTGTCTCTGTATGTCCTCAAGTATGGAATGTCTTTTGTAGAATCTGAACAGGCAAGTGCCAGTCTGTGTGCTAGACAGTGAATATGAGTTAGTTGGGTTGCATCTTTCAGCAGTAGCTTACAGACACCATTATGTGCACCAAACATGACGGATGCTCGATCGCTACCGAGTCTAACAATGTTCACTGGGTCCACACCTAACAATTGGACCTCCTTGTGTATTTCAATGGCCATGGTAGCCGCAGTTCAATCTGGGATCCGGATATTTCCCAATAGCTTGGGCTCAACTACCTGGGTGGACTGATTCACATATCTGATGTAGATGATCAGCTTCTTGTGAACTGACAGATCAGTTGACTCATTGCATATGATTCCAAAGTACAGCTGCCTGGACGTCTTTGCTGAGGTTTGATGATAATACATGAAGGAACTTTGTTGAACACCTTGAACTGTATCACTGTGGATATCCTTGATGTGCGCATTTACCTCAATTAGAGCCAGGAAGTTCAGTTTTTTATTAACAAAACTGTTTGGTAGATTTTCTTTGGCAGTGAAATATGTGGCACGGAACAGGTGCATCTCCGACTCAGCGCATTTTACTGGCGCATCATGTTCCGGCATTTTCTGGACATCATAAAGACGTCGACGTAGTTGCTCGGCCTCTTGAGCATGCTTGTGTTCCTGGCGATCGTTCGTGTTTTACATCTGTGGATCTCTGGAGATTTCCTGCAACAAAAAGCAAGTGTTAAAATAATATGTATTTTTTAATTATATGTTAATCACAAGAATGTGTTTTTATTTTTGTTATTTTTTATTGATCCCAAAATGAACAATTCTAGAAAAAGACAATTGTATTTATAAATTGATTAGTAAATTGATGAAGTCTCACTGTTTGGTTTGTGCTTTCCCCTTTTTAGTAGTTCCAAGTTCCTTTTAAGATCCTTTATCCGGTCTGAAAAACTAACTTTTTTGTTTTCATAGCCAATGTGGCTATGAAACTTTGACAATGTCAAAGTCAGACAAAAATTTTCATAGCCAAAAAAAATTGAATTAATTTACATGTGCAGTGACATTATCATGAAAGGGTGACAACAGTCTCACGCGTATCGATCTTAATCAAATGAATGATTAACACTGTTACGGTTATTTTGTAATTTCAAAGCTATAAATAACACACATTCAACAGTTTTCCTTTTTAGCTCATCTATTTTTTGAAAAAAAATTATGAGCTATTGTCATCACCTTGGCGTCGGCGTCGGCGTCGGCGTTGGCGTTGGCGTTGGCGTCGGCGTCCGGTTAAGTTTTGCGTTTAGGTCCACTTTTCTCAGAAAGTATCAATGCTATTGCATTCAAACTTGGTACACTTACTTACTATCATGAGGGGACTGGGCAGGCAAAGTTAGATAACTCTGGCGTGCATTTTGACAGAATTATGTGCCCTTTTTATACTTAAAAAATTGAAAATTTTGGTTAAGTTTTGCGTTTAGTTCCACTTTTCTCAGAAAGTATCAATGCTATTGCATTCAAACTTGGTACACTTACTTACTATCATGAGGGGACTGGGCAGGCAAAGTTAGATAACTCTGGCATGCATTTTGACAGAATTATGTGCCCTTTTTATACTTAGAAAATTGACAATTTTGGTTAAGTTTTGTGTTTAGGTCCATTTTATTCCTTAAGCATCAAAGCTTTTGCTTTCATACTTGCAACACTTACTAACTATCATAAGGGGACTGTGCAGGCAAAGTAATGTAACTCTGACTGGCATTTTGACAAAATTTTGTGCCCTTTTTATACTTAGAAAATTGAAAATTTGATTAAGTTTTGTGTTTAGGTCCACTTTATTCCTACAGTATCAAAGCTATTGCTTTCATACTTGCAAGATTTATGAACTATCATAAGGGGACCGTGCAGGCAAAGTTATGTAACTCTGACTGGCATTTGGACGGAATTATGGGCCCTTTATACTTAGAAAATTGAAAATTTGGTTAAGATTTATGTTTTGGTCCACTTTACCCCTAAAGTATCATAGATATTGCTTTCATACTTGGAACACTCACAAACTATCATAAGGGTACAGTAAAAGGACAAGTTGCATAACTCTGGTTGTCATTGTTACGGAATTATGGCCCTTTTTTGACTTAGTAACTTTTAATATATGGTTAAATTTTGTGTTTCGATCCACTTTACTTCTTAAGTATCAAGGCTATTGCTTTCAAACTTCAAATACTTACATGCTATCATGAGGTTACTGTACCTGGCAACTTGAATTTTACTTTGACCTTTGAATGACCTTGACTCTCAAGGTCAAATTATTAAATTTTGCTAAAATTGCCATAACTTCTTTATTTATGATTAGATTTGATTGATACTTTGATGAAACTACTCTTACCTGACATACCACAATAGACTCCACCCAAACCATCCCCCGTGCCCTCCCCCCCCTCCCCCCCTCCCCCCCCTCCCCCCTCCCCCCCTAATTTTTTTTTTTTTTTTTTTTTTTTTTTTTAAGATCATCTCACAAATGACCACCACACCCTCACACTATACCCCCCCCCACCCCCCCACCCCACCCCCCCCCCCAATTTTTATTTTTTTATTTTTTTTAAGATCATCTCACAAATTACCACCACACCCTCACACTATACCCCCCCCCCCTCCCATTTTTTTTTTAAAACTGTTATGTTTGAAATACCGTCCAACCATCGCACCCAAACCCCCCCCCCCCATCGCCCCCCCAACCCCCACCCCCCCCCCCCCCCGATTTTTTTATTTTATTTTTTTTTTTTTTCGCTTTTTTGGAAGATAATGTAATAAATGTCCACAACCCCACACTATACACCCCTCTTCACTCCACTCCTCCCTCCTTTGTGATTGAAAATGAGAGTCCCTTCACCTTTAAAAAGAAAATAGATGAGCGGTCTGCACCCGCAAGGCGGTGCTCTTGTTTTATAAAACCCTATTACTTTTATTTGTATGCCCCCCTTCAAAGAGGGGGTATATTGTTTTGCACATGTCAGTCGGTCCGTCGGTCGGTCGGTCCGCCCACCAGATGGTTTATTGATTTTCAGGTCACTAAGTCAAAGGTCAAGGTCACAGTGACCCGAAATAGTAAAATGGTTTCCGGATGATAACTCAAGAATGCTTAAGCCTAGGATCATGATGAAACTTCATAAGTACATTGATCATGACTGGCAGACGACCCCTATAGATTTTCAGGTCACTATGTCAAAGGTAAAGGTCACAGTGACTCGAAACAATAAAATGGTTTCTGGATGATAACTCATGAATGCTTATGCCTAGGATCATGAAACTTCATAGGAACATTGATTATGACTGGCAGATGACCCCTATTGATTTTCAGGTCACTAGGTCAAAGGTCAAGGTCATTTGAAAAAAAAGTTATGAGCTATTGTCATCACCTTGGCGTTGGCGTCTGGTTAAGTTTTGTGTTTAGGTCCAAAGCTATTGCATTCAAACTTGGTACACTTACTATCATGAGGGGACTGGGCAGGCAAAGTTAGATAAATCTGGCTTGCATTTTGACAGAATTGTTTGCCCTTTTTATACTTAGAAAATAGAAAATTTGGTTAAGAAAAAAGTATACTTTTTGCGATTGGGAATATAGCCGAATTTCGGCTATAAAATCGGGCCAAAAAAACAACCTGCCTTGGATCATGAAACTTCATAGGTACATTGATCATGACTGGCAGATGACCCCTATTGATTTTCAGGTCACTAGGTGAAGGTCAAGGTCACAGTGACTCGAAACTGTAAAATGGTTTCCGTGTGATATCTCAAGAATACTTAGGCCTAGGATCATGAAACTTCATAGGTACATTTATCATGACTTGCAGATGACCCCTATTGATTTTTTACTATATAACCTTGCATCATGCATAGATTAGTGTACAAGTAGTACTGCTTTGTTAGTTGTTAAATATTATATGTTAAAGAATAAAAGAAACATTAAATGGGTGGATTTGGTCAGCTGTATCAGGAGGAGGAGGCTGAAAATGTCTCGAAATTAGTCAGTGAAAACCAAGATTTGGTCAGGGAAAAGTCAGTGAAAAGTCAGGGAATTTTATTTCACCAGGTTGGTGGCAACCCTGATAAACTTCATAGCAACTTCATATTTGGCTTACTGGGGGGCATTGTGTTTCTCAAAGAAATATTGTTTTTATCGCAATTTAGGGGATATATATTCAAATTTTATCACCAGAGCCGAGATTTCATTGCATTGTGGATCAGGCTATGGGTTAATTTTGCAGATTGCCTTAATTATTCCAGAATAAAGAGTTTTGGTATGTTTTTATGCCCCCGAATCGAATGATCGTATAATGTGTTTGGCCTGTCTGTCTGTCATCGTATGTGTGTGCGTGTGTGTGTGTGTTAGTGTTCCTGTCTCAAAACTTTAACCTTGGTTATAACTTTTGCAATATTGAACATAGCAACTTGATATTTGGAACACATGGAGCTGCACATTTTGAGTGGTGAAAGGTCAAGGTCATCCTTCAAGGTCAAAGGTAAAAAAAAGCGGTGCATTAGGGGGCATTGTGTTTATGAAAAACACATCTATTGTTTTTTTCTGATGTGCTTTAAAAATTACAATACCATATTTCCATTCTTTGTAGGGAAATCAACCAAAAACGGGTTGGTAGAGTGTGCCCCAACGACACGTGTCTCTGATGTTGTACATCTTAGAGGACCACATTAATGGACAAAGTAATCAACCAGGCTTACCATGGGAAACATCGCTTTCAGAGACGGATAAGTACTAAGTGTAGATGTTATAGACATTGCAATAGATATGAATTTAGATTTCATATGCCCTGGGTACCAACGTGTTTGGTTCCTCAGGACGGCTGCCCTGAAATTGTTCACCGATATCTTAAATAAAAAAAAAGCCAAGCTTTATGTGTCAGTAGATGTGTAAATATTTGCTGAAGTTATGAGGCTTTTTATGCCCCCCTTCGAAGAAGAGGGGATATATTGTTTTGCACATGTCGATCCGTATGTCAGTATGTCTGTCCACCAGATGGTTTCCGGATGACCCATATTCGAACTTGACCTAGACATCTAAATTAAATTTCTTAACAAGTTTGTTGAAGATCGGATGAAAACAACTCGAGTCAGAGAGTGGACAACCAATACAGATCGACAGACAGACGAGACTCCAGACTCCTATATACCACCTTAAACTTTGTTTGTGGGGGTATAATGAAATTATAAGCCAATGAAAAGAAAAAATATACATACCTGAATGACTTTCCTGCAAACAGACGTTTTGGTTTTCGGAGGTGATCTTAGTGCTTCTCTCAATGAAACCATGGATACACAATAGCCTTACCCTCTTGTACTCTGCTGTCAGGGACTTCAATTTCTTGTGTTGGGAACAGTCTTGATGTTAGGGTTTGAATGATACACCCAGCCCCTCGGATGAAATTCCTCAACATTATTGTTTTCCCTTCAACAAGTTTGTCAAATTTGGTTGGGTCATACGACACAACTTTCTCAGCTTTTTTGTCATCTGCTATAGCAACAGACTTCGACTGCTTTGTCTCACCATTGGCATTAGTATATGTCTCTGGACTACTTGCAAACACAACTCTGCCCCTTGCAGACTTGTCATAGGGCATGCTTTGCAGGGGACAAAAATATTTATAAATGGCACTCGTCCTGCAGGACAAGTGCATTAAAATTTTCACTCGTCCTGCAAACACATGCACTTGTCCTTCAAATATGTGTGAAAGAAAGATTGCAAAGGACTGATATGACTAACAATGTTTCCTAAATCACTGTTAAAATGCTGCTTACTTAGTTATTCATGCCAGCTGATCACAGAAGAAATGTTAACTTACTTTATTTATGAGGAACACAAAATAAATAAATGAAGACAAATTTGTTTTTTCCTTTTTCTAATGCTTGCGTGCTTTCCATTTCGGATGGTTGAACATCGCTCCTGCCCCCTTTAAAGAACGCTCGTATGTCAGACATTTTTCAGATGAAATTCAGACTGGTTTAAAACCGTACTTCGCAGTAAAATAATTCTTTAAACAAAATCAATACTTACAGTGAATGAAGTCAGATGGTTCCCTGTCAACATGGACGCGCAAAGTTTACACCAAAAAGCCAATATTTACTCGGGACGCAGTCTCGCATAACAACGCGCACCTGCTGTATGAAATTTACAATTACGATATCCGGTTCATTCGCGTTCTACTTTCGGAATAGATATGCATTAAGAAATGATTTTATTTAATGAAAAAGAGTCTTACTGGTCAGAAAATACATATTTTAACATCAGTTTTTTTTCACTCGTCCTGTAGGACGAGAGCTTTAGGGAAATTCACTCGTCCTTTCAAGATTTCACTCGTCAATACGAGCGGACGAGTGGAATTTTTGTCCCCTGCTTTGGTCCATGTTCATGATTTCTTCTAAGGTTGACATCTGCAAAGATATAAGTAGAACAAATGTAATTTATCAAACAAGAGCACTGCTTGTGGGTGCCAACGCTTGACTGCAGTTGTTTGTTGCCCTGGCATAACTGAAAAATATTGCCCAAATATTTATGTAACTTGTCATACAAATATGCCTCGTCTGTATATTATAAAGACCTATTGCAAGTTTGAAGAAAATGTCCTTATAATGAAGGAGATATTTGAATAAGTTGCATTTTTAAAGAAATTTGCTAAGTTGAAAAGGGGCATAACTGTGAAAATACTGCCCACTATTTTGTGTAACATGTTTAACAAATATGTGTTGTCAGTATAAACAACAAGTACAAGTTTGAAGAAAATATGTTTAGTGATGGCCCAAGATATTTGAAAATGTTCAGGTTTCCAAGCTAAAAATTGAGAGGAAAGTGAAAAAAGTGATCAATGGTCATTTAAGTTATTGGTATCACACTGAAAGGATGTGTTACATTTATTGTGATATGAATAAAGACTAACTAAATATATGAATCAAAATAATTTGTATAAATATGTTTTTCTTTTTGCAACTTTCAATGAAGTAATAAAATTTTTATACACAAGTTAAGTGCAGTAAAGTGCCCATTTATATGTAAATGAGAATGGTGTGCAAGTCATGTGATCTTCATAATTGAAACATGAACAGTTTAGATATGTCATTAGTGTTAAAAGGGAATCTTTGTAAATGTGAGTTCAATGTTTGTAAGGTACAAAAATTGGTTTATGATCAGAATAGTAAGATTCCAAGGTGCCAGCTGCCTTGATATTTAATATATCGGCAGATAAATATACATGATCTAGACATGAGCCATAATCAGTTGTGACTGCTGACAATATTCGAGTAAATGGGTGAAACTGATGCACCTCTGTTTTTTTTGTTTCTGTCTGGGTTTAAGTTAAAGTCCCCCATAACAATTATTCTATTTGTAGTACTATAGGAATGTTGCAATTGATTGAAAAATGCCTGAATGTTATTTAAAGTTGCTCTTTTTGGTGGACAGTAAATGAAGGCTAGAATATCACTGTTTGCAAGAGTTACGAGAGCAGTTTCTACACCAAAAACTGTGCTAAACTTCACATTATCTGATATCAGTTCATTTTTACTGTAAACAGCAATGCCATGATCACATACCTCAAAAGATGAATTTCTCAAATATTTCCCTTCAATTTCAGTATTGTTCTCCTGTGTTCTTGTGGTTCGAATTTCAACAAAACAGAGTATATCTGCTACCAACAAGTTGCTTTCCTTACGTATATCTTGAATATGACGTCCCAAGGAACGACAATTTTGATAGCACACAGTAATATGTGTTGGGCTGGTCTTTGTCAAGTCGGGTATACTGTTGACCAGATATTTTGTGCTTCTCAGTCTCTCCATTTCCCAAAGAACTGCTACTGATAAGCTTATCTTATCAGGATTAAAGTCAACAAGATACAGCTCAGAAAGGCTAGTTACTCTACTCAATGCAACATAATGGATGTGGTCTGTTTTCCTGTTTCCAAAGTTAACAACCAAAGTTTTCAAAGTTGATCCTTGTGATTTATGAATAGTTTTACCAGAAGACATGCGCAATGGGAATTGTCTACGAACAATTAGGTATGTTTTAAAGTAATGGTATGTGAAATTCCTGGTTACTTTGAAAATAGGTGTCCATGAAAATACTATACCACCTTGATATAAGTGTTTGTACTTTTGTCTCCATAGGTGGCCAACAGTTTCACCCTCAAACTGTACCCAAACAATACTACATCTATTACAATGGACTGTTCTACAGTCAAACTTCCTGATTATACCAGCGGAGCCATTTGTTAGGCCATCAACCGCATCAACATTCAAGCACAATTCTGTTGGCAAACCACAGCCAAGCACTAATTCTCTTTCAAGACCCATAGTTTTGCTACTGCCTTATGGTATTTTTAGCTCACCTGAGCGATAGCTCGGGGTGAGCTATTGTGATCACTCACCGTCCGGCGTCCGTCCGTCTGTCTGTCTGTCTGTCTGTCTGTCTGTCTGTAAACAATTTGTAAACATCTTCTTCTACTAAACCATTGAGCCAATTTCAACTAAATTTCATGTGGAGCATCCCTAGGTCATGGGACAAAAGAATTGTTAAAAAAAATTTGATCACATAACCAAGATGGCCGCCATGACCATATATGGTAAAAACCTTAAAAAATCTTCTTGTCAGAAACCGCTCATCAGATTTTCAAAAATTTTCACAGGGATGACCTTTGAAGGCTCCCCTGAAAAAGTTGTTCAAAGAAATTTGATTCGTCAAAAAACATGGCCGCAGGAGCTCGTTGAACTTTGCATGTTTATTCGTTTTTGCCTATTTTGTGAAAACTTTCAAAAATCTTCCACATTTTTTGTCCGATCTTTTCCAAATTTGCACAGTGTCTTTATATCAATGAGGACACAAACCCTACAAAAAATGAGCATTATTGGTCCATGAAATACAGAATTACCTCCCCTTGAATTGAGAAAATGGTGTTTATGCAATAAAGTCCAAATTTTTCATCCAATTCTTTCCAAACTTGTAAGGATTTAGCATGGTTCAAACAAGGGAAACAACTACGGTTTATGCATGTTCTTTTTATTACAGATTTGCCTCCCTTTAATTCATTCAAAATCTCATTTTACAGCAGAGATTCCAAATCTGACCTGTAAATGAGCCCCATATTTACTGCCAGTGCTAGGTTACCTTTTCCCATTTGATCATTCTTAAGTATTGGTCTTGTAATGCTGCTACTGCTTCTGCTACTACTACTACTACTACTACTACTACTACTACTACTACTTCTACTACTACTACTACTACTACAACTTCTACTACTACTACTACTACTTCTACTACTACTACCACTACTACTACTACTACTACTACTACTACTACTACTACTACTACTACTACTACTATTACTACTACTTCTACTACTACTACTAGTACTACTACTACTAGTACTACTACTACCACCACCACCACCACCACCACCACCACCACCACCACCACCACCACCACCACCATATCTACTATTACTACTTCTACTACTACTGCCACTACTACTACTACTTTTACCACTACTACTACTACTACTACTACTACTACTACTACTACTACTACCACTACTACTACTACTACTACTACTACTACTCATTCTACTACTACTACTACTACTACTACTACTACTTCTACTACTACTACTACATCTACTACTACTACTACTACTACTACTACTACTACTTCTACTACTACTACAACTACTCTACTACTACTACTACTACTACTACTACTACTACTACTACTACTACTACTACTACTACACCACCACCACCACCACCACCACCATTCACAGTGACAAAAAACGTATTCACACAATGGCTGCAACTACAACTTATAGCCCATATAGGGGGCATGCATGTTTTACAAACAGCCCTTGTTTCTATGGGATTTTAACCACAACTGTTCATGTTTATCTCTGACACATATTTTTAGGTCACCTGTCATGAAGTGACACGGTGAGCTTATGTGATCGTGTGATGTCCGGCGTCTGTTGTGCGTGCCTGCGTGTGTCCGTGCGTCCGTCCGTCAACAATTTGTTTGTGTAGACAGTAGAGGTCACAGTTTGCATCCAATCTTGATGAAATTTGGTCAAAATGTTTATCTTGATGAAATCCGGTTTGGGATTGTATTTGGGTCATCTGGGGTCAAAAACAAGGTCACTAGGTCAAATAATAGAACAACCTTCTGTAGACAAGGTCACAGTTTTCATCCAATCTTTATGAAAATTGGTCAGAATGTTTATCTTGATGAAATCTGGGTTGGGATTTTATTTGGGTCATCTGGGGTCAAAAACTAGGTCACTAAGTCAAATAATAGAAAAACCTTGTGTAGACATTAGAGATCACAGTTTTCATCCAACCTTTATGAAATTTGGTCAAAATTCTTGATGAAATCTGGGTGGGATTGTATTTGGGTCGTCTGGGGTAAAAATCTAGGTCAAATAAATAGAAAAACCTTGTGTTGACAATAGAGGTCACAGTTTTCATCCAATATTTATGAACTGTGGTCAGAATGTTTATCTTGATGAAATCTGGATTGGGATTGTATTTGGGTCATCTAGAGTCAGGAACTAGGTCACTAGGTCAAATCATAGAAAAACATTGTGTAGACAATAGAGGTCATAGTTTTTATCTGATCTTAATGAGTCAGGTGAGCGATTCAGGGCCATCATGGCCCTCTTGTTGATAAAATGTTCTCTTTAGTAGGTGTTGCAATATCACCAGACACAACATCTATAGCCTCAATAACAATTTTCTCTTCATCTGACAAATCATTCAGCACAGACAGGTTATGAGCACACACATCTTTCTTTGTACTAAAAAGATTAGGTAACAACTTCAGTGAACTAGTTTTTATGTCAAGATTGGTAATTATCCTCTTCCTCAGAACTTCTAAATCTTCTTCAGTATGGTTGCCCTGTCTCAATCTGTTTAACAAAAGTGCAAAGTCTCTGTCATCCTTCTGTCTCATAACCTGCTTTAATTCATAGAAATCAAATTGTGCAACCCAAAGATTTGTTGCTAAGCAATTCATGTTAATGGACTGATAATTTTCAGAAAACAACCATGCATCCATAACTGGTTTTAGTTAAACAAGTCACCAATTGCTAATATGCTAATCCCTGCAAATGGTCTAACATTACCCATTACTTCCTGTAAACGTAGGTTAATGAAATTGAACATTCCTTTACCTACCATTGAAATCTCATCAATGATAACAACCTTCAACTCATGGTATAATGCATGCATAGTGTTCAACTGTTGTAAATCTAAAGGTTTGAACTGAAAACCTTGATTAACAGGAATACAAAATGCAGAGTGAATAGTATTGCCTCCAATATTATGTGCAGCTTTGCCAGTTGGAGCACTTAGTAAAACATGTGTTTTTTCAGGCTGAGCATTCGGTTGATGTCCATAATATTTTGTCAATGCTTGGTAAATGCTTCGTATGGTAACACTTGCCAACGCCTGCACCTCCTGATAAGAAAGTGTAGAAAGGCGTTAAACCCGTCTTGACCTGATGTAAGATATGGTAGAAAAAAGCCTTTTGTTCATTAGGCCTAAAAAAAAAATCGTTTGTTTCCACTGACATGGCCAAAAAAATTAGGGTAGGTAGGTAGGCAAATAATTTTATTTTTAAAAATAATTTTTTTTTTAGAAATTGTCGTACATGGTGCATTTTCTTCTCATGTTTTGTGTATAACTGTATGTACAATAAATTTGATGATGTCTGTAATGCTTTATGACTATATTTAAATGCTTTTATGAAATAAAAACTTGCTGTTCATTAATATTGAATGTGTTGCTTTCCTTAATTCCGAGTTTAATGTTGACTTCTGGCAACAGCTTAAATATACCATTTTATGACCAATAAAAGGCATAACTATAACAAGTCACAGAGAGCTTGACCCTCAGTGTCTATAGGGATTCAGTGTTGTTATACTTTCTGGTCCTTTGGGTTCATGCAGTGTATTCTATATTATTTATTATTTATAATATATTAAATACCTCAAAAGCAGTGCTACGGGAACGCCAGTGGTGTTGCATTTAACATTATCACCATGGAAAGACCCAATCAAACCGGATGTGCTTTTATATTTCTTGGATGCAGTTAATGTTCCCAAAGGACCACATTTTCAGATTATATTATGTACTGGTGGCGTGGGGTCTATCTACCCATGAATTTCAGGAACAGAACAGAAAATTTATTACGACTTGTATTATATACATACAATTACACACACAAAAAATCAATAAACAATCACAAAATCAAATCACACCAAGCACAGAAAAGCAGAAATTTAATGATATAAAGAGAGGCTAAACAATTATTTAGACGGGCTATTCACAAACAAATCAAAATTATATACCTGAAGAAAAAAAATCCTCTAAAAAAACAAAAAAGTCCAGCCCTCTGAAAAAATCGAGCAGGGGTTCCCCATGGGACCATGCCAGCATAGTTCAACCCCCCATCCCTTCACCCAACTTTATCCCAAGTCATACAAAGTTTTAATATTTTATAAATAAGTGGGTGGGGTAATACGAAACTACTGCACCATATAAATAAACACATACCGATTCTAACATGATATATACCTGTTTAAAATATATTTAATAATAAAGATACTCTAGGTTGGCGCTAAGGAATAAAAATTAGTAGCCAAATTTCAGCACTACGATCACGACCCACATTATAACCTTATTTGCTCAATGAACGACATAATCATTATCATGAATCTATAGGTATCAATAATGACTGTATTAAATTATCAATGAAGACACATTTAAATAAATTATTTGTTACGTGAAATCAAATAATTTCATGTTTTTTTTATTTCCATTTATATTTATTTTCATGCACTGGCATAAACGGTAAACAATGTTAGAACTTTCAGATATGCCCGGGTCTTTGATTGGGTGGGTCTTGCGTAACTCCTATTCGCCTCCCCCCCCCCTTCTCCCAATAATTTTTGCCGTAGTCTGGTGCTTCTTGATTCTTGAAAAATACATTTACTGCAATGTATTCTTGAATTGACATATTTTTCCATAGTTGCAATATATTTAATTTATTTAAACGTACCGGTAAGTTGCAATATATAATTTATTCAAACGTACCGGTAAATTTGTAAGTCTTAAATACTGCATGTACTGAGCGGCTAGGCTATATTTAGTTACACATCGTCTGTTTTAAAAAAAGCATGCTTTGCATGCGTAGAACTTGGCATTGCAGACGACAACAATAATTTCGCGCTCTTTCTTATAACACGGGTTCTACATGGCATACCGGTATTAATGCATAGTGAATAGTTATTATCACGTGGTTGTAGTAAAAGGGTGTAAATCAGTTCTACAAATAGACATGATAAAATATACATGCACTGGATTTAATTTGTTACCGCATCAAATTATTAACGGGTTTTGTTTTTCACAACTTACTCGCCGTAAGTAAATTTACACTGCTCACCAATTGCAATCAACTTCTCATAATTAATGATTGTTTACAGTACGGTAAATAGGTGTGATGATGATGCCCGAAACCGCCTTTAATGTACTGCTTTATTTACCGGTTTTATAACACGTATTAATGCTACAACTGTGATTCATTGTAAATAAACCTGCGATAAACGCTTACTCTGTGACCGATGTCAATCAAAAATAATAATCGCTATATAACTCCGCCTCCATAAACATTCTCGTAGCCGATTGGACGTTAAATATCACAGTTTGGCGACTGGAAAGTTACCCGAAAATTTCCAGTGATGCATCTGTCAGCATACATGACTGTGTTATGTGGCTTAAATATACGATAAGGGCATCCGGTTATCTCTTATCAGTGGACTATCTATTACCACCTGGAGCTTTTATGGCGGTTACATGTGGAAATCGGTACCGAGTTCTCTTTAAAAGAAGGGAATATTATATACTTATAGAGAAATATCAGGATATTTTGCAATCGCCATTTTCATTCACATTTTAAACTTTAATGGCCAGCTGAAAGATTCAATCGCCTTTGGCGATTTTGGCGATCGGAAACGCTAACATAGATACTGTTAAATTGACACGTTTGCAACTGCTTTAATGTAGGCCTACCTTCGATCTCAAAACTTTCAGCCGATTTTGACATGTCCGTCTTACACTTCACTGTGTAAGTGACAGTTTTGTCTCGAGAGTGATGTTCCTGGAATAAATCGTCCATCTGCTTTGAGTGAGAAACATTTTTTATTAGTTTTTGCTCCTCCAGATGTTTGCATTTGAAAAATGTTATCGCAAGAACTGACGATGCTGCCTTCGACGTGCTAGCGCTGGGCGCCGCCATCTTGTTTATGTTGAAAGTTTAATGTACGGCGCCGATAACGTTGATAACGTTGAACGCTTATTGAGCGCGCCGAAAAATACGCGGTCCGATTATTTTCGAATTTTGGGCTCAAAAAAGATTAGGACCGGCGGCAAAAAAATAGGTAGGGTCGGGCCACCGGAAACAAACAACTTTTTTTGTTACGCCTTATTCAAGTCCCTAACAATACTGTAGTATTGCTCATAATTCATTTCTCTATTAGGTAGATTTACTTCAATTTGTGTCCTTCGAATGCCAATATCAGGACCAATATCATAACCTTTGACATAATTTGGATCAAAAAAGGTATGATCATAATTTATAAGTTACTGAGTTCATCTGTGTCAATCAGGTCATCATGCTGGATAATTGGGTTAATAACAATGTCACCTATGACACTATCAATATTTGCATCAGAACCACTATTGTCAATGTCTTCCATATGACACAGTTCATACTTCTTTTGGTTTCCTTGCAAAATATGTTGCTTTGCATGGTAACTACTTTCAAATGTTTCAAATCCGTCCAATAGGTCCTTTTCTTCATTTCTCCAGTTATAGTATAACATCAATTTTTCTCTGAAATGTTCTTCCTTATTATTATAAACAGCTGTTTGGTGGCTGTAAATCATCTTTTGTTTAGTTCGTTTTCGCATACAAGTCCCACAAGCAAATTTGATTATGTTGTTATTGCTTTCACTAACACTAACTTCAATATCATCAGTCATGTCATGATCATCATCAATTTCTGGAAGTTTAGGTTCTGATATGCTAACATTTGAAGGCTTTTTATTTGATAATGGACCGATTTCATACCAAGATATAAAATCTGCATAATATAAAGAATCCAGCATTTTTGGTCGGTGTTTGTATCTTTTTATGACACTGTCTGTTTCTGTATTTTTAGAGTTCTTTGGTAGATTTTTTAGTTCTGAAAATGATTTTAGTAAGGTTGTTCTGTTTTTAGGATTCTGGGTATCCACAAATATGACTTCTCTTGTGGCTCTCCGAAGGGGTAATTGTAAGACTAAATACACAGCCTCTTGTGCACCAATCTCAACATTTGACAGAAACTGATTACCTTTCCATTTAGGCATTATAATAACGTAAACTATAGAAAGAAGAAGTTTTGAAAATAAAATTGCGGTTAGCAGACACTAACTTGTACAATGTAAAATGATAACATTTTTGGAGACCTATGTACTAGTACATTGTTTATATTTAATAAACAACCTTTTTAAAGCCATGCTTCATAAAGAAATTAATATTTTAATGTCCTTATCTACTCGAAAAATATGTCAATTTTAGCAATCATGATTATTTTTTTAGAACGCAGTTGCCGATTTTGCGACTGAGATTGAAGTAGGTGTTGTGTAACCAGTTGGATTTGCTAATTGTACATAACAAACTTATTGCAAACATCAAAACAATGAGCGATTTCATTTTTATGATGTAGTAAGGGGTTTGCTCTTCGAATTTTCAACTTTGAAAAAAATATGATTTGTTAGCATTCATTTCACATTTTGCTGGTCGCCAGGACTGACATTCTTGTTAAACTTGCTGGACCAAATGGAAATCTGCCGGTCAGGAATGGCAGACCGGCAATTTTGCCAAGCCTGCTGTGTGTCATTGTATGTGTGTGTCTGTTCCAAAACTTTAACCTTGCTCATAAAAAGAAAACTATTGGGTCTATGTTCTTTAAACTTCACATGTGCATGCATCTCATTGAGACAATCTACAATCAAACTGGTTTGAGGTCACTAGGTCAAAGGTCAAGGTTACTGTGACCTTTACATTCAAAATATAACCTTGTTTCTAAAATAGCTTCTGTGCATCTTCAAAGTGCAGTAGGGGCATTGTGTTTAACAAACACAGTTCTTGTTTCATTATGAATTGCTTCAGCTTTTTTCAGTCGTTCTTGCTCTCTGGTCCTCTTCCTCACTTAATCCTTTTAAGAATTCAATAACATCTGTGGACGAGCTTTGGCTTTTCCTTTTACGCGTAAGAATAGGTCCTTTCAAATTCTCACCTGATTTTGAGCATGTATCACTGGCATCTTTTTTACGCTTTGCCTCTACAACATTCTCTCCTTCTTCAGTACATATCCCTGAAGAACTACAAGCAGAAACAGATCATGATGACGCTGAACTCGACAAACTGGAAGCTGATCCCACTGAGGTTGTTGACATAACAAACATAATTATGTTTTGTGTCATGGAGCTCTGCCAAAATGACATCTAGTTGCTCCTCCAACTCAAACGTTTTTCGGCTTTTCCCTGTAGATGCGTTGTTGTCTTTTACCCCGTGATAGGCAGCTACCAGGGTTTTTCATCGTCCCTTAACTTGCTTGACAGTGTACAAATAGCCTTGATCATTACTTTGCCTCATTATTTCTTCTCACACTGTCTTCTTTTTAATGAATGGATTTTGAAATTTGTTCTTGTTTTGATTGTACAAATCAATTAATAGAAGTGTCTGAAGTCTTGTCCACTCTTTTGTCTTTTAAAAATTAAGTTTCTTTGAAATTCATATCATATATTAAATTTGTTGTACGATGTTTGGTGAAACGGTCTCCAGGACTTACTTCACAAGGCTCACAAAGAAAAAAAATGAAAGAAAACAATAAATTCAAGTCCATTTTTCATATTTAATTTCGACCACACAGATTAAACAAAAGATAAAACCATATATAAATAATGCATCACTTCTATGCATACACGAGCAATAAGATTAAATTCAAGTAAATGTGCATCATTCAACATTAAATATGTGATCAGTTTATGGCATCTAATGTCACTTAGATAACTGTTCAGTCAATGATAATTTCTTTGATCAATAGCCCTTTCATGTTACAAAGAGCAGCAACAACACGTACATTTTTATCTGCATTTCTCAGCGATTTAATATTACATTTTGTAGACAAAAGTCTGTAAGACTTCATCGGCATAATGGCTCTTTCTACGTGGATTCGTTGGGCAGCTATCCGTCTGGAGTAGACTGTTGCTTCCTTTGAAAGTTGTGATTTACCCTTCATGAATGCAGGAATGTTCAATTTCACATGTTGACTACACATGTCCTCACCAATTGTAAATCCACGATCTGCCATGACCTCGTCACTGGGAGGTAATTAGTCCAGAAATCCACACATCTTTGTTATGTAATTGTCACTTGCTCTCGGGGACATACAATGGGGAAACATACATGATGAAACCATTTGGAGCTATTGTAATTAAATACTTTGCCGTGTTGTGGCTTTTGCAGGTACTCCATGTTTGTGCTCATACTTTCAATGAGAATGGCCGCTGTATATATACTTCAGAGCAATCAATTATGCATTGTCTTGGAAAAAGATGTAACACATGTCTTTGGTTATGTTCTTTGTATTGTTTCAAGAGGTTGCCAAACAATCCATGAATGATACACTTTACTTATTAACTGATGGGACACTCTGTGAAGTGTCTACCAATGCCTTCAAATGTCAGTGCCAATCTAAGTCGCAGCAAGACGGACAATATCTGGTTAGCCACACTCATTTTATAGGGCAGCTCCTGACCAAACTTACTCAATGTTGCCACCAGTGTCAGGAAAGTTGCCAAACTCAATCCAGTGTAAAACTGGGAAACAAAATCAGTTTCAATATATTCCGTACTAAATTCTGGAGAGTTATGTTGTATAGAGGTGTTCCAATTTTTGCGCTGTACCAATAACTGTGGTCAAGTGACACAATATCTATAGTCTGCGTGCTGCAATCAACCAACGTAGGTTTGCTGACATTTTTGCACATATCTGGGTATTTCTGACAGCACACAGATACACACAGATACACACAGATACTAGATAATCTAGTATTTTAGTAGCCACCATTTTTCAAGGTAAGATACCTTCATCTGTCAAGGCTGGCTAAAGAGGTGTTTCTAAATGAATATCCAGTACCTGCTGTTGTTACTTGGTGCAGACATTTTTGCTTTCTTATACTGGACGTCGTATCAAGAGTCTTCAACCAGGGGTCTTGGGGGTAATTGGCTGATATCCCATCTCAAGAACAGGAACCAGGTTCTGCGTAGTGGGGCGGCCATCGATAAAGTACTTGGAACAGACATGAAACAATATGAAAGAATAGTAATCACTATTTTATTGTCCCCTACCGGTGAAACTGGAGGGGACTTATGGTTTGCGCTGTGTGTGTCAGTCAGTCTGTCAGTCTGACTGTCTGTCACACTTTTCTGGATCCTGCGATAACTATAAAAGTTCTTCATACTTTTTCATGAAACTTGAAACCTGGATAGATGGCAATATGGAGATTATGCACGTCATTTCATTTTGTTCCGATGAAAATTCTGGTTGCTATGGCAACAACAAAAAAAAAATAAAAAAAATCTGACAATGGTGGAGTTTCAATGGTAGGGGACCATATTGCTTGACAATAGCCTTGTTTGTCCCCTACCGGTTTCACCGGAGGGGACTTGTGGTTTGCGCTCTGTCTGTCTGTCAGTCTGTCAGTCAGTCACACTTTTCTGGATCCTGCGATAACTTTAAAAGTTCTTAATATTTTTTCATGAAACTTGAAACATGGATAGATGGCAATATGGACATAATGCTCGTCATTTCATTTTGTTCCTATATGAAAAATTCTTGTTGCTATTGCAACAAATAGATAAGAAATACTGCTGAAAATGGTGGTTTTCTGGATCCTGCAATACCTTTTAAAGTTCTTAATATTTTTTCATGAAACTTATAACATGGATAGATGGAAATATGGACATTATGGGCATCATTTCATTTTGTTCCTACTTTAAATATTTTGGTTGCTATGGCAACAAAAAAATAATAATCTGACAATAGTGTCATTTCTGACAATGGTGTAGCCGTTAGGGGACTATAGTTTTGTTGTTCATACATCTTAACATTTTGTAAATATGAAAAAAAATGATTTAAGTTTCCTCATGGAAAACGTATACCCATATTGCATTGTAGCTTTTACATTGTATCATTACTTCATTATTCTCCCCCCAAATTTTTTGGAGGAGCATATAGTTGCCACTTCGTCTGTCCGTGCGTCTGTCTGTTTGTCCGGGCTATTTCTCAGCAATTAATGACCGGAATTGAATTAAACTTTATTGGAAGCTTCACTTCCAAGAGGAGATGTGCATATTATCAGCCGGTTCTGGTCGGATGATTTTTCACAGAGTTATGGCCCTTTGAAATTTTACATTAACTGTACATATAGTGCAAATCTTGTCCGGGCTATTTCTTAGCAACTCATGACTGGAATTCAATAAAACTTTATGGGAAGCTTAACTACCAAAAGGAGATGTGCATATTATGAGCCGGTTCTGGTCGGATGATTGTTCACAGAGAAATGGCCCTTTGAAATTTTCTATAAATTGTACATATAGTGTAATTCTTGTCCAAGCTATTTTTCAGCAACTTTTAACGGGAATTAAATGAAAGTTAATGGGAAGCTTCACTACCGACAGGAGATGTGCATATTATCAGCGGGTTATGGTCGGATGATTTTTCACGGAGTTATGGCCCCTTTGAAATTTTCTATAAACTGTACATATGGTGCAATTCTTGTCCGGGCTATTTCTCCCCAACTACTGACTGGAATTCAATGAAGCTTTATGGGAAGCTTAACTACATTGAGGAGATGCGCATGTTATTTGTGGGTTCTGGTTAGATGATTTATTTAGAGAGTTATGGCCCTTTGAAATTTTTAAGTTGCTAATTCATCCATCGTATTATTTTTTCCAAAGTTATGCCCCTCAAGAAGTTTCCTTTTATCTGAATATATAGTGCAATATTGTGACCAAAAAACAACTTTGGGGAGCATCACCCGTCTCCGACAGTTTCTTGTTTAAACATCCTGCAAAATATATAACTTTAATTTAGTCCTTTTTGTTGATAAATATTTGCCAACTTTGCTACTTTTATCAATTAAAACAATCCCAATCTGACCAGACTCCTTTTCCCAAAATGCACTTAAGAACAATTTTAATTATGTTACTTATAATCATATTTATAATTCTTAATCTTTCCCAATTTCATGGTTTATCTTGCTATTTTTCCCAATTTCATGGTTTATCGCGCTAATTTTCCCAATTCAAATGGAACAGGCTGTAACAAATAAAAGCAAAAAAAATCACTGTTTAAAGGCGGTACTGGTGTTCGATGTGAATCTGCTGCTGTTGCTAATTATGCCCCCCTTTGAAGAAGAGGGGGTATATTGCTTTGCTCATGTTGGTCTGATTGTCTGTCTGTCGGTCGGTCCGTCCACCAGGTGGTTGTCAGACGATAACTCAAGAACGCTTGGGCCTAGGATCATGAAACTTCATAGGTACATTGATCATGACTCGCAGATGACCCCTATTTATTTTGAGGTCACTAGGTCAAAGGTCACAGGTAAAGGTCACAGTTACTGGAAATAGGCATTTTAAGGATTTAGCATGGTTCAAACAAGGGAATCAACTACCATTTATGCATGTTCTTTTTGTTACAGCATTTGCCTCCCTTAAATTCATTTAAAATCTCATTTTACAGCAGAGATTCCAAATATGACCTGTAAATGAGCCCCATATTTACTGCCAGTGCTAGGTTACCTTTTCCCATTTGATCATTCTTAAGTATTGTTATTGTAATGCTATGTCACCACCACCGCCGCCCCACTGCCGCCACAGCCACCACCGCCGCCGCCACCACCACCACCACCACCACCACCACCACCACCACCACCACCACCACCACCACCACCGTTGTTCACAGTGACAAAAAACATATTCACACAATGGCTGCTACTACAACTTATAACCCATATAGGGGGGCATGCATGTTTTACAAACAGCCCTTGTTTTTTGCTTGTCTTGACCTTCTATATACTTAGAATGATCCCTATTTATGTATGTCAAGACAGCTTCAGGAATTTCAAAGCTGTCATCGAACAATGGAAATTAATTTTTTTGCCGCAGATGCTTTGGACACAAAACCAAATTTGTTGTTTTCCTTCGGCATTCATCATGGTTTTCATCTCTTGGTCTAGAAGAACTGCAAACCAGTCGTCTAGTGATGTGAAGTACTCCTTGTCATTATACAAATGTGGAAAGCATGAACTTCTAGGGAACGCAGGTCAAAGGAACTTCCCCTATTGCAACCTCCATTGGCTCCTCCCTCGTGGCCAATATGGGAAATTATATATTTGTGTGACTGTACGACACTTTCAAAAACCTCTTCACATGACATCCAATGGTACTGATACACCGGTCCTGGGTTTTACTCAACAGCATTTGAAAGATTCAACATCCGCTGGGAAAGGTTGACATGTTGTTGAATAAGCAGCTTTATCATTATGTAATGTAGACCGTCTTTTCCACTCATATGGCCCATAATCATCAGTCCAAACATCTTCATCCACATAATGGGGGGGGGGGAGATTATACAGTCCTTCACAATAAAAGGTGAAGCTCTAAGCTTAATGTTAATCTCTTTTTCCATTCTCTGATTGCTTAACGTGGCAACTTCAGAAGTGGCTAAGCAAAGCGTCTTCATTGGAGCCAACAACCCTGCATTCTGGACACAGAAAGTGCATCTTTTCTGCAGCTTCTTCAGCATAGGGCGACATTCAACACGTTACTTCTTTCCTCTTTTTCAGGAAGGTTCCACAGATGTTGGATGCCTTAGGTTCCACTCCAACTGTCTCAGCTAGCTCTACAACTATACAATACTTTGTACAGGCTGCTGTAGGACATCTCCTTCCGGCCCAAAATTGGTTTAAGTGACGGTTCTGTTCTTGTAGACTACAACCACCTTCTTCGGAATCTTGGGACGATGTGAAATCTTTTTTAATGGCTTGCTGACTGCATTTGCAACTGGAGTCTGAAACATTTGAACAACATCTGCGTATGACTACATTTGAGAAGCAGACACCATGGCTGGAGTGCAAACTGAAGGCCAGACACAATCGGGACCAATAGGCTCAGGTTCAATCTGTTCCACTTCAAGCAATTGCTGCATGTCTTCAAGGACCGTCTCTAAACAGCTTCGTGCGCCACTGACATTCAGGTGAAGGCCATCCACCATGAACATGTTCCTTGTCTTCTTTTACGCCAGAAACCTGACAAATAGAACACTATGATAGTAGTCCTGTAGCAATGAATTGGCTTGTCTCATCCGATCCTTCATGGTTATCAGGTGTCCTTTCGTTATACCACGTCCTTTTCTGTCATCAGCACACAGAGGAAGTACTTCTCATAAGACAACCTCGGTGTCTGGACTGACCTGATGAACCAAATCGCACAAGTCAGCTATATCGGGATAAAACACTGAATCATTGGTGAGAACATTATTGGACCCTAGATGAAGATATAGCTTCTGCACATTCATTTCCCGCAGTGCTTTCATTAATGTATGGAGGAAACCTCGACGATCACCAGAAAATATTGCACCGGAGATTGATAGGCACTGGACAGTCGCAGCTATATCTTCAAGAAGAACAGAATCAATCCGACTAACATTTGAGTCCCCAGAAATTAGATTGACTACCCTCCTGTTTTGGGCACCTGAAAAAATAAAAGGAAAACGCTTCCCCACACAAAGCTGCATCCTATTAATTTCATTAAGGCCAATGTCTGAAGAAACCAGATGACTACCTTAACACTACTAGTGTCACTAGACTAATAAGAGAAAAAAAACACCAAAAAAAGTCTTAAATGTGTCAAACTACTCGAAAGCATGTAAACACAACTGGCCAATCACACTAACAGAAAAAATTATTTACCACAAGTAGCAACTAAAAAAGATCTAGTTTTAAATATTGAATGTGTCAAAATTGCACTTTACAGCTCAGTGTTCAATGCAAGTAACACTTCACTGTAAACATGTCAAAAGCGTCGAGTTATTGCACTAGTGTATAACACACTTTAAGTTTCCAAATGCACAAAGCACGTGTTGTTCACTGATCACAACACACAGATGAACTGAAACTAAACAAAACTCCTTCGTTCGTAAACACTTGTCACTTAGTTGGGAAAATAAATTGCTGGGTGAATATCGCACCTGACACAGTCAAACTAAACCAAATCACAACATACCTATAATAATTGCAAGCAAAACACAAGTATAAAACTATATAAACACTGGGTTGACTTCTCAATCACGACTGAAATCTCAAGAAAGCTTCCGTAGCTGAATCGCAGCAGTGTAAGACAATGTGAATATTCAGAAGGAACAAATTTTAAAGTTGAAATATTCCTTCTAAGATTATTAGATAACACTGAGAACTGAAATGTGCTGTAGCAGCAGCATCCAATGTATTCTAACAGCTTTTTCACTCATATATGGAAGGTTTTCATAATTTATTTCTGAAATACGAGCCTCTTGAACTCTGGTTAGATCAACTTTTTATGCAAAATCAGAAAGCAAAGTCAGGGTAAATTCAGGAGGATATTACTGGAATGCCTTCAGTAATGAATTAAATTTCATTTCAACATAAAGCCCTTCTTTGATGAGGACTGCCATTTCTCCACTAACATTATTCAGGACCTTGTTTAACAGACCTGAAAATCCCCATTTCTCTCCACGAGTCTCTTTCATGGAGCCATTCCCATGGCCACTTGTTTTTCACACCACTTTCATGTTCTTTTGTGTTGTACCCCGGAGGCAAATACATGTTTTGATCGTTTTTTTGTGAAACGGAGTCAGATTCCCCATTTACTTCGAGTTATTCCGAGCGGTAAACCATTTCATAGACAAAGGAATCATAAATTATTGGCAGATTTCGCCAGAATATTCTAATGAGGTGGCGTCATCCTGCCTTCTGCACGGGCGGAGGGTCTTTTGGCAAGTATCCGTACCGATTCCTTTTGCGGGGAACATTGTATTTCGGCTCGTAGCCATTTTACAGTTTTGATGTTGAACTTTACGTCCGTTCAAAGTCAAAGGCAGGGGGTTAGCCCCCCCCCCAATATCTCCTCGGATTTAGACAATTTAAAAAAACAACCTGACTGAAGATCGAATTTACGGAAATCTGTAACATTATGGAAAACTTTCATCTATGAAGGTCTGATTGAAAAACAAGGAAATTAAACATGTAAAATGGTGTCGATAAACATAGACATACATGCACATAGTTTAAACATACCGTGATTAAACTGTATTTCCGTTGGTGGAAAATCTTTCTTCTTGATAGGAAGGTTGTAGGGCCTTTTAACATTGGCACAAGGGAGGAGAGGTTGGTTAATCAATTAATTCCAATCTAGTATTGTCTTAACACTTTGAATTATTAATAACTCTTTGAATTATTAATTTACGTTAAACAAACTAACTGACTAACTAACTAGACCATCTCAACAGTTGCACAATCTCATTTACAAAAACTTTTTATGGTTGCATGTTCATTATGTTAAAATGTCCAGTTTTAATTGACTCAGTCAAAGCAAGCATTTGTTCTGAGTTTCTTTTTAATTTCTTCATCTGAAAATTATTCCTGTTATTAGTTTGTGGCAGGCACAGTCATATTGTGCTACAAAATATGGCACCCATTACTGCACAGTGGTGTTATGCAGGTCTTGCAGCCACAATATTTGTCTTTAGGGGGACCCACATTGATTCGATGTCATGACTGAATTGAACTCTTGGTCCCAATAAAGATGTTCTCACTCCAATACCGTTCAATATTTGGAACTGTTTTGACGCATATAAAAATATTGAGAACTGAAAGCTGTGATTGCATCTGAAGCACCTGTTTTAGTCCAGCTTGGGTCATGCTTTCCTTCCGATTCCATTACAATTTTTAGCTCGGTTGTTTTTGGAGAAAACCCGAGGTATTGTCATAACCAGCTCGTCGTCCGCCGTCCGCATTGTGCAAGAAACCTCAACATTTTGTTAAGGTTTTGAACATCAGCTCTAAAATCAAAGTGCTTCAATCTACAACTTTGAAACTTCATATGCAGTTGCACCTTGATGAGTTCTACATGCCACACCCATTTTTGGGTCACTAGGTCAAAGGTCAAGGTCACTGTGACCTCTAAAACAACAAAACAATTCTAACAAGCTTTCATTTATTCAAAACTGCCCCCGCAGCCGAGCGTGGCACCCGTTATGCGGTGCTCTTGTTTTACAAATTTTCACTTTTCTTTCTTAAGCATGCTTTTCCTTTCTGCATCCTAAATGTAATTCCTTTGACAAGGACCTCGGTCAGATAGTATACAGTAATTTAATGGATGCGCAGTGAACAGTCAAAACTGTTGTCCCAAGGTATTAGGTCCACCTTGCAGTTGAGTTGACGATGTAGCTGGAGAAACCGTGGGTACAGTCTGGACTTCTTGCACTGTTCGAATGGTACTCGCTAAGCAATTCTCCTGTGACGCTGTTAATTCCAGGAAGTCTGCATTACCAACATCTGTATCATTATCACTGATGCTACTGCATGGTTCTGTAGTGTTATGTTCAGATGGAACAAGTGTATTGCCTGCACAATCTAACTGGCCAGCCTTTCCTGATAAACAAATACAGAAATTAAGAATGACATTTAACATTTGATACACTGTATAAGATCTTATCAATTTACCAGTGAATAATCACTTGTAAGAGAGACAAATCTTGTGACTAATACAGGTTGAATTGTCGCCCTTTAGCCATGAGTATTTGTTTTGATTTAATTTAAATGTACAAATAAAGATATTTGCATCATTTATTAATTTTGAAGAGGTTTTGAGTATTCTTATTTAAGTTGTAATATCACTTGTCAGATTGTTTTGCATTTGAACAGAAAAATTGAAGGTTATGAGTCATTTGATTTAAAAAGAAATTGGTCCAGTCTGTTGTGAGTGTTGTTAATCCGTCCTACTTAACTATGAATTTTTTTATGTCCCCCACTATAGTAGTGGGGGACATATTGTTTTTGCCCTGTCTGTTGGTCTGTCTGTCTGTCTGTTTGCGCCAGTATTTCAATATTCAAGATAGCAACTTGATATTTGGCATGCATGTGTATCTCATGGAGCTGCACATTTTGAGTGGTGAAAGGTCAAGGTCAAGGTCATCCTTCAAGGTCAGAGGTCAAATATATGTGGCCAAAATCGCCTTTTTTATGAATACTTTTGCGATATTGAAGATAGCAACTTGATATTTGGCATGCATGTGTATCTCATGGAGCTGCACATTTTGAGTGGTGAAAGGTCAAGGTCAAGGTCATCCTTTAAGGTCAGAGGTCAAATATATGTGGCCCAAATCGCTTATTTTATGAATACTTTTGCAATATAGAAGATAGCAACTTGATATTTGGCATGCATGTGTATCTCATGTAGCTGCACATTTTGAGTGGTGAAAGGTCAAGGTCAAGGTCATCCTTCAAGGTCAAGTATATGGGTCAAAATTGCGCATGTAATGTCACTTCTGCAATATTGAAGCTAGCAATTTTATATTTGAAATGCATGTGTATCTCAAGGAGCTGCACATTTTGAGTGGTGAAGGGTCAAGGTCAAGGTCATCCTACGAGGTCAACATCATATACGGGGACATTGTGTTTCTCAAACACATCTTGTTAAAAATTGCAAATGGTGAACCATATTTAGTTTAATATTGTTTCTTTTTATCTGAATCAGACTATTACTTTCTATGCCCCCGGTAGGGTGGCATATAGCAGTTGAACTGTCCGTCAGTCAGTATTTCAGTATGTGTGTATGTCAGTATGTGTGTATGTCAGTCTGTCCGTCACTCTGGAAAAAAACTTTAACGTCGGCCATAACTTGCATTATTGAAGATAGAAACTTGATATTTGGCATGCATGTGCATCTCAGGGAGCTGCACATTTTGAGTGGTGAAAGGTGAAGGTGAAGGTCATCCTTCAAGGTCAAATGTCAAATATATGGCGTCTGTCCATCTGTCCAAAAACTTTAACATTGGCCATAAATTTTTCACTATTGAAGATAGCAACTTGATATTTTGCATGCATGTGTATCTCATGGAGCTGAACATTTTGAGTGGTAAAATGTGAAGGTCAAGGTCATCCTTTAAGGTCAAATGTCAAATATATGGCGTTTGTCCGTCCAAAAACTTTAACATTGGCCATAACTTGTTCAATATTGAATATAGCAACTTGATATTTGGCATGCATGTGCATTTCACGGAGCTGCACATTTTGAGTGGTGAAAGGTGAAGGTGAAGGTCATCCTTCAAGGTCAAATGTCAAATATATGGCGTCTGTCCATCTGTCCAAAAACTTTAACATTGGCCATAAATTTTTCACTATTTAAGATAGCAACTTGATATTTGGCATGCATGTGTATCTCATGGAGCTAAACATTTTGAGTGGTTAAAGGTGAAGGTCATCCATCAAGGTCAAATATTAAATATATGGCATGTGTCTGTCCGAAAACTTAAACATTGGCCATAACTTTTTATGCGCCCGGTAGGGTGGCATATAGCAGTTGAACTGTCCGTCAGTCAGTATGTCAGTATGTGTGTATGTCAGTATGTGTGTATGTCAGTATGTGTGTATGTCAGTATGTGTGTATGTCAGTCTGTCCGTCCCGAAAAAAACTTTAACGTTGGCCATAACATTTGCATTATTGAAGATAGAAACTTGATATTTGGCATGCATGTGCATCTCACGGAGCTGCACATTTTGAGTGGTGAAAGGTGATGGTCAAGGTCATCCTTCAAGGTCAAATATCTAATATATGGCGTCTGTCCGTCCGTCCAAAGACTTAAACATTGGCCATACATTTTTCACTATTGGAGATAGCAACTTGATATTTGGCATGCATGTGTATCTCATGGAGCTGAACATTTTGAGTGGTGAAAGGTGAAGGTCAAGGTCATCTTTTAAGGTCAAATGTCAAATATATGGCGTCTGTCCGTCCACAAACTAACATTGGCCATAACTTTTTCAATATTGAAGATAGCAATTTAATATTTGGCATGCATGTGCATCTCACTGAGCTGCACTTTTTGAGTGGGGGAAGTTCAAGGTAATACTTCAAGGTCAAAGGTAAAAAAAAAAAAAAAAAATTCAAACCGGCGTTCTGATGAAGCTGCACATTGTGAGTGGTGGAAGTTCAAGGTCAAGGTCAAAATTCAAGGTCAAAGGTAAAACAAAATTGTAAAAAATTCAAAGTGGCGTTCTCATGAAGCTGCACACTTTGAATGGTGGAAGTTCAATGTCAAGGTCATCCTTCAAGGTCAAAGGTCAAACAATTTTTTATATTTTTTTTCAAAGCGGCGCAATAGGTGGCATTGTGTTTCTGACGAACACATCTCTTGTCATAAATTATTAAGAAAAGTTTGAACTAAAACTATTTACCAGATATGGCTTCTCCTAGGGTGCATGTCATCCTTTTCTTCTGATCTGCGTTAGTTTGGGCATAGCTTCGGATACTACTAGCCGACTTGTGTCCAGAAATTGTCATCACAGGATGGGCCTCAAAGCCATCCAGGAGAGTAATTGAAGTAGCTCGCAATTACTCAGTACATTTGTTCACAATCATTGGACGGTGTGTCATGGGAAAGAATTACGTCGATATCTCCAAGGTGAAAGTCACACTTGAGAAAATAGATTGAATTTGACACAAGGGGGGTAACTAGGAACAATCAGTAACAATGCACATTTTGAATTGTCTCCCATTATCAGACTGTTAAATTAAGGTTGCCATGACTAAAAATAGATTGAATTTTACACAAGGGGGTAACTAGGAACAATCAGTAACAATGCACATTTTGAATTGTCTCCATTTATCACCCTTAAAAAAAAATTAAAACCTGGTTTTGTGACAATTTTGTCCCTTATTGTTACATAATGATCTCAAATATCAATAATACGGTGGCTGTAGTCTGACTGGTTCACTGTCATATTCCACCAGCATAGTTTACACCCCAAAACCAATATTTACTCGGGCACAGTCTGGCATAATAATGCCCACCTGCTGTATGAAATTAACAATTAAAACATTCTGAATAAATACGGTATTTATTACCATGAAAAATCCATGTTTAGACATAAGATTTTTGTATTCGTCCTATAAGATAACAGATTTTGGGAAATTCACTCGTCCTTTCAAGATTTCACTCATAAATACCTGCTGATGCCTTCCATGGTCTGTTTTGTTTGATGATACCTTTGTACTTCTTTTTACAAAATACGGGGTACTTCAGGGATCTGTAGAGGGCCTATTTTTCACTTTATGACACCGTGATGGTTAACAAAACATTACAACGACATGTTGACGGCGTGACTCGTTCTTTATTCAATGAGCGCCTACCAGATAGTATTGATCAACACAGATCAAGGTTACAAACCAATAAAAATTCACAATAACATGATTAGTTACTTTTTATGCTCCCCTAAAAAAGAATTTTGGGGGAGCATAGTCGCCGCAACGTCTGTCCGTGTGTCTGTCTGTCAGTCCGTCCGTGCACAATTTTTGTCCGGGTTATTTCTTAGTAACTAATGACCGGAATTCAATTAAACTTTATGGGAAGCGTCACTACCAAGAGGAGATGTGCATATTATCAGCCGGTTCTGGTCGGATGATTTTTCACAGAGTTAATGCCTTTTGAAATTTCCATTAACTGTACATATAGTGCAATTCTTGTTCGGGCTATTTCTCAGCAACTAATGACCGGAATTTAATTAAACTTTATGGGAAGCTTCACTACCAAGAGGAGATGTGCATATTATCAGCCAGTAATGGTCGGATGATTTTTCCCAGAGTTATAGCCCTTTGAAATTTTCCATTGTACATATAGTGGAATTCTTGTCCGGGCTATTTCTCAGCAACTTATTACAGGAATTCAAGAAAACTTTATGGGAAGCTTCACTACCAACAGGAGATGTACATATTATCCGCCGGTTATGGTCGGATGATTTTTCACAGAGTTATGGCCCTTTGAAATTTGCCATTGTACATATACAATTGTAGTGCAATTCTTGTCCGAGCTATTTCTCAGCAACTTATCACGGGAATTCAATGAAACTTTATGGGAAGCTTCACTACCAACAGGAGATGTGCATATTATCAGCTGGTTATGGTCGGAGGATTTTTCACAGAGTTATGGCCCTTTGAAATTTTCTATAAACTGTTCATATAGTGCATTTCTTGTCCGGGCTATTTCTCTCCAACTACTGACTAGAATTCAATGAAGCTTTATGGGAAGCTTAACTACCTTGAGGAGATGCGCATATTTTGTCCAAAGTAATGCCCCTCAAGATGTTTCCTTTTATTTGAATATATAGTGCAATATTGTGACAAAAAACCTTTGGGGAGCATCACCCGTGTCTGACGGTTTCTTGTTTTATACTTACACTGTGTGATTGATTTTGCCTGTGTAAATATAGTGTTGAAGTTGAAATCCTTACAGTCAGAGTAGATATCAGCCCTGTCCCCACATCACAACTCCTGCCACTTTGTTAGTGTTACTGTCACATTGCAAAATACTGTCCATTAACATTGGTGTTACTTTGGAGAAAGGAACATTAATTTTGAAATGAATTTCAGGGTTTGGTCATTTTTGTATCCTTGAAGAAAGGGACATAAAATGTGCCTATTTCCACATGACTGTTAGTTAAGACCATGTCCATTTTTTTTTATTGAATGTGACAAATGTATTTAAAATACTGTGTATGCTATGTTCATGAATATATATATAGACAAAATTTATATTGATTGATTCTAGTGAATAATTTTTCAGATTTTGTATCACGAAGTCCTTACAAAATTGATTTGAATGGTTTGGAAAGAATGTTTATGTGTTGGCAAGTTTAACGTGATATATAATTGTTTAAGGTACATTTATGTGTGCAACTTAATTGCCACGATAACTTACAAGATTTTGCCAAATATTTTAATGTTATACCTTATTTCAAGGTTCTTAAAGCTTTTATAGTTTTCATTTTTTTTTTCTTATCAATTTCTGAGAGCAGGGTTTATCTCTAGTTTCTTAATCTTTTGGAAATTTTTCAGGGAATATAATTGGTTGATAATTTTGTCTTGTAATTTGCCAATAAAATTGCAAATAATTATATTTTTAAAATAGCAAGTGCAGAGTTAAATTACTGCACATGATGTACTGGAAAGTCTAATATAAATGGTTAAGTCCTAGAAGATATGCACATTAAGTTCATTACAACAAACATTGATTTTCATCTTTGAATTCAAATATTTATCTCTGTAAACACTTGTTTAAAACTATCTCAGTTTTGAGTACCATAATATTTCTCAGTTCTTTTTTGCACAAATAGTTTTGCTTTTTTAGTTTTTACTATGTAAGTTTTAAGTCAAGATATTGCTTATAAATATTTTGTTTGTTTGAATGAGTTGGAAATAATTCAAAATAGTCTTGGATGCAGAGAACAACATTGCAGTCCAAATATATTCAAGCCGTTTCTTTTGAATCCAGTTCTTTCTTTTTTCCAACATTGCATGCCACACAGAATCTAGCTCAGACATGGTGAAAGCCCATCATACATTATGGACGAAAATTTAAATAGGCCGACGTTAGAATGCTAGATCATCAGGCTTACTTTCTGGTAACATTTGCTTTCAAATATTGTAACCCACTTGCAGTTTTCACAACCACATTATTTTGAGGTTGCCGGATTATGATATTTCCGAAAATAAACAAAATCATTTTTGTTGATTTCTCAAGTTAGTTGTACACTGCTGCATTGATAGATTCTGAGAATTATTCCAAATGTAAACTGAGCGCCTCAAGTTTTCACCGAATGACATTAGGCTCAACAATTGGTTATGTTTAGGCTGCGTTGCACACATGTCGCAAAAATTTCAAGATGGCGGATGATTTAAAAAAATTACGATGCTCAGCAAAAATGACAAATAACAATCAAATTAAAACGACAGACATCATAAACTTAGTATGGATTAATGAAAAGCGAGTATCATTCAATGATGGATAAAATGTTTTAGGTACAATTAACAAATTGTAATGAGAAATTTATGTATTGAATGTAACAGAATGAGTGTTTGTAATTTGGAGTTTATTCTACTCATGAAGAAAAATACATCAAGCAAGATTATCATTGGAAAATAGAAACAGACAAACATGGTTTGATTTATTATGCGCTTTGCACATGTCGGTCAGTCGGTCCTTCCACCAGGTGGTTTCCGGATGATAACTCAAGAACGCTTGGGCCTAGGATCATGAAACTTCATAGGTACATTGATCATGACTCGCAGATGACCCCTATTGATTTTGAGGTCACTAGGTCAAAGGTCAAGGTCACGATGACCCAAAATAGTAAAATGGTTTCCGGATGATAACTCAAGGTCAAAGGTCAAGGTCACAGTGACCTGAAATAGTAAAATGGTTTCCGGATGATTACTCAAGAACACTTGGGCCTAGGATCATGAAACTTTATAGGTAAATTGATCATGACTCGCAGATGACCCCTATTAATTTTCAGGTCACTAGGTCAAAGGTCAAGATCACAGTGACCCGAAATAGTAAAATGGTTTCCGGATGATAACTCAGGAACGCTTATGCCTATGATCATAAAACTTCATAGGTACATTGATTATGACTCGCAGATGACCCCTATTGATTTTCAGGTCACTAGGTCAAAGGTCAAGGTCACGGTGACCCGAAATAGTAAAATGGTTTCCGGATGACAACTCAAGAACGCTTTTGCCTAGGATCATGAAACTTGATAGGTAGATTGATCATGACTCGCAGACGACCCCTATTGATATTCAGGTCACTATATCAAAGGTCAAGGTCACGGTGACCTGAAATAGTAAAATGGTTTCCGGATGATAACTCAAGAACGATAATGGCTACGATCATGAAACTTCATAGTTATGCCCCCCTTCGAAGAAGAGGGGGTATATTGCTTTGCACATGTCGGTCTGTCGGTCGGTAGGTCCTTCCACCAGGTGGTTTCTGGATGATAACTCAAGAACGCTTGGGCCTAGGATCATGAAACTTCATAGGAACATTGATCATGACTCGCAGATGACCCCTATTGATTTTGAGGTCACTAGGTCAAAGGTCAAGGTCACGGTGACCCAAAATAGTAAAATGGTTTCCGGATGATAACTCAAGAACGCTTAGGCCTAGGATCATGAAACTTAATAGGTAGATTGATCATGACTTGCAGATGACCCCTATTAATTTTAAGGTCACTAGGTCAAAGGTCAAGGTCACAGTGATCCGAAATAGTAAAATGGTTTCCGGATGATAACTCAAGAACACATAGGCCTAGGATCATGAAACTTGATAGGTAGATTGATCATGACTCGCAGATGACCCCTATTGATTTAAGGTCACTAGGTCAAAGGTCAAGGTCACAGTGACCCCAAATAGCAGGGTTCGCCAAAACTTGAAAAATCTGTCAGTCATTTGGACTGAGAGACTTGAAATTTTGTCAGTCCGAATCAGTTTCTGTCAGTCCCACTGTCCGACTAAACTATAACAGCAAAACACAACAAAAGAGAGTACCTTTTAGGTGTTAATTGGTTTTGATCAAATTAGAATACAATAAGAACATGTCCAAAGTCGATATAATGAAACAATTATTATATTAATAATAAACCACATATAAACCAAAGGCATGTCAAACTGTTTTTAGCCTCCACAGCTCTACAAATCTGTGTTGTTGAAAAGTTAGGGTGACATCCAATCAAATTTGACTAAATTGCACACACCCATTCACACTACCTTGGATGACTTCAATTTCTGTTTATTAGCCAATTTCCCAAGTTCTAAAACAACACCTATTGTTAAAATATTTTCTCTAAGCTGAGGTGGTTGATTTCCAGGTTCAACTAAATTAATGTCTTTCACACATATTACCTGATAGAAAGGCCCATGATAATTATCACCATCCATTCTTGTTGTCTGAAATAACACAAAACATAATGTTACAATCTCTGAACAACAAATTGAAACATGTCCGAATTTTAAATTATCCGAAATATAGTACATTGGGTGATTTCAGAAATTGTTGGTATGTCAATTAAAATATATCCTTCGTAGAACAATATAATAATGAAACTATTTAACAGAAATGCTAACAAATGCCTGTTGAAACAAGTTTTCATGCGGTTTTTGTTGTGGGGAAATTAAATGGAACAAACAAAATGGCGGACGCACCCGTTTGCTTTTTAAACAAAGACCGTTGATTTTGAACTCGCATGTGATAGTCAATTCTAATCCAACCTTAAACATCAAAAAAAAATGAAGGTAACAAAAAAAGGATTTTGACAGAAGTTGAACAAAACGCATTTACCTTCTTTTAATCCATTAGTACATTATACACTTTGAGTGATCTTTTTGAAACCATTTTTCATCCGATTGTGTCGGTCAGTCGGACCGATTATCTTAAATCACTTGTCGGTCCCGAAAAAAATTTGCCTGTCAGGACCGGCGGACCGACGGTTTTGGCGAACCCTGAAATAGTAAAATGGTTTCCGGATGATAATTTAAGAACGCTTATGCCTAGGATCATGAAACTTTGTAGGTAGATTGATAATGGCTGGCACATGACCCCTATTGTTTTCAGGTCACTCGGTCAAAGGTCAAGGTCACAGTGACCCGAAATAGTAAAATGGTTTCCGGATGATTACTCAGGAACGCTTTTGCCTAGAATCATGAAACTTCATAGGTACATTGATCATGACTCGCAGATGACCCCTATTGATTTTCAGGTCACTAGGTCAAAGGTCAAGGTCACAGTGACCCGAAATAGTAAAATGGTTTCCGGATGATAACTCAAGAACGCTTATGCCTAGGATCATGAAACTTGATAGGTAGATTGATCATGACTCGCAGTTGACCCCTATTGATATTCAGGTCACTATATCAAAGGTCAAGGTCACGGTGACCTGAAATACTAAAATGGTTTCCTGATAAAAACTCAAGAACGATAATGGCTACCATCATGAAACTTCATAGGTACATTGATCATGACTTGCAGATGACCCCTATTGATTTTGAGGTCACTAGGTCAAAGGTCAAGGTCACGGTGACCCGAAATAGGAAAATGGTTTCTGGATGATAACTCAAGGAGCGTACGCCTAGGATCATGAAACTTCATAGGTACCTTGATCATGACTCCTAGATGACCCCTATCGATTTTGAGGTCACTAGGTCAAAGGTCAAGTTCACGTAGTCCAAATTTTTGACGCTCTTAAATATTAAGCTACTTTTTATATGGGTAATATTTGGAGCGTACAAAGGGTGAAAGACCAATTATGTGGTGGGAATTTTTTGTTCTTCGTCTATATTGTTGCGCAAGGATTTTGTGCGCAACATTCAAGCCCCGATATAAGACACTTAATAACAACGGATTGCAATAATATTTACATACCTGTGTAGATAATTCATTTCTCGATAATGTTCCGTAAAAATTATGTAATGACACTTTGAATTTTGCACGCCTGAGCAATTTAAATCCAACCACTATTCAATTTTTCAATATCTCGATTCGCTCGCTGTGTAGATATTAATCGATAACACAACCTCGATGTTAAGCATCTGGTTTAAAGTGGAAGAATAAACAGCGTAAAATACAGTTTGTGTTCGTCTGTTGTGGTGCAGCGCGTTACATAGTAAACCGATGTTATACTTTTCTGGATTAATTTAGCATTGTTTTTTTCTAAATTGACAATTAAAAAGTTCTGAAATAAAGTACATCTTTTATTTTTATACTGTACATAAATAATATTGATACAGATCGTACAGTATACCGTCCTTTGTAACGTAGAATGTAAGTACATAAAACAACACAGACAGAGGGGCGAAAAAGACATGCATAAACACTTCCTGAAACTTAGAACAGTGAATAGAAACTGCACCATATCTGTTTTGAACATATGCTTATTAAATCGACAAAGATTAGCATACTAGATCTATTTAGGTAAAAGTCGGTGTTAAAAGCTTATGTTAAATAAAATTACGCGTACACGTTACACCGTAATGCCTTCTTCTGATTGGTTCATATTTAAATCAGTTTCATGACATGGCTACAGGTCAGTGATTGTTTTGCGATTTAAGCAGAAGTTTAACTGAAGAATTTATGCCTTTCTAACTTCGAATCGACGATATTTGATGTAAAAATGAACTTCTGAATTAAAACTGAATGAGTTGGTAATGTTATTTTGCAATTTTACGCAAATTGATGAAAATTTAAACTTTCTGGTTTCCACCACAAAAAAGGTCCTTCAACGATGAGACGTTCCAAAGAATTTAGCCCATATAAAAAGTATCTCTAAATTCTTTGCGCGTCTTATAAATGAGACTAAAGTTCACGGTGACCCAAAATAGTAAAATGGGGGTTTGTTATGGATCAGAAATCCACTAGACAATCGCCTGTGGAATCGGTGTGTGGACGGTGGGGAAGTCCATCCATTTTTACGACTAGGCTCTACATCTAGGCCTGTCTCTACATCCACAATCTTGAGTATGGACACAATAATGTGGTATTCATATACTTAAAAAAGCCAAATCAAAAAAGCTACTTCAAAAAGCCAAATCAAAAAAGCACAACAATTATTCTTCCTGCATTAAAAGCTGCATACTGACCTAATGGATCAGTAAATTTGTCGCAGATTCTCCACACACAGCAGCAAGGGACAACTCGCCTTACACCTGTCCCTAGCCTGCCATGCTGCTATATAACAAACTGTCTATAGGCAGCATGTCTGTTTGCTTTTGCCTCATCACAATTCATCAGGATACACCAGAACTTCTCTCAGATACGTTCTTGCAATTTGCAGAACTCCTTGTTCAAGACCATGCTGGTCCATTTGCTGAAATATAATAATACTTTAACTAATTGTTATGTAATGCAGTTATTTTCCATTATATGTGGCATGATAGTGAAACAATGAAACTCCATACACATTTCAAAGAGCAAAACTCTTCAACCAAAAATCCTTTATATCAGGCGATAGACACATTGCTCAACATTGTTATATACCAGTAATACCATTGCATGGGAAAAACTGTAAAGCGCCTTTGAACGCACATCTCGAGTATGAAAAGGGCGCTATATAAATGTGGCAAAAAAATAATAATATATTTTCTCTGCCCTAGACATGTGCTTTCAAAACTTTTCAAATATCTTTGCTCTGTCTTCTTCCGTCAATAACTTACAGTTTGTATCTTTTCTCTTATCACACTTTTTTCCACAGCCAGATGGACAAAGAAACCTGCCAGCTCGTTCTGAGCAATATTCCTTTACACCCTGTTTTTTTAACACCTTCATAATTCTCTCCTCACATTCTTTTTGACTACCTCCACATGGTCAACGTTGTTATTTTCATGTGTGTCTGAACTCGGACCCTGGGAACAGAGGCACATGCAGCAAGGACATAGCTATGCATTTTTAGCTCACCTGTCACGAAGTGACATGGTCAGCTAATGTGACTGTGTGATGTCCGGTGTCCGTATGTGCGTGTGTTGGTGTGTGCATGCGTGCGTGTGTCCGTCAACAATTTGTTTGTGTAGACAGTAGAGGTCACAGTTTTCATCCAATCTTTATGAAATTTGGTCAGAATGTATATCTTGATAAAATCTGGTTTGGGATTGTATTTGGGTCATCTGGGGTCAAAAACTAGGTCACTAGGTCAAAAACTAGGTCACATAATAGGTCAAATAATAGAAAAACCTTGTGTAGACAATAAACGTCGCAGTTTTCATCCAATCTTTATGAAATTTGGTCAGAATGTTTATCTTGATGAAATCTGGGTTGGGATTGTATTTGGGTCATCTGGGGTCAAAAACTAGGTCACTAGGTCAAAAACTAGGTCAAATAATAGAAAAACCTTGTGTAGACAGTAGAGGTCACAGTTTTCATCCAATCTTTATAAAATTTGGCCAGAATGTTTATCTTGATGAAATCTGGGTTGGGATTGTATTTGGGTCACCTGGGGTCAATAACTAGGTCACTAGGTCAAATAATAGAAAAACCTTGTGTAGACAATAGAGGTCAGAGTTTTCATCTAATCTTTATGAAATTTGGTCAGAATATTTATCTTGATGAAATCTGGGTTGGGATTGTATTTGGTTAGTCAGGTGAGCGATTCATGGCCATAATGGCCCTCTTGTAATACTAAAAAAATTGGGCGACTTTATCTTCGATTTTCTGGGCTCGTAGGACGAAATCTCGGGTTTAAGAGCGAAATCGCTCTAGTCGCCCGTAGGGTAGTCCCTGAACTTGTCGTTTGACGTGTTATTAATGACGTCATGAATCTGCACACTTAATATTTGTAAAAAATGTTTTTTTGCTTTTTGTGTTGCATTTTGTGTTTAAAATATATTACATCTTGGAATCAAATTGTTTTTTTGTTGAATCTAATTCGATTTTACTAACAATGATTACTTTATAGTTGATTCCAAGTAATATGACTAACGTATTCTCCTAGCCTAACTCTTCAATACAATGGGCCCTTACCATAGATAACGACACAAATTAGTCTTCTTTAGTAAGATACGTCTGATCTCTACGAGGATAGCAGCTTGACTACCCAGAATACATTCAATATGAGGATAAAGTCCGAGCCAATCCAACAATGAGGTTACAACGCACCAACAATTAGTGGAAATCTACTTTCCACTACACTCTCTCCCTCTTTGTCTTAAAGGATTCGTTGATGTTCTTGAAATTTACTTTCCAGCCTTAGAATGAATTAGTCATCTTTTCATCTTTGTGAATCCTGTCTTAATCTGGACAGAAGAAATGTTAACTCAGACTGAAATTACTCACATCTGAAGTGATCTCAAAACAATTGTGTTTCCCATCCTGTCTTAATCTGGACAGATTTAATGTTAAATCAGACTGAAATTTCTCAGAAACTGATCTGAACTGGAAAAGAAGGACATAACCTAAGCATTATATAAACGTCTTGCATTGGTGTTAGCCAACTTTAAGACGTCAGTCGAGGCCATCCCACGTATCCCACCGACTCCGGCTGCCACACCTCCCAGATGACATGGGCAGCTATATTGGCCCCTGGATGGAAGGTATGGTGAGTCCGTTTCTAGCAGAATCTTGTCGTTGGGAATGCAACAAACCGCCTGCCTCTTTGCCTCACTCTTAGCTACCTTAGTCAGCCCAAAGTGTACATAGGGGAACTCTTTGATCCACATTTCAACAGCCAGTACACTGCCTGTAAAACAGTGTACATGGATTTTCTGCTCTCTGGAAATCACTTCTTTGAGATGATAAAGGATCAGTGACATATCTTCTCCTTCTCTATCTTGGGCTCTTCTGTTATGTAAAACCAGCACCTGATCAGATCTTAGGAATCCCAAAGCCTTATCTTACACAACGTGTTGTTGTGCCCAATGTGTTGGATCTTCTGTATGGTCAATACCGACCTCCCTGAAGACTGTGATTTAAGATATCTTCTCAAAGACTTTCCAATCATCTTCGCTAAAGGAAGATGCCCGACGTGGATGAATTCCAACTGCAGATATCACCCCCTGGGATTTCAACCGGGTAACTTCTTCCAGAGAAGGATATGATGGAGGATCGCAAAATACTGCTACTCCTCCCAATCATTTTGACTTGGTAGGATTTGTCACCAGGAGTCAGGTTAGCAGCTGCTGCCAGTCTTATTTCTGTCAAACCCGCCATAGCAAGGGTTCGATTCATATTGAAGTGACTATCCCATGCTTCAGGCCATTCTAGTGGTTCAGCTACTGGAAAAGTATCAGTTGGCCATTCGGGCGCATACATAATATAATTGGTGCATTAAAAATTATATGAGTGGGAGATTTAATTATAAAAAAACAAAGCGACGGAATCGTATTGCGAATTCTAAACACTGGTCTGCTGAGTCGAAATGTAGGTGGAAAATAATCGTTGCTTGGCTACCGCTGGCACACTGTGTTGAATTGTGCACTTCCATTGGTTGATAGATGCCACATGTCAGCAAACTGTGTATACGCCATCAGAAAGTGTTGAAAACATTTGTCAACATATTTTGTTACGATTTTCAAACGTTTTTAATAAAAAATAAAAGTGTTTAAACATGTCAAAGTGTAAAGCAGGAAAGGAGAGCACCGAGGGACTAACTCTCCTACATTTTTTAAAAACAAAAAAACAAGGGAAAGGACTTCTGATTGGGAAGGTGGATTGGAAAAACAGCAGATGCTTCGGCCGAAGCCAGTAGGCATTTAAGTAGACCTCAAGAGCTGAAATTTGGGCTATGAGTTGGGCCTTCTCGCGACTTACCGACTCCTCCAATACTGGCATATTTGCCCGCCTTCCGTGTGGGTCCATGGGACTACTTGCGGTTGACCGCCCCTCCCAACCATTTTCCGCTCCGTCCCAATACCACAGGGTTTTTCTAAATAATGCGGGTTCTTCCCATCAGGGTCTCTTACGTCATCATCGTAGTCTAAGGTAATATCAGAGTCACTAGGATATTCATACTCGTCTAGATTGTCTTCCAGGGTGACTATTTGATTATTTGAACTACTTGATCCTCCATTTGTATTTATAAATTCGGTTTGTATGTTTTGATGAAGAGGTGGTGATTTCAAATCTTGATGTGGTAATGCACCGCTTTTCAAAAGCAACTGCAGGGGATTTTCTGCCTATTTTGGGAAAAGGAGTCTGACCAAGTTGGGAATTTTTTATCGACAAAATTGTCCATTTTGGGAATTTTTGCTTCGATGAAACGGCTCATTTTGGGAAAACATTGTGAATTTATCATGCCTAAATAAGTCAGTGGTTTAACAAATAAATTTGTTTTCATTTGTTATTTTGTCTTCTTTATATAAACACATGCAATATTGGGCATGTTCAACTTTTAATAAAAGTACTGCAATTTTGTTTTTCAGTTACCGTTACACTCTGAAATAAGAACTGCACAGTCAAAAACTTATAGCAGATATTTTTTACCAAACCAAACACTGGTTAGTCACACATGTTACAGCATAATTTTTCTCTGTTTTTGAAAGCATCACACAGCTCCTCCAATGTTTTGTCATTCAGGTCTAGACCTTCAATGCAGGTAAGCATTAGATGAATAAGTTTGGTTTGTGTGAATGTGCTGCGTAATGGGGAGCACAGCAGGTTCATGGTGCTGAATCCTAGCTCAACCACAGAAGTGCTAGTTGGTATGATACACATTATCTGGACGATTTGGAACATTAATAATCTAATAATCATAGATCAAAAGACACTTCTTTCTAAAAAAAAAAAAAAAAAAAAAATTAAAATAAATATTTATTTTTTTGGAATTGGGAATTCTTTTTTAAATTTCGGTTTGGGATCGGGTCCGTTTGCTTTGGGTACGCCTCTGTTTTCCATAAGCGCAGACAATGCTGAAAAATCCCTGAACTGGGACCTTTTTGACTGTATATTCATAATCGCTTGATTTTAATTTTTATTTTCAGATTCTACATGTTTATCAGTTTTAGTTATTTCACTTCCTGTAACTGTGAATTTTCAAGATTCTGAGTTAAGGTCACTTTTTGTCCCTCGGAGAGACATTTGTACCCCTTGAGAATATTTTGTTTTTTCTAAGTTTATGATCTCAGGCATGAGAGTGCAAAAATAAAAAATCAGCTGAACTTTTTTTGTCACCAATCCATCAGCTAATCAATTCAGAGATGCATATATACTTGATTCTTTGTGAATCCAAAACTAATTCTTAACAATTTGCATGATATATACACTTCAAAGCAGATGCACAAGATCTCACAATTTTCCCATAGGGTTATTTAGGTATAGACCTGACCATTGTATTCTATCAAGTACATACTATTGATTGCAATCCTTATAGCCATGAACATATATGAACCTTAAATACAGTCTTCACGCTAAATATTTTAGCCAAATAGCCCTTCGGGCTAATACGATGGAATTTTGAATAGCCCGAAGACATGTTCAATAGCCCGAGGAGGTCAATTTAAATCTTATGACTTTTTTGGCCAGGAACACCAAAATAGTTATTAACAATCAGAAAATCTACTTCCATTAGTAAAAACAGATGCATGTGATTACAGTAATAAAGGGTATAATGTTTCCTTTTGAAATGCATTTTATACAAAATGCACCAGATAATTATGCTGTTTATTGTAACTTTATTATTACACATGTTCTCATTCAATGATTCCATTAATCAGTTTGACCGGTGTTTTGTTTTATTTTAAAGCGAATTATTATCATGTTTAAAAAATATCCGAAAAACTTCAAAAATACATCAGCCTATTAAAATAACAGATTATTATCGTATTATTACTAGGACAATCGCCGGTGAATTTCTGAATTGTCGGCATGTGACTTCAGAACAAAAGGCCACTGGGTGTGTTAATTGCCCAATCTACAAGTGACAATGTCTGCTTCTTTAATTTACTCCCGATGTTTTGATAAGCATGTGTCAACCGTGAAAAGTATTGTATATTTGTAAACAGATTATAAGTAGCAAAATAGGTCACGTAGCAGAACGAGATTACAGAATAAACGAAAGTACTACAATTATTAATAATACATTAAAAAAACTTATTCTAATGCGCAAAAATAATTGATTAAAACACATGGAAACCTACCTGTAATAAGTATCAATTTGTTTTAACCCAATGCGTACAATATCCCTTACAGACTCTTTAATTTTTATTGAAAAAATTACTTGTCCATTTTTCATGAATTATAAATACATTTTCGGAAAACGCTTCTCAAATTAAATACGCTTCTAGATTGGTCATTATTTTAAAACATTACGAAGTGCCCGATGCGCGAACATCCCGGAACGTGATCTACACATGTTCAGTTTGAATAACCTCATCTTGGTTGGGCGTCAATTGCATCATTACTTTAAATAGCAACATACCCGGATGCTTACACGACAGTTTAGAAAAATGGCGGCCGCATGCTTTAAAACGTCATTTTAGGCATTTAAATAGCAAATTTAAACGTGCTTCTTAAAAACGCGTATACATCAGGTTATTGATATGACGCTCAAATATTTAATCGACCGATCGGGCTATTTTATTAGCATTTAGGATCGACCGACCGGCCCAAGAATCGACTCGGGCTTCGGGCTTATAGGCTAATTCGAAGACTGCTTAAATACCATATTTTAAATCCCAAAAGCAATTCATTTTCTACTCACAGAAGAGCAAATTGTATTAGTTGCTTTTGTTAATAACTACACATTTCATTCATAATGTAAAACATCCAGTTTCAGTCTCACAGGTTAATTTTGGGTAATTCACTTTAGAAACTGTTACTCAAATTAATTTGAAATTACTAACTTAATTGGAATTTATAATACATAAAACAACTGACTCCTTAGAATCTAAAGCAATATTATTTACTTTTATGTGCAATATTCTTGATAAAAGCTTCAATATTAATGTCCCCTACCGGTTTCACTGGAGGGGACTTATGGTTTGTCTCCGTGCAACTGTCTGCCTGTGAGTCTGTCTGTCACACTTTTCTTGATCCTGTGATAACTTTAAAAGTTCTTCATATTTTTTCATGAAACTTGAAACATGGATAGATGGCAATATGAAAATTATGCATGTCATTTTATTTTCTTCCTACGTCAAAAGTTCTGGTTGCTATGGCAACAAATATATATTTTTAGCTCATCTATTTTTTGAAAAAAAATTATGAGCTATTGTCATCACCTTGGCGTCGGTGTCGGCGTTGGTGTCCGGTTAAGTTTTGCGTTTAGGTCCACTTTTCTCAGAAAGTATCAATGCTATTGCATTCAAACTTGGTACACTTACTTACTATCATGAGGGGACTGGGCAGGCAAAGTTAGATAACTCTGGCGTGCATTTTGACAGAATTATGTGCCCTTTTTATACTTAGAAAATTGAAAATTTCGTTAAGTTTTGTGTTTAGGTCAACTTTATTCCTACAGTATCAAAGCAATTGCTTTCATACTTGCAACACTTATTAACTATCATAAGGGGACTGGGCAGGCAAAGTTATGTAACTCTGACTGGCATTTGGACGGAATTATGGGCCCTTTATACTTAGAAAATTGAAAAAATTATTAAGTTTTGTGTTTTGGTCCACTTTACCCCTAAACTGTCATAGATATTGCTTTCATACTTGGAGCACTCGCAAACTATCATAAGGGTACAGTAAAAGGACAAGTTGCATAACTCTGGTTGTCATTTTTACGGAATTATGGCCCTTTTTTGACTTAGTAACTTTGAATATATGGTTAAATTTTGTGTTTCGATCCACTTTACTTCTAAAGTATCAAGGCTATTGCTTTCAAACTTCAAAAACTTTCATGCTATCATGAGGTTACTGACTGTACCTGGCAAGTTGAATTTTACCTTGACCTTTGAATGACCTTGACTCTCGAGGTCAAATTATTAAATTTTGCTAAAAATGCCATAACTTCTTTATTTATGATTAGATTTGATTGATACTTTGACAAAACTACTCTTACCTGACACATCGCAATAGACTCCACCCAAACCATCCCCCATGTCCTTCCCCCCTAACCCCCCCCTCCCCCGATTTTTTATTTTTTTATTTTTTTTATTTTTTTAAGATCATCTCACAAATGACCACCACCCCCTCACACTATACTATACCCCCCCACCCACCCCCGAATCCCCCCCTTCTATTTTTATGTCCCCCACTATAGTAGTGGGGTACATATTGTTTTTGCCCTGTCTGTTGGTCTGTCTGTTGGTCTGTTTGCGCCAACTTTAACATTTTGCAATAACTTTTGTTATATTGAAGATAGCAACTTCATATTTGGCATGCATGTGTATCTCATGAAGCTGCACATTTTGAGTGGTGACAGTTCAAGGTCAAGGTCATCCTTCAAGGTCAGAGGTCAAATATGTGGCCAAAATCGCTCATTTTATGAATACTTTTGCAATATTTAAGATAGCAACTTGATATTTGGCATGCATGTGTATCTCATGGAGCTGCACATTTTGAGTGGTGAAAGGTCAAGGTCATCCTTCAAGGTCAGAGGTCAAATATATGTGGCCCAAATCACTTATTTTATGAATACTTTTGCAATATTGAAGATAGCAACTTGATATTTGGCATGCATGTGTATCTCATGGAGCTGCACATTTTGAGTGGTGAAAGGTCAAGGTCATCCTTCACAAGGTCAAGATCATCCTTCAAGGTCAAACATCATATAGGGGGACATTGTGTTTCACAAACACATCTTGTTTTTTTTTATTTTATAAGATCATCTCACAAATGACCACCACACCCTGACACTATACTATACCTCCCCCCCCCACCCCACCCCCCCACATTTTTTTTTTGAAACGGTTAAAAAACACAAATATTTATTTTTATTATTTATGTTTGAAATAACGTTCAACCATCGCACCCAAGAATTCCCTCCCCCCCCCCATTAATTTTTTTTTTTTTAAAGATCATCTCACAAATGGCCAGCAACACAAATATTTATTTTTATTATATTATGTTTGAAATACTGTCCAACCATCGCACCCAAATTATTTTTTTTTTCCGCATTTTTGAAAGATAATGTAATAAATGTCCACGCCCCCACACTATACTCCCCTCTTCAATCCACCCCTCCCTCCTTTGTGATTGAAAATGAGAGTCCCTTCACCTTTGAAAAGAAAATAGATGAGCGGTCTGCAAGGCGGTGCTCTTGTTTTTAATTCTCACAATGGTGGAGCCGGTAGGCGTCATAATTATATAGTCTTGTTTACTGTGATTATTTTTTTTTTGACAATCAACCTACCTTTTTAGCTCACCTGAGCACAACATGCTCATGGTGAGCTTTTGTGATCGCCTTTTGTCTGTTGTGCGGCGTCCGGCGTCAACATTTACCTTGTTAACACTCTAGAGGCCACATTTATTGTCCAATCTTCATGAAATATGGTCAGAAGATTGTCTCAATGATATCTTGGATGAGTTCGAAAATGGTTACGTTTGTTTGAAAAACATGGCTTCCAAGGGGCGGGGCTATACCGTGATGCCACAAGCTATACGAAACGAGAAAGCATTTCCGAAATTTTAACAAAAACAAACAATTCTTAAAATAAACAACAATTAAATCTTCACGCAGAAACTGTAGAAACAAAACATAAAGCACATCACGCTCGATGTACGACATGTCAAATGATTCTGGAATTAGGGTAAACAATAGAAAATAATGACGATTGTTAACAATCAAGTTACAATGTATGCAAAATTAATACTTCTGCTATGTTCATCATTAGACCCTCTTTCCCCTACATCTTCTAAGGTAGCATCATCCACATCAGTATCCTGTAAACACAACAGCTAGCGTTATTAATTGACCTTAATATCAATATTCCCATCCTCAAAGGCAATTGTAATTCAAAGTTTTCAGACTCTGCTTGAAGTTAAAACAGAACAGGTACTTGAAGGTAAATCACAGTGATGCATTGGTAACACTAAGCCATTAGGCATTCAATGGTGTTTAAATGAAAAGAATATCAGACAAGTATTTGATTGCTTGCGAGTCATGTTTTGGAATAATCATTTCATAACACTCAATCATACCATACAGTATGGACAGAAAAATATATCTCTTCTCTTCCTTCTTCCTTCCCACACAGACTGGGTGATACCAATTATCACACCTGTCACAACACCAGTAAAGCCTAAAAAGGATTATATGAAAATAAATGGTTTGAAATAGTTCATCATTTAGACCAGAACTCAATATCAATCAATGATGAATGTAGCCAATATTTGAGATTTTTATCCTTAAAATGCTTCAAACAATTCAGTATCAAAATAGTTGACATCACAGTATGGTTAGAATAATTCCTTGTGATAATTACATTTGATCGTTGTAATTAATGTCAATATTAAAACAGGACTTTACCTTCCATCATTTGGCTTTCTGCAGACACAATGAACTTGTGTTTTCTGTTGGCCTTTTTTCTGTTGAAAATAAATGAATGATGATCTCTTTCTTTGCAAACAAAAAAAATTGTTAGCATTTTAGCTATATTTAAACTTAATAAAAATTATGCAGTTTTCATTTCCATCAAATTTTTCTTTTATGTACTTTTTTACACTTAATTCTTCATTACCAATACATTTTTTCCAAAATTTAAGTCCCATCTGATATTATTATAATTAGTTCAGCTTACACATATTTAGATATTAAATTGATATTACAAAATGAAAATCAAGCTTTCATCTACTAGCAATATATCGATGAAATATTTTATCTTAAAAATGAAGTACAAAAAACAAGTACCAAATTTTAATTGTTTTGTCCATAGTCTTAAACTAAAAATCCAAATTGAGAAAGAAATAGCCCTCAGTAATGGCACATTACAAATCTTTGAACAAAAATGGAATCGGATTAAATTCTCATTATGGTTTGTCCACTTAATATATACAGTTCACTCTAATGTTAGTTTATCTTTCTAAAAAAGTTTTGTTTATTTTTATTTTTTTATTTTTCAATCTGACAAGATCATTGTGAATATACAACAAAACACACAAGTCCAGTATGCTGTCTTCCGACTTTATACAACTCATCATTTTTTATAACTATTCCTCTGTTGTTCTTTTCTTTTCTCTCTAAAAAAATATATATTAGCATATCTTGTATAACATGTCTGAACTTTATTGCTTTGTACAATCACTATGATGTATTATCATATACATGTTTACATTGTATGTATGATATTAAATATATAAAAAAGAAGATATTTAATTTTTAAAATCAGTTTTGTTTAATTAGTTTCACTTCTTCTGTATCCAATTTATCAGAAGATGAGAAATATTTTGAAAGATGTTTACCGTAGCTTTTCTTTCTCTACTAGGGAACCTGATTGTTGTAGGCTGAAAAATTAAAACTATTAGTATAACACCAAGAGACGACAAGAATGTAATAACTCATGAGTGTTTTTTATTACTTTCTTAATATAGAGAATACTATGTTAGTGTGATTGTGTACTTAAATTTTATATATATATATCCCACGAGTGAAGAAAGGTTTACATGGCGAGGCTTGCCGAGCCTTGTAAGCCTTTCTGACACGAGTGGGATAAATTTAAGAACACAATCACACTAACATAGTATTCTATTTACCTACAATATTGTTTTATTTAATTTATTCCTAAAATAAAAACAAAAACACATTAAATTAACTGAATCTTACATTGCGTAGTAATATTTATTGTGATCTTTCCTGTTTACGGAAATCGAAATAGTCCTTAAGAATTCCAGGCAAGAGAAAAGTAACGAGACAAAATATCGCTATACGCCTCGATTCAAATTTAATCAGCGTTCCAAATGTAACACAATCAAGTAGAACACAGACGGTTGTGTTCAAACCACAAGTCTTGTTTCACCACTGTAAAAACCAAAAAACAAACATGGCTCCCGCCATTTTGAAATTTACAAAATGTGTAGACACATACCGTGGCTACGTGCAGCATGATTCAGCATTTATTCCTGCCGATATTGTTAATTTGAGTCTTTAAACAACTCTTCTTTTTACACACTTTATACTTACTTACATAAAAGTATTGTTCTACTCACCGAAGTTGTATAATAACCACGACCATGTTTATTTTCGTAATGTTTAATTTGCTTCCATGACGAGTTAAAATTCTAGACAAATTTCTTCATCGCCATCCATCTTTACCATTTTAAAGCTCTGGATGTAAGCAGGCAATTCTTTGTGGATAGACATTCTTTGATCGACTGACAAAGGAACGACTAAACCATCAAAGAAATTACCATTTTATTTCGACATCGATTTCCTTCAAAAAGTTAAAGAACAATTCACTGACACTTTTCTTAAATTTAATCCATCAATTGTTCAACAAAACATCGCGATATTCGAGTACATTGGACATGTTAACTAAATCGAAAATGCAGTCCCACCAGTTTCATTCCAGTTTTATATTCAAACACTGTTTTTCACATTCATAATATTATAATAATCCATCGTAAACACACACACTCGTAAACTCGTTAAACGACTGCGTACCCCATGACCTAAATAACGCAATCAGGGGTGAAAGGCCAAAAAAGTAGTCCCTATGTACATGTTTTAAAAATAACTGCTATAAACCGGATCTAAAAATAGCAATAAAGAAAACCTTATCTTTTCTTTATGAGTCGTATTTGTTCTATAAAATCATTTAGCTGTAGGATAAAAGAGTATATTTCAGCAATATTAAATGTATTACTTTAGAACAGTTTTTTAATACCTCTGTTCTATTGGTCCAAATGACATCATTTTCCTCCTCACCTTTCATACATGTCCCTTGCATTGGCCCCCGGTTACTTGGCTAAAATAATCGCAACAATTATTTCTCATGTCAATTTTTGTTTTCTTAAATAAATAGAGCTTAAAGATTTAAAATACTTCAGACCAAAAAAATAAAAATAATACCCTCCCTTTAAAGCTTATAAATTCATTGGATTTGTTTTTTGACCTTTGACCTTGAAGGATGACCTTGACCTTTTACCACTTAAAATGTGCAGCTCCATGAGATACACATGTATGCCAAATATGAAGTTGATATCTTCAATATTGCAAAAGTTATGGCAAAATGTTTAAGTTTGGGCATACCAACCAACCAACCAACCAACAGACCAACAGACAGGGCAAAAACAATATGTCCCCACTATGGTGATGGGGGCATTAAAAATTAAATTTCATTTCATTGTAAGGTTGATCATTCCTCAAAGCTACCTTTTTATGTAGGTATTTCACATACATATTTTTCACAAATCTTAATCCCTCCATCCTCCCCTCAATTTTGGTGTGAGGTAATAGACATACCAATTCTTAGATGGTTACATTTCAAAATAAATTATATGACTATCATGTTCTTCATGACCGTCAATATATTATTTAAGTACAGCCTGAGAAACTCTCAGATTTTTCCTACAATAATTGTTAACACTTCCAGCCTCAACACTGCAGGAAGTTGTCACAGATAACAATAGTGCTGCATTAATATAAAAAGAGGGGAACCCATCTGAGATAAAAGACGAATGAGATATTATTCAGTCATTTTACCAGTTATTAGTAATGCTGAAGGCATAAAGACAAAAAGTGAGCCAACTAACAAGGTCGAATTCTACCCCAGGGTCATGATGTATACAATTATGGTAACGGTATATATGTTTAAACTTCACAACTAACTGATTTTTGAAGAATTTTTTTTTTTAAATACAAATATATGTTATTTGCTTAAGTTTAAGTTGTAAAGCAAACATACCCAAAAGTCAACTCTGCAAAGCTTACAGACAAATTGTTTGTCATCATCCTGTTCATTGATATCATCAGTTAAACAGTATGGTTTAAAGTTATACCACCTTTGGCGTTTAGCACACTGCATCTAAAAAATACATGTAGCCATGAATGTCAGTTCCGATAATGCTGTAAGAAAACCATTTCATTAAACATAGAACTTAAATAGAATTTTGGTTAAATGTCTGAGTAAAAACCTCAAATAATTATCTATTTAAGACCGCATAATAAGATAATACTACAATATCCTCTGAGACTATGTGATACAGTTGACACAGTAAACATAGTGCAAAGTTTTAATTTAATGTCTGTTCTAATGTTCAAATAATGATTTTACAATAACAACAAAAATGGCAGGTTGCAAACTCTACAAAAAGTCGATCTTAAAAATGTAAATTTCAAATAGGTTTTCTAAAATTATAAGAAATTTGCTCACTTTTTTCTCATTCTCTATGTGATATCCACACTTTGGACAACAGTCTGTCAAGTAATCTACAAAAGCAAATACTTGAAGTAAGAGCTCATTTTATCATTAAGCTCAAATCTGAGAGGCTGCCAATTATGCCTTTTCATAATCAATGTTTGCTGTCGCATTGAACTTTCTGTTTTGCTAAAGTGTGTATCTACCGGTACTTACATATTTAATAACACTTCATAATATGCCAGTTCAGAAATACTGAAAGGGTTAAGAACAATGTGCACTAATATAAATCAAAAAACATAAATAGAACTTCAGTGACATTTCTGTACTTCAGTCTTGCAGTTTTAAGGATTATGAATTTTCATTAACAGTCATCCTCAAAAACATTTATATCATAACTATAGTATGTGCAACTTGCCTCATATATTTTAATATACACAATGACATTGATGACACATCTAGCAATGTTCAATAGTACAGAAAGTTCCAACACCTAATTATAAAACTGATAAAATATCTATTCCCCTAAGAAACAGGTAGCTATGTCATTCTGAAGGTAGCTTTAAATCGGAAAAGTGCCCATCATTCAGCTTCATAAACATACGTTCAAATAACATGATTTGGCTGGCAATGGTCTTTCTCATTGTTGTGAGATCTTCAATTGTTATTCCAGTCATATCACAACAATGGAAGTGTCTTTCTGCAAACTGTAAATAAAGTGTAACACATTTTAAGATAAATTAAAACAAATAATCATAGGTAAGACAAATAGATGCATGTCAAATATATATCAATCAGATGGCTTGTGTATCTGAGATGTTGAGATTAATATGACTGTGACAAAATAAAAATAAGAACATCAAATACAAGAAGAATTCATTTTAAATTGAACAAGGATGACCAGTGCATGTTGGTCCAATTAGAGTACTTACCAACATGCAATACACACCACAATTATAGCCATCAGACTGTACAGCATGTGGCCTGGTAGTGACAGTCCAGTCAGTACGAATGGTATCTTCAGAACTGCAACTGTTGTATCTATTGATGAAATTCCTGTAAATAAATGGTAAAATAGAAACCTTATTTAAAATAATAATCACTAGAGCTTTGTCACAGAAATGACAAATATACCTGCCGCATTGACACAGATTTTTTGCATGTTGTCTTCACAAGCTAATCAAGAACGACATTTCTGATTTTATAATGTTTTTCGTTTAAAGAGTCTCCGATACTGGGATGACAATTAATGCATATGCATTAAGCCCTGTTTTCCCAAAATGAAGCTTAAATTACATTTTTTATTAATGATTTATATTCAATTAACTGAGATTTAATGTGATGACAGTTAGTTAATAAAATACAAACTCACTTCCAGCTTAGCAGAATCATCTCTACTTCTTTCTTTCTCTCCATAGATGGGTTGTAAAAGTAGAGAGTTGCTGATATCATGTCGGCAATCTAAATAAAAACGTTTTCATTCTGTTGGCACATAAATGATAAACAACACGCATGATCAGAAAAAAGCCAACAAAGAACATATACAACACTTCAGACTGGCGTTGAAATAACTATTAACTGTAACTAAACATTCAGCAAACATTTGGCTCAACAAAAATTACAACCACTTAGAACAAGTTTCCATGAACAGTGTCAGTAGTATGTTTGCCATTTATTGTAAAATATCAACTTATCCGTCAATGTTTGACAACCTTATACAGAATTTTAGAAAAAAAAACACAAAAGAAATAAAGTATATTAACAGATTTTGATTACTTACGATCAAAGTCCAGTGGGAAGCCCTTCCATATATACCAATGACTGCTTCTGTAGCATTCAATTGCAATTTGATAGAAACAAAAAATCTATTTTAGTTTTAAATTGATAAAGCAATTACGTAGGTAGATTGACAGGGCGAGGATGTCTGAGGAGGAAGGTTGGTAAAGCACCACATATGGTTCTGAAAGCTCAGCTTTACATTTTTGTCATTAAGTCAAGTGTGAATAGGTCCATGCAATTTCAAAATAAATTAACATCAGTGAAGTGCTGTATAAACCTTATTAGAAGACCATCACTCCAGAAGTTTCTAACAAATAATGCCGATCATGAGTTTGACTGTAAAAATGGTTTCAATTACTTACATCTTCTTCACATTTCATCTTACTACATGTACAAGGTATATAAGCTGCGCATGCACTCGCACGCACGCACACACACACAATCCCAACGCACAAAACTTACACCCAGGAAAACACAGGCAAACACACGCATCTTCACAAGTACAAAAAACATTTTGTACTCAAGAGTGATAAAAGTACCTTCAATCTCATCAGCATGTATATGACAGATGTAATACTTTGACTTTTAATTTCTTCTGTTACTGAATCATCTTGGCATTCCTTCACCAAAGTCTGGGCATCTACCAATATAAGAAGTAAGAATGTTTCTGTTACACCTCTTAAAATGCATTGGTTATTTTGGCTTATGTTCAATACATAAAATCAGTGTAAAAGCACTAGTCACTTTTCAAATTATGCAGGTTTATTCTGCCATTTCCTTGTCAAAAATGTAAACCTTTGACAATTGTAATGACCAGCTTTACAGTTATGGCAAAATGAAAATCACTGCAAATAATACTGACCTACAATATCCTGATTAACAGATTTACTGCCCTGTTTTCGCTTCAGTCTAAGCTTTCTTTTAGCTGATCTTAGTGGAAGTTGAGAATTTGAAGGGACAATCTTCTTGACAAGATCTTGTAGTCCATTTATCATGAACGTAAGCTGCTCCTCACCATCTGTGTCAAAAGTCCAGCTTCTGATAAATGTAACAAAACATTCTAGAACTTTGCAAAAATTATACGGTCTGCAATATCAAAATATACATGTTCATTCACATTTACCTGTATTTCACAGCGAACCACCAAGGCCGCTGTGGTCCACCGCGATCTTGGTGGTTCACCGTGAGATTGATTTCCCGATAACGCCCGCGGTGTTCAGCCACTGGCGACGCTATCTATCATGATGGAAACACCTTCCGATCGCGGTGATTTTCCATGCTCACGAAAAATTGTCCACGGTGGTAGTGAGGTGGATGGCAGAAATAGCGCTAGACGCACTAATGACCATATTCTTCAGTGCAAACAAGCTGTTTGTCACGTCGGTCACAACTCGGGACACAGTTGCTATGTCCACGCCGAAAGTGTCTCTTATGATCTGGAGAAAAGCCCCGGAAGCAAGGAACCTCAAAGTCAACATGATCCTTTGTTGAATGGTAAGTGCCTGGTTTCGTCGCGTTGGTCTTCGTAATGTACGCTCCAACAGTCCCACAAGTCAGTCAATGTTGTCCGTCAAAAACCCATACCTTCGGTGCACTTTGTCGTCCATTAAGTCTGTCTATGCCATATTAAACATAATGAAACAATTAAGTTTAAAGATTACAACAAGTACAGATCACTTATTCCACATAATTAACAAAAAATGTAATTCAAAACTGACCATCTGAATCAATCCCGCCAACAATTCCTTCAACCATAGGATGGCCTTCCATGGTGGCGGCAATAATCTCCTCGGCTGAGGTTTGGGTAGGGGCAGATCAGCCACCAGTCGGAGGGTGCCGTAGTTGGCCCACTTTATGCACATCTGCATTAAATTGGACCATCATTGTTATATACATCACCATTTTGAACACATTAACCCATTTTCGATATTTCAATCTTTTTGTGTGTAGGGAAAGGAGCTTTGTTTGAAAATATATAAATCAAACACACATTACTGGGCCAGTGCTAATTTGTATGCCTGACCATACATGATACTTAATTCAATGAAGAAACTATTTGGCTATCGTAGAATAAAGAAGTTTCTTTGAATTTCGTATGCATGAGTCTGGATGGGATCCGAACACGTTATAGTTTCTGACATTTAAATGACACTATTTCACCTGTTGTGTACACACCGTTCTTACTGACAATTACGTAGTGACGTCACCATCCATGTTTAGAATGCTATTTCACCTATTGTGACAATGAACTATTCCAAAAAGGACGAGTCCAAACTTTTTTTCGACCCTCCATCAAAAGTCATTACATAAAATATAACAAGTTTGAAATTAATGACAACAAATAATAAGTGTGTGCTCCAAAAATTTTAATAGGTGAATTAATATTTTATATTCATAATGCATTTGCTAGATTTATCATTACATACACGATGACGTGTCAAAAACTAGACGAACCAATCAAATTTAAATGCAATACTCGAGCGAATATGCTTGCATAGTCCATGTGCAAGTGTTACTGAGCAGGCGTGTTAATGGATACAATCTGGATTAAAAAGGCATATTATACCCAAATTAAATATTTTCAGACGACGTGGAATAAAAATGATTATGGAGATACCTTTTAGTTTGAACATGCTGTGCATTTTTGTAAATGACAATTCTATCGATTGAAATTATCATTAAATACAAATTTATGGATGCTCTTTAAATGTGTGTAAGTAAATCTAACTTGTTTCCAAAGTCCATGGCATTGATGAGAGTACATTAACTAACATAGCATGTACTTACTCATTGATCGGACTATGGGAGATAAGTTAATTTCCAAAATGGTGGATTTATGATACAATGCACATAGAGGATAATTTATGGATAACTTGCAGTCAAGGTAAGAGAAAATTTTGTACTTGAACATTGCTCCATATTTCTATCGAATAAATCTTTAGTATTTAAGATCTAATTACATCTAGTTTTGGCATTCTGATACTTCTTTCTGCACTGCTCCCGCATTGGCTGTACTCCAAATTCGCTGTAAAAAAAGCTACTTTCACCATTGGAGCTAACATTCTTATAGTTTACAATAAGAGATAAGCGAAAAATAAAATGGTTAAGAATATAATCTATTTTGATGGATTTTTCATAACATCAAATCAATACCGTAAACAAAATATCATTGAAGAAAAACATGGAAAGTTTAAAGAAGGCTACTTACACCGATATTCTTTTTGCAATGGTGTCCCCGATTTGACGCCGCACCACAGAAACTTTGTCGGCGCCCGTGCCTTTATACTCACCAAAAAGCAAACCCCAGCTGTCCAGAACCAGTGCATTTAACGTAATGACGGCTGGTTCGGGCCAGTCTGGAGACTTTTGCTTCTTTGCGGTTTCGTCGGCCATATCTGCAAGTTAACAAATAAAATGAGCACTTACACTGAACATTTGAAGTCAAAATGAATGTAAATCAATTTTTGAGATGATTTTTGCTTTTGATACCAAGCAATGAAAAAAAGCCGGTGTGACCCCTTATGTACCATTCCCTTTATGTACCAGTCCCTTTATGTACCACTTTGAGACTTTATGTACCACCTATATATTATGAAGGTGTTGTCCATTCATTCATAGCAGTGTGAATGGGCATAAATAAGTGTTGGTCGAGTCAAATTTGAGTTAATCAAATATTGTCTACTATAACATTGCAATTCATTGTACTGAATCATTTATTTCTTGCTATCAGAAAAGTTTTGACAATTTGGAAAAAAAAGTTCAATAAAACTGATTAACTTAGTAACTCAGTTAATTCTTACTAAGTAAAATATTGCTGAATTATATGTTATATCTATTTTGTTATTGCAATTCATAATGTAATGTTGAGAACCAAAAAAAAAGTTATATAAAACTCAGTAACTTAGTTACTCAGTTCTTACTTAGTAAAATATTGCTTAATTATATGTTAAATATAAATATGTAGCAATCCAAATTACATGTACAAAATTTTAAAAAATCTCAATTAGAATTATAATTGAAATTTTGTTCACATTCATAAATTGTTTTATTTCAAATAGCAAAAATAAAATGATAAAGCTAAAATGAAATGATCCTTATGCAATGGTTACAGTATCTCTAATGAAGACTAATGACACTGTCTGGTGCTCAACAGCTCTAAATTCCTCACCTATGCCAGGTGTGAAATGTCATGTTTTTTTAGTAAAAAAATGGGTCCTTCTTCACAAGTGACACATTCCTCAAATAATTAGACCAATTAAAAACAACATTTATACTTTTATACTTTTATTTAATTTTACATAACAATAACATAGTCCAGCACATAATCTCATAATACATTTTCTAAATCAAATCATAATTTTTTATTGTTATTCTGTTATATTGTAATTTTAATACATTTATAAATACTTAATACATAAAAGTAGCACATGAAAAGCCAAACACATTTATCACTCACAAAATTGATAAAGGAATACTTTTATTTGATTATTGGCAAACAGTACAAATGAAAATATACATAAAAGTAGCACATGAAAAGCAAAGAGCATTTATCATTCAAATCATTAGAGTTTTTTTCATTTATTGGCAAACAGTACAAATACAAGCATACATCATAGTACAAAAATAACGAATGAAAAGTTCATAAAATAAGAGAGTTTATTTTATTTTTTCTTTAAACAACAGTACAAATACAAACATACATCATAGCACATGGGAAGCAAAGAACATTTTATTTATTTAGTCACAAACAGTACAAACACTCCAATATACATAGTACATGTCACACTTCTTTACTCTTCATCTTTACTCTTCATCCTCGCCGTTGTCTTCAATGTTGGCCGGAAGAGGTCCTGTTCCAACCAGGTTACTTGACTCCCTCAGCAGCCTCGAGGTGGTGTACTCATCCTCATTCTCATTTCTGTCCCAGATTTCGTAGAGCTTGTCATGGAGCTTCTTGTACTGCATTTGGTGGTTCCTCGTCACCATCTGCTCGGACACCAACCGAACTGTGAGGGTGACGTCATCCGCCTCTGTACGCAACAGAGGCACCATCACGTAGAAGGGTAGCTTGCCCCCACTTTAACAATTGAGCAACAACACTTACCTTAATTACTTGATAACCTGTGAAAACTTTCTCTTTATCCTCATTTTGATTTTTTATTTGAAAATGAACGTGATAATTTTATAATTACATAGGTACCTAATAACTTTATTTATACCACAAATAGACATCCTTTGATGACACCACCAGTTAATTTTTTTGTAAACATGATTAAAGAAGGAATTTTTTTGATTTTTCACAGTTTGAAAATTAAGGTCATTCTCTAAACATGATTAAAAAAAGGAAATAATTTTATTTTTTTACAGTTTGAAAATGAAGGTCATTCTCTCTTCTCTTCAAAGTATCACATTTCAACTATACAATAGGAAATACAAACATTTTAGTTAGAATTAGTCAGGATAAGATAGTGACAAATGGATTTTTATAATATACTTTAATTTCAGGTAAGAATATGAATCATTTATTACTACTGGGGCTAATAAATTATACTAAGACAGTCACTGACACACAAGCTGGCATAAAATATTATCTATGGCAATAATTTAGCCTAAATTCATAAATAAAATATCACAAAAAACATTTCATTATTAACACACCTTCATGTGAAACCATATATTATTTATCTCTATATATATGGTACATAAAGGGTCAGATAGTGGTACATAAAGGGGTGGTACATAAGGGGACTGGTACATGAAGGGTGACATCCAAAAAAGCCATATTTGACTTGCTGGTATTTTACATGTAGGGATAAAATTGTCGGATCGAAGTGAGGCTCAGACGATGCGCTGTTTTATCAAAAATACGCTTCAAACAGTCATGTACGCTGTAAAATGTGATCAAAATGGTTTATAAATCTCACCTTTAATACATTTGTGCTGCTTTGCAGCCTGCAGAGTTGCGAAAAATATCCCGCAATCACATTTGACGAACGAGGAACAGTCTCTTTCCGCCATCGTATTAAAATATCGCCTGCTGTATGTGACGTTTTTTGGATGATTTCCTCAAATTTGAAGAGTTATGGTTTATTACGTCATAGGTGTAAGTGTACTTACAAAGGTCAAGTTTATTTTCGTGTCGTGAATATAAATTCTGAGTCTGTCTTTGTTAAGTCTGAGTCCAAGTTTAAGTCTGAGTCCAAGTTTAAGTCTGAGTCTAAGCCTAAGAGTATTTCTTTTATTGGTAAATATGGCTCCTGGTCTACCATGAATGTTATCCTCCCACTCATTGATGAAATGAAGACAATCATTATTAAAAAAGTTCAAGCGTTCATTGTCCACACTAGTGTAAAGCAGTAGATTGTCACTTTGTTTATTTCTGCCTTCAAACAAACTCCTTACATTAAGACAGTCACAAAATGTGTTGAATAGTTTGATGAAATTCACAGTTTCTGAGACCTCTGGTCCGTACAACTCCTCACGGGCATAAGCAGCAGAGTCGCTTAGAACCAGTGCAGCTAAACTGATCTTCATGTAGTTAAAGGACAGCAGATCAATGTATTTTGGCACAACTTTTTGCAGGGAGAGTACAAATTTATCTCTCAATGTTCTTCAAACAAACAAACTAGGTGAATCCATGAAATTTCTTTTCCATTCTTCCACAATATTCTTGATTGTTTGTGGGCTAAGGAGTTGCTTAGATTGTTCCTCACTGTCTTCAGAAGATGTTGCACATCTGATATGAAGTAAATGTTCTGGTTATCGTATGGATTTTCTGTCTTGTACACCACATATTCATTGCCCACTCGATTCATATTGAAGAAATGTCTATTGGGTGATGCACCGTCACAACTGAAAAACACAACATGTAAATTTATGATTTGAGTACCGGTAATGCTAGTTTTCCACATAATGGGATACAGAAAAACTGCTGTTATGTCTGTCCTGGCAAAACCAAACAAGGGAAAGCACCAATTGCAAGGTAACCTCGCAGCATGACAACCAAGGTGTATTTTGCCAGTTCTTGTTTACTCTCAATCTGTGTTTTGCGAAATTTCACCATTTCATTTGCTATATCCCCTAGATTGCAGTATCCAATTAACTGCTTAGTGTGTTTGTCCTAAAACCTCTTTAATTTGTATTTCATCAAACAGAAGACCCACATAACTTCTCCATTATGTGTCAAACAAGTCTCTTCACTGGTTCCTCCTTCATTAAACCAAGGACATCTTTCTGGTGACCCAGTTCACTCTTCAGGAAGTGTGAATAGTCAAACAATGTCCTTGTTGATGGAAAATTGACAAATCCGGTCTCTCGGAGGGCATCATAGGCTGTTTCAGACTCTGTAGTATGTTAAGACACCACCGAATGATCATGGGGTGCCAGCGCATCCCTCTCTCTTTTTGGCAAAGTACATCTGTTGATACCAAAACAGATGTGAGCTGGAAGAATTGGGGAAAGTTTTTTTGAATTCAGTCTTGCAGCTTGCAATCAGGTCTTTCAACTCATGATTTTCACTCTTCGACTCTGATCCCAAAGGTTGCTATTGTTTTATCGAACTCCCTCCTTTGCTTTCACAATTCTGTTTGTAAACTTCACTGACCGTATAGTTGAATTGTATTTCTCTCCACTGGCATGTCTTGCATTGAAGTCTCCTTCCCTGTAAGCCAGAATTTCTGGGAAGTTGTTACTGGACAACCCAGAACCCAGAACCAATCGGCTCTAAACTTGAAAATTCCACTTCAGGATTTCCAATGCACACATAAAATTTTAATAGTCTTTCCAACACAATCAGGACTTAACAATGCGATTAAATGTTGTGGCAGTCCAGTCCATAATTCATGAGTTCTTGGAATGCATTCACAATGCACAATGCCAGTGCACATTAAATCGGGGGTAAATTGTCTCCACATCCTTGGCACACCTAGGTATCGGCCAATCTAAGACAACCTAAATGTCGGTGTCTGTCATGGCAATCTCATTGCTGCTCACTCTGCGACCCAGAAACTCAACCTGTCGCTGAAAAAGAACACACTTTTTGGCCTTTAACTTCAAACCATGCAAACGAAATCTGGAAAAAGCATCCCACAGATTTGACAGATGATCAGCAAAGGAGCTACCTAAAACCATGACGTCATCCAGGAAAGCCAACATGGTCTCCCAAGTGAGACCCCTAAGAACCAGGTTCATTACCCGGGAATAGGTTGCGGGGGCATTGCAGAGTTCAAATCCCATTTTTACATGTTGGAAGAGGCCGTACTTGGTTACAAACGCAGTTTTCTTCCGGTCCTCCTTCGCAATGTTCACCTGCCAATAAGCCGAGTTTGCATTGAGCTTAGAAAACCAGACACTACCTGCTAGAGTATCTAGACAATCATCGATCAGGTATAAGGGAAATACATCCTTAACAATGACGTCATTTAACTTCCGGTAGTCAATGCACCACCTGACGCTACCGTCTCGCTTCCGGATCAGCACTGGGGCTGAGGACCACTCCGACGTCGATTCCTCAATCACACCGGCCCTCAACACCTTCTCGAGATGAGACTCCTTCTCCTTTACGAACATGGCGGGTGTCCGCCGCATACGCTCTGTGACCGGTAGGGCGCTTCCGGTATCAATAGTGTGTGAAATAGCTGTGAAATTTCCCAGGTCAAACTCGTCCCTGGCGAACACATCTTGATACTCGGTCAGCAGGTCCGCTAACTGCTTCCGCTCTAACTCATTTAGATGCCTTCCGGAATGTTCCTATAATTCCCAGATGTGCTCCGGTAATGCTTTTGTCATCACCGGATCCACACGAGAGTAGGCTTGTACCCGGCATCCCATTGAATCTGGGGCAAAAGAATCCTTGGAGAGGTACTCTGCAACTGGATACGCCCTTGCAATACGGGATCAAAACCCGCAGTCAGTACCACCCTAGGGACAAGAAGCTTCGAGTTACCAAAAGATTCAACCACATAATCTGTCTCAGATTTAGGCATCTGGCATTTAACCTTAATAACTGAATTTGGGGGTACTACACGCCTCTTCCCCACTCGCACTTCTGCGATCTGCCTATGTCCGTCTGTTGACCCCATGTCTAGGCTCAGAACCTGTCCATCAAAAATTAGAATGGCTTCTGCCATGTTAAGAATAGCTTTCCCACGATTAACCAGGATATCAAAACCGAGGAGCATATCCTCTATGTATCTATGTATCTATTGGGGCAACATACAAATTTTCCTTATACCAACAGTTACCAATTTTTAACTACGACAAAACTCGGCATTGAGACGTCCCTTCCACTGGGTTCGGCAGATTGATGACAGGGGTCACGTTTTGTGGGACAGGCGGTTTCTGTACACTTCAAATTAAATATGATTCATGGTTCAATTTAGTTAAACACAGGATGCAGATTTTCGCAGAAAACTAGCCTAACCGTTAAAAACAATTTTCACTTTGTCCCCCGTTCTCCTTCAGTGCTTATGTCGGTACACACCCCAATGTGACGGACAACTTCGCGAACTGTTGGTAGCGCCAATGGAACCACATCATTATCTCATCGTTGTCTCCTTGAGTACTATTGTCGTCCTTTAGAAATCGGTAGTACCACGATGAAGGTGCTGTCTGTTGGAAAGCCATTTCCAAACTTTGTTTTCATAAACGCTTCTAGAACTTCATCTTCCCGGTTTTTTCGCCCTGGCTGTTCAGGCTTTTCCCTGATCCCTGGCCCCGAAAATTAAAACTAGTAAACTATTTTCAATTGAAATATTACTCTAATTTCCTGACCAGCAAATTAATTGTATGCCCAGTAAGCAAACTTTTACGTTTGGCTTACACGACACATTTTAATTAATATAAGTGCAAAACAAACTAAACAAAATACGTCAATCAATAGTGACTTATGACATTTTTGTGCGTCAATCAATCAATTTAATTCAGTGCAACAATTACATATTGTTTGTCCATGAATAATCAATAAATAAATATGATAATAATAATCCATTGAGTTATGTCTGTTTCAAGAGCTGAACAATTTGGGTCACAAACCACTTTATCTTGTTCATTTAACTGTATGACTTTAAACCCCAATTTCTTGGCACATTGTTTACATTCTTATGAGCGACGGGGACATTGTAAACATTCAGGTCATCGGGTCATCTGGTGCACTTTAATCCGCACCACTGATCACGCGACCTCGAATGCAGACAATGTAAATTCACGTCTAGACGGCTTGTAGCGTATCAGACGTCTTGCATAGATTACATAGCCTACTATTGGAAGACAATTAAAAATATTTGTGATCCTCTTTACTACCCTGATGTTTCCCTACTGAAAACTATCCTATTTGCGGTGTTGATAATGTATATGTATTACAGTGTACGCGGAGTATAAAAGTAATAGTTCTCTTAAACATTTTGAGTAAATTAATTTAATTGCTTTGAATAGGTATATGTCCTATTGTTTTAGTTTTAATTCGGGTTTTTATCGCAATATTGTCGGAATTACAAAATTGAAATTAATCTGAGCAGTGCTCTGCGAAAAGGGGTTTTAATGCATGAACATAAGGCGTCGTCCCAGATTAGCTTGTGCCGTCCGCATTAAACTTCCTGTAATTTCCATTTAATATGACAGCGCTTAAAAGTGCTTTGCACATTCACGGATGTGTTTATTTCCCATGAAGTGGGTTTTTTTCCATTAAAAGGCCTAGGGAAGATTCCTGCTGTGGCAGAAGAACTTTTTTTCCTTGTGGTAGGGTGTGTAGGGTCTGTATATGGCACCGAGTGATCCAGACCAACCTCCCCAAACCCCACTACTTCTGGCCTACCAAGTAATTTGTCGAACTTATTTATGTCGGTGTCTGTATACCTGGAGGCCCCCTTAGGGTGTAAACCAATGGTGGGAAAACACTGCAAGGAGGATAGTGTTAGGGAAACATCAGGGTAGGGGGGTCACAAAAATTCGTTACCATAGCCTTCACATTTACCTCTACTTCTACCAAAGTGGAGTGGTCCTTGAGATGGGTCAATATATCGCCATCCAGGCTCACCCCCACTTTGATAGACCATCTGTCCAAGTGGCAATGGCTGTCAACAGCCACGTGCCACCTGGACTCCTGTTCCGCAGCTGTTAGGGAATATGTCTCCTGGAAAAACTTCTGCTCATCGCAAGTGAGAAGGGCTCATAGCTGGCCCAATACGCTCCAATTAAATAAACTAAGGAAGGTATTTGCCTCTTTCCCTGTTAATTTTGCAATAGCCTCAGCAGCCCCAACCTGGGAGGGATTTTCCCCACCCCCTGGGGTATATAACCCATCTTATATCCAAACCTTGCCAAATCCCCTAGAGAAGTTCCATCCCTGACCACTTGGACCCCCAGAGCCATTAAAAATGCTAATCTTCTACGGGTCAGGGACTCACTTAATGGGACCCTGAGGTCCATGACTTGCGGGACGTGAGATTTAAGAATGTGTCTTAAGTCAAAGGTCTCCCTGCAACCCCAGACCGGACAGCACGAATCTTCTCTAGGCCTTTTTATGGGAGAAACCCCATCATTCCCCCCATGTCTTTCCCACTGGGCCTGAGGCCTCTTCTTAAACCCTTCATTGCTCCGGACAGGCATTACTCGTGGGTCTAGGAGTGGGACAGGCGGTACAAAATTATATTTCCCCCTATTATTTCCTACCCTATCTTTCCTCCCCTTCCACGATTGGGACCGTTCCCTACGGTGGGGATGGAAACATCTCTCAGACTGCCTACCATACCAAGGCCTACCATAACCGCGACCGCTAGAATATGGAGCGGCTTGGTTATGGTCAGCCTTACTATGGCCAGGGACCGGGGAGGCACTTCTTTGCGTAAATAAGTCAACTGACTTTTGTTCGGTATTGTTGTTATTGGTATCTAATACCTCAACATCTGGTGAGCATGCAGTGTGCATTTTACCGGACCGCTCAGCTATGATGCGCTGGGCTGCTGCGGTCCACACCCTTTCCCTCTCTTCCATCTGCTCAGCCCAGCTTTTACTGGGTGTAGAACCCTCACCTTCTGGCTCTAAAAGCACCTCCTCATCAAAGGACGACTCCATCTCCTCGACTGTTATTAGATCAGAATCCATCCTAAAACGATAAGGGTACAATTAAAGCACAAGTGAAGTCGTTGTAGTGTTGGTGTTTGTTTTTTTCTAAAATCATAAAAATAGATAAATAATGTAAGCTGGATTTTTGGAAAACAGGGCTTAATGCGTAAACATTAACTTTTATCCCCGACTCATACCAGAGACTCTCTTTAAAACAAATTCCGAAAACGCTATCATTGATCAGCCTGCGCCCACCACACCCGCTAATCAGGGTTCACAGGTTAATTCCATTTGACATGCATTAAGCACAATTGATCCTGAAGTGACCATGGTAAGACAAATGAAAAACCCCTTGTAAACATTGATCAGCCTGCGCACATTGCACAGGCTTATCAGTGTTCACAGGTTTTTTTTTTTTTCTACCATAAACATTAACATTTTGGACAACGGTATTTAAGAATGTCCAAAGCATCAGTGGCAGTAACATTCACACATGACCCATGGAACCATTCATCGCAATGATCACACTGGATCATGAATCGGCCTTGCCAAGGTTTCCTACATAGACAGTATAATTGCCCATCTGTCGTTATGTCAAGGTCAGATTCGGGATGGTCCCTTTCTTTTGTTAGCCAAGCTGGCAAGGTTCTTTCCCTACATGGTTTTAGACGGTCATGGTTCATGACAAGAACTGCATTCTTTAGTTTGATTTGAAAGAGAAGGTGCGATAGTTTTCTTACCACCAGTCCGGGTCCTTTCCAAGGAGGGCATAGCTTTTTGCACTTACCTTTTATTGTGGCGGTGTCGAGAAGGTATACTGCATCCCGACTTCGAAATTGCGTTCTAACAAAGTTCAACAGATAGTTTAATCGCAGGCATAGTGTCATGTTGTAAGTGATTCGTCATGATGGCAAGTTGTGTGAACTTGTTTGTTCTGTGTAGGGATTATTTAATAAGACACTAAAGTTGTCAATGGTAACGGAACTTTTTATATTACCGTATTTAAAAGTTTAAGCAATCACCAGGCAAAACAACTATAACATATAAATGTATATTAGGCTCACAATGTCTGTCAGTTGTGTTATGGTTACTATTTGTTTCTTATGTTAGTTTGAGTTGACTATTTTATGATGATCTTATTTTTATGCCCCCTTTCGAAGAAAAGGGGGTATATAGTTTTCGCACTGTCTGTCAGTCTGTATGTCTGTCTAACTTTTTGTGTCTGCTCTCTTATTCAAATAGTTTTCATCCGATCTTTACGAAACTTGGTCAGAAGTTGTATCTAGACAATATCTAGGTCAAGTTCGAATATGGGTCATGCCGGGTCAAAAACTAGGTCAAAGGGTCGAAAAAACAAATCCAAGGGAAGTAATAAGCTTTAAATGGACATAATTATCTGACCTTCCAAATTATATATTTTTGTTAAATAAATCAAAGCGGCACAGTAGGTGGCATTGTGTTTCTGACAAACTAATGTTAAAAGTGCAAGGTCAAGGTCATCCTTCAAGGTCATAGGTCAAAAATACAAATCTAAGGGAAGTAATAAGCTTTAAAGGGAGATAATTATTCAATATTGAAGATAGCAACTTGATATTTGGCATGCATGTGTATCTCATGGAGCTGCACATTTTGAGTGGTGAATCTACAGTCACGGTGGTGGCTTTTAATTATTTGCTACTAAAAATAGAGATTTGTTAGAGACAATTATTTTCAAGGGAAGTAATTTATATAATTATAAATCTCAGATTATATATTTCCTTACCAAGAATTTAAGTTCTTTTCACAGTTACTGTACAGAACTCAAATGATTGATTTGTCAACGTTTTTTTTTAAATGGTATAATTATCATTTCTTTCCTGTACTAATTTGTGAATTGTAGGGTTCATTACATACCTATAGACTTATGTCCATAGATACATTATGAACTAGGGCTATGATCTCTTTGATAAACCACAGGCCTTGGTTGTCAGTGATGTCTGACTTGGTCATTTTTGACTGTCTACAGACCCCCCTCCCCCCCCTGCGGTTGGATTGGACAAAATCAAAGGGAAGTAATAAGCTTTAAAGGGAGATGATTTCTATACCTGCAAAATGATAAATAGAAATTGTATTGCAAAGCGGCGCAGTAGGGAGCATTGTGTTTCTGACGAACACATCTCTTGTTTACTAGATGCAGGGGGTTTTCTGCCTACTTAGGGAAAAGGAGTCTGACCAAATTGGGAATTTTTAATTGACAAAATTGTCCATTTTGGGAATTTTTGTTTTGTGAAACGGCTCATTTTGGGAAAAAAATTGAATTAATCATGCTTAAATAAGTCTGTGGAATAACAATTTTCTTTATATAAACACATGCAAAACAAAACTACCCAAACACAAGTTACAGCAACATTTTTGGCCGAGCTAAAATAGAGCCATGGGTATTTCATTTCATACTTTAATGTATTAAATGACGAGTGAACTACTTTCTTACAATTCAGTTGAGCATTCAGTTGCTGATTTTGTGATTGACAGCCCTGGCATTACTTTTGTTGCTGTTACATTTTGCTGCATATTTTCCGAGCCTGTCTGTTCAAGGTTACTCGCGGCAGTAATTTCGGAAGATTCTGAGCGTTTCGAAAACATCGATGATATCGTTACACATCCTTTAGTGTCTATTTTTCATGGTTTTTTAATGTAATTTTTACTATTGTGGGAAGCCATGATTGAAAATAAGCGTCTACAGATATGGTTTAGAATGTGTATTGTGCGGCTCTATATACGCGTATATAATGCGGAACAGTTCGAACGTCATCGCTGAGAGTAATTGCACCCGGCAAATACACCAAAAAATCTGTGTCACTGAAGGCTTTATTACGTCGCGAATGAAGGGAAGTCACTCTTTCAATATAAATAATGTTTACTTTTTACGATTTTGGAAGATTTTTTGGGAATTGGGAAAAATGCAATCAAAATTCGGTTTCTGAACGGGTCCGTTTGCTTTGGGAATGCCTCCGTTTCCCGGAGGCGCAGACAGTGCTGAAAAACCCCTGAGATGTCGGTTCAGAGTTGGAAATTTGACGCTCACCTTTTATAGAGAGTATCAGCCAATCCAGTTGCACATTATAAAATACTGACCAATCAAAACAATTGTTACAAAATTTGGCGTTCTTAAATGAATATTTCAGCCAAAATTTAGGTTCTGATGCAAAAATACAATAAATTTATAATGTGGTGTTTACTTGATAGTAAGAAAGAACAATGTTTCATGAATAAAATGACACCACATATTATGGGTTCCTCAGAAATATATATGGTATCAAACGCTGGTTTTGAAAATAGACACTGTCAGCTTCCAGATAAGATGGCAGATAGGAATGACATTTGACAAGTTACATAAGAAAACTGCAAAAAATTGCATTACATACATTTACATTAACAATCTCATTTTGCCATTAGGCTATAAGAAAAACATTTTAAATATATAAAGGCTGGCCTTTTCAGAATCATGCTAATCTGAAGCATAAGCAAAAACTTCAAAATAACAACACATTAATAAATAAAACAGTTTCAACAGTTCCCCAGTAAGTTATTGGTGATTAAAATCACATTTTACCATTATATTGCATAGGCTTTTTTAAGCCTAGCGTTGATACTTGAGCAATGGCCAAGAAAACATGCAATAAATAATTTGAGTTACAATAATATTGTATTTGCAATTTAAACATAACCTATAATTATTTATTTATCATTAACCCCCCCCCCCCCCCCCCGCCCCCCTCCCCCCCCTGTACCTTAAAGAAAAACTATTGTTTACTACATGGGATAACTTATTAACTTATACACTATAATAAATTTGATTCTAATATTGCCTATCTTATATTGGATGGAGTTATTTTTAACCAGGTTTTCCGAAGGAAAAAAATGGAATTAAATTGGCGAATGTGGGCGGGCAGGCGAAACAAGCTTGTCCAGCCATAACTTTGTTGTTCACTGTGAGATTTTTACATCATTTGGCACATTTGTTCACCATCATTAGACGGTGTGCGCGAAAGAATTACATTGATATCTCCAAGGTCCAGGTCATACTTTGTGTTCAAAGCTCAAAAATGGCCATAAATGAGCTTGTCCAGGCCATAACTATGTTATTCATCGTGAGATTTTAAAATCATTTGGCACATTTGTTCACCATCATTGGACGGTGTGTTGCACGAAAGAAAAAAACGGGGGTAACTATTAACAATCAGTTCAGTTTGAGTTGTCTTCTTTTATCAGACTTTTTTTCAAATTGAAAACCTGGTTTTGTGACAATTTTGTTCCTTGTTTAATAAAAGGTATTATTCGTAATATCATATCTTTACACCACAATCTTCTAACATGAATGCATCATACGTTGACCCTGGGTATCTCGACAACACGTTCGGGAATCAGTAAAGTAAATTACATTATATTTCCAATGTGATTAAAGTTTATTTAAACAATAAAAATATTAATTTAATATTTTAAACATCTAAAATCTTATTGAAATACATTAAACACAAATTATATATGTATATATATATATATATATATATACATAAGCCTCTTCAGTCTACAAAACAGGTAAAAATTAAAGGTTAATGGTGAAACATTATTTATGATTTGATATTAAGTAAAGAATATGTTGTATACACCAAAATTAACTCCTTACTTACTTTTATATTCATATAATTTATTGAAACATATTGAAAATAATGTCTATCAGTTGAATGATCTTAATTCCGAATCTGCAATTCCCTGAACATTCAGTGCGTGGAAGCCTTTCATAAGTACAAAAGCTTTCTTATGTTCCTTCAGGGCTATTATGGGTATCAGAGTTCTATCCACTGCTGCTAGAACTAATGGCAGGCCGCATAGTCTGATGAATCCTACCTTCACATTTGTTTGTTCTTGAACATCGACTGGAAACCTATGGAATGTTTCATGTGTAAGTTATGTGATAAAGCTTTGATAAAGATTTGTTTATATTTTGTTCACTTTGATTTTGTTTTTGTAATCTATTAATTTTCATTTGACAAATTATCAAAGCAAAAATAAATTAATGAGGGCATTAAAAACACAATGAAAAGTAAATAAACTATAATTATGCCCTGCTTCGAAGAAGAGGGGATATATTGTTTTGCACATGTCGGTCGGTCCTTGGTCTTTCGATCAAGTTGGTCAAGTTGATCTGGTTGGTCCATCCACCAGATGGTTTCCGGATGATAACTCAAGACAATTAGGCCTAGGATCATGAAACTTCATAGGTACATTGATCATGACTGGCAGATGACCCCTATTGATTTTCAGGTCACTAGGTCAAAGGTCAAGGTCACAGTGACTCGAAATAGTAAAATGGTTTCCGGATGATTACTCAAGAATGCTTAGGCTTAGGATCATAAAACTTCATAGGTACATTGATCATGACTGGCAGATGACCCATATCTATTTTCAGGTCACTAGGTCAAATGTCAAGGTCACAGTGACTCGAAACAGTAAAATGGTTTCCTGATGATAACTCTAGAGTAATTGAATCATTTTGACGGAATTATGGCCCTTTTTTGTCTTAGTAACTTTGAATATATGGTTCAATTTTGTGTTTACTTCCACTTTACTTCTAAAGTATAAAGACTATTGCTTTCAAACTTCAAATACATTCATTCTATCATGAGGGTACTGTACAGGGCAAGTTGAATTTTACCTTGACCTTTGAATGACCTTTACTCTCAAGGTCGACTCAAATGATTAAATTTGCTAAAATTGCCATGATTTCATTATTTATGATCAGATTTGATTTATACTTTGACAAAACAACACTTACCTGACATACTACAATAGACTCCACCCAAACCATCCCCCATGTCCCCCCGACCTCCCCCCGACCCCCCCCCACCAAAAAAAGTAAATTTTATTTTTCATTTATTTTTTATTTTTGAAAGATCATCTTATAAATGACCACACCCGCACACTATACCAACCCCCCCCCCAATTTTTTCAGTATTTTATTTTTGAAAGACCGTCCAACTATCCCACCCAAGATCCCCCCCCCCCAATTTTTTTTGGAAGATAATGTAATAAATGACCACACCGACCACACCCCCACACTATGACCCCTCTCCACCCCACGGTGCTCTTGTTTCTGTTTCTGTCAAACTGTCTTTAAAAAATGTGAATGCTTCTGTAGATTTTGAGCTCACCTGATTGCTCATGTGAGCTTTTGTGACCGGTCTTTTATCCGTCGTATGTCCGTCCGTCCGTCCGTAAACATTTGCTCGTATACACTAGAGGCCACATTTCTTGTCCCATCTTCATGAAACTTGGTCAGAAGCTTTGTCCCAATGAAATCTCGGCCGAGTTCGAAACTGGGTTGTTCCGGGTCAAAAACTAGGTCACTAGGTAAAAAAAAAAAAAACCTTGTAAACACTGTAGAAGTCACATTTCATGCCCAATCTTCATGTAACTTTGTCAAAATGTTTGTCTTAATAAAATCTTGGTTGAGTTAAAAAGTGGTTCTGATATGTTGAAAAACATGGCCGCCAGTGCGCGGGGCAGTTTTCCTAATTTGGCTATAGAGAAACCTTGTAAATTGTAAACACTCTAGAAGTCACAATTTATGTCCAATCATCATGAAAGTTGGTCGAAACATTGGTTCAATTGATGTCTCGGACGAGTTCGAAAATGGTTGAGATCGGTGAAAAAACATGGCCGTCAGTGGGGGGGGGGGCATTTTTGTCTATAGTATTTAGTGGCAGTTTTCCCTATTTGGCTATAAAGAAACCTTGTAAACACTCTAGAAGTCACAATTTTTGTTCAATCATCATTAAAGTTGGTCAAAACATTGGTTTTATTGATATCTCAGACGAGTTTGAAAATGGTCGGAATCGGTGAGAAAACATGGCCGCCAGTGGGCGGGGCATTTTTCTCTATACAGTCGAAACTGACCTAACGGCCACCTGAATTTACCAGTCACCTGCAGACAACGGTCAGTCTGGAATCCCCCCGACGAAAAACACTCTATATTACACTTGAATTTAACGGCCACCTGACCATAACGGCCAACGGCCACTATATTCCACTTCAAAATTCATGTTTGACCTGAAATCAACGGTCACGCGTCGGTCGTCTCGAGTCGCGAAAATTAAAAACACAGCACATCATTTGTCCGTCTATTTTGCGTTTAAAGCGTCTGAAAGTGGTAATTGTCTATGATATTATAAAAGCAGCCCGCTGGGAGTAAACAAATTATAAGGTGTTGAGAAGGTTTCTTTTCTGGGGATAATTGTGGGGGTATCTTCAAAAGAAAATATATCAGAGTTTATGACTTGTTGAAAGTAATTATCGCTAAATTAAATGACCGCTATTTCTTTGAATTAGAACGGTACAATTACACCGTACTATCGGTTTATGACACCGAATCCGCTTTTTAGACTTTTACGGACGTGACGTCAACGAAACGTGACAAGCTTTATTTACTGAATGAATGAGATGCATGAGTAAACAATTATACCAGCGTTGACAAAGTCATTGTTTAATTTAACAATATGAAATTAAATCAATCTAAAAGATATTATTCTCTATTATTCAATGTGCACGCGTTAGTTAATGCTGTTGTTATGATTTGTGTATGCAAACGACTGGGTGGGGTAACGACGTAGTAATACTACCAACTGACCAACCTTCTTAAAATTGTGATCCGAATTCAACGGTCACCTGTGGACAACGGTCACTTTGATCATTTCCCTTGACTGACCGCTGAATTCAGGTTTGACTGTATGTATATAGTGAAAACACGTGAACACAGTAGAAGTCACATTTTTGGCCCAATTTTCATGAAATTTGCTCAAAACATTTGTTTCCTTGATACGAGAGTTGAGTTCAAAAATGGTTCCGGTCAGTTGAATAACATAGCTGCTGGGAGGGGGGCAGTTTTCTCATTATGCCCCCCCCCCCTTTCGAAGAAGAGGGGGTATATTGTTTTGCTCATGACGGTCCGTCCGTGCACCAGATGGTTTCCGGATGCTAACTCAAGAGCGCTTATGCCAAGGATCATGAAACTTCATAGGTACATTGATCATGACTCGCAGATGACCCCTATTGATTTTCAGGTCACTAGGTCAAAGGTCAAGGTCACGATGGCCAGAAATAGTAAAATGGTTTCCGGATGATAACTCAAGAACACTTATGCCTAGGATCATGAAACTTCATAGATACATTGATCATGACTCGCAGATGACCCCTATTGATTTTCAGGTCACTAGGTCAAAGGTCAAGGTCACGGTGACCCAAAGCAGTAAAATGGTTTCTGGATGATAACACAGAACGCTTATGCCTAGGATCATGAAACTTCATAGGTACATTGATCTTAACTCGCAGATAACCCCTATTGATTTTCAGGTCACTAGGTCAAAGGTCAAGGTCATGATGACCCGAAATAGTAAAATGGTTTCCGGATAATAACTCAATAAAGCTTCGGCCTAGGATCATGAAACTTCATAGGTACATTGATCATGACTTGTAGATGACCCCTATTGATTTTCAGGTCACTAGGTCAAAGGTCAAGGTAACGGTGACCCGAAATAGTAAAATGGTTTCCAGATGATAACTCAAGAAGGCTTATGCCTAGGATCATGAAACTTCATAGGTACATTGATCATGACTCGAAGATGACCCCATTGATTTTCAGGTCACTAGGTCAAAGGTCACGGTGACCTGAAATAGTAAATGGTTTCTGGATGATAACTCAAGAACGCTTATGCCTAGTAGGTATATTGATCATGACTCGCCCTATTTATTATCAGGTCACTAGGTCAAAGGTCAAGGTCACAGTGCCAAAAAACGTATTCACACAATGGCTGTCAAGGTCACCGTGACTCAACTTAGAAAAATGGTTTCCGGATGATAACTCAAGAATGCTTACGCCTAGGATACCTATGATCATGACTTGCAGATGAAATAATGATGAAACTTGACCAGGATGTTTGTCTGGACAATATCTAGGTCAAGTTTGAATTTGGTAAGATTGAATGAACCGACTCCTCTCAAGTGAGCGAAGTAGGGCCATCTTGGCCTTCTTGTTTAATTCATCACCAGTAACTGTTGTACTTTCATCGCTGTCACTTGAATAATCATCTGATTCACTTTCCTCATCTCTTGTAGATGATTCAGATAAAACATCACCAGAAGACCATCTATTTTCATCATCACATGAAACACTTTTATTTTCATCGCTAGAATCACTTGTGACCATTCCCTGACAAAATGTTTCAGAGTTGTGTAAAATGTCTGTGGCATTCAGGATATATTCCTCAGTATCATCAGAAACTTAAAAAAAGAGAAGTTAATCCAAATGAGAACAATAGTTTGAAATAAGATTGTTATATTAAACAAAAACAATCCAAATGCTCAATTGCTGGTCTTGGTTTCATTTTCCTGAGGCTGAGAGGCCCCAAAATGTGTGATTTTCTATCGCATACTGAAGAGTGCTGAAATAAAGATATAATGTGTCAATGGAACACGGATGCTCCCGCCCTCACAACTTGAAAACTGCAAATGGGAGATATCTAAAATTCAAACTAAATCTGTGTTTTGTTGTAGAAAATTTAAACATAGCCATCACCATAACTGAAAACAGACAATTTGACAAAAAATTAAATAAAATAAAATTTGGAAAATCCTGTTAAGGGGCAGTTGCTGCAAAACTTTGGGTAAATGATGCATTTATGAACCCCTGTAGTTTATGGTTGATGATCCCAACCAAAATCAACATGGCTGCCACAATAACTAAAAGTAACAAGAAATATATTTTAAAAAGATATACGGGGTTGATTGTGGTTGGAGTTTGTGAAAGGTAAAGAGTTCAATGAATGAGATCAAGGGTAGTGAATGTCTTTTTCTGTGCAGTTTTAAGCTGCATCACATGCAGTAAGGGATGTTACGCGGAGTTTTCGCGCCTTATTTTACATTATTACATATTGCTGGTCATAAACCTATAGATACAAAACAGAAAACCAAAAGAAGAATGGAAGTGAAACTAAAACATATGAGTCAACCGGCCACACGCAAAGTATCCGTACATATTTTAAATATTTAAACGCGCGTTCTTCGAACAAACCTGTTTTAGTGGTTTGGGCATTGCTATTTGATTCGATTATTAACAGTATCGAGAATCATCGCTCTCATCCTTAAAACATTAGTCAATATGGTGGAATTATTCTTGTTAAATTAATTTAAAATTATATTTATCATGGTATTGTTGAAAACACATTAAGAATCTATAATTGACATACCATAATTAAATCGCTGAATATCTTCATTGAACATCTTTCTGGTTTAAAGAAAATTCAAGTTCACCTAGTTCACGCGATAAGTGTCTTTATCATATAACGATTATTTTACTGGCCACAAACTCAGGTCAGCACATAAGGTAGTAGTGAAGACGCAGCGATGACCTGTAAATAAACTCAGACAATCACACACACTGGCCGCAAACTGACCCTGATACCTCGCGGGTTGAAATGCATACATTAAAGTGAGGCCACGCTTCCACTGCTCTGTATACTTTTACATGTTAACATGTTGACAGGAATATTGAAGTCAGTACTAAATATGAGAACATAGCCTTTAAGTAAAAACGCTATCGCGCTAGCAATCCTCTGAAAATAAAAGGTGCACGCACAAACTGTATTGATGTCGAGATTGAGTGTAAAACTGTTCTATCTATTAAGCCTTTTGATTTGAGATAAAATTGTTTTATGCTGAACACGCAGTAAAACAGTGTTACAAAGATGTGGACATGTTTCAAATGTTCTGTCGGTATGTTCAAATCAGCCTATGGGATAAATGAGGGGTATTTATTCTGACCTAGCCGCGGGAAATTTTATTGGACAGTTAAAAAGGTCAGGTAAGGTGAAAAGCTGGCGTATACAGCTACGCTGAAAAAATGACAATCATTTATTGTTTATTGTTGTTTCCTTAATGTCCAGCGGCAAATATGCATGCATACTCTGGACGAGAACAAGTTCAACTACAGCTTTGTCACAAACATGACGAATACCCCCACATGCTGAATTGACACAGAATATTTTGCATGTTGTCTTCACAAAATAAGAGAAGTTAATTTATGGTGATATATCACTCAGGTGAGCTCTAGATTGAAATTATTTTTAGCTATATTTTCTATTTATAGTAATGACTTCCATCCCGGATGGCAACTGGGGTTATCAGATACAATTCTGACTATTCCATAAAAGTTTGGTTCCAGTTTGCTGAGTCGTTTCAGAGAAGATCTTAAAGTGCTTTTCACTCCCATGTTCTATTTGTAGAAACAGTGGCCAAGTTTGTTGACCATTGGAGTCAACAAATATAATTTTGAAAGCAGACATACTAAGGTTGATTCTGGCCAACTTTGGTTTAAATTGGCGCTGTAGTTTTAGAGATTTTTGACAAAATTTATGGATGGACGGACAATGACAACCACAACAACCTGTGATTAGTAAATGTCAAGAAAAGTGTGAAGAAAATTTTGTATATGCATGTTACATTAAAAAAAAAAATCAAAAAAAATCTGTAATTGTTACATTTTGTATAATACCTGTTTGTCTGCTTATTTCTATGTCCACTGAGGTATCAGTTAGTTCTCTTGTTTCATTTGTCTGTGGTGATCCCTTCATCGATTAAAAAAAAGGTCAAAGGTCAAATATATGTATTTGTATGTATTTCTATAAAATCCCTCATTTGATGTACACTTTTGCAATATTGAAGATAGTAACTTGATATTTGGCATGCATCCGTATCTCATGGAGCTGCACATTTTGAGTGGTGAAAGGTCATTGTCAAGGTCATCCTTCAAGGTCAAAGGTCAAATGTATGGGGACATAGTGTTTCACAAACACATCGCTTAGTGTGTGGGACAAAACTGGGAGTACCCCAAGAAAAGCCCAAAAACCCACCTGACACACAGGCAAGCTTAGGTTTCAGTGGATATCTAAATTGTTAACATTTATGGATGACTATGACTAAGCATCGTCAATGGCATGCATGATCTAATGACAAGGCAGGCTGAAATGTTTTCAAAATAAAAGACCTACAACTAAAACTACACACACCTTCAGTTTCTGTCCTTGTTTTCTTTATATGTGATTCAGACTGGCTTCCACTTGCTTCAGAACATGTGTCTGAAATATTACTAAAACAATATAATAACAAGAGCTCCGCCCAGCGGGATAATATTTTTGTAGATTTTACCTGTATAAGATGATGTAAAACAGGTGACCCTTAGGGCGAAGCCAATTTTGACCCAAGGGGTATAAGTTGAATAAAATTGGTTAAGACCACCACATGATGCTACATACCAAATACCAAAGCTCTAGGCCATGCAAGTATGGAGAAGACTTTCCCTGTATAAGTCTATGAAAAACAGGTGACCCCAGGGGATTGATTGTAACAAACTTGGACAATGTTTCATACCAATATCAAAGCTCTAGACCTTGTGGTTATGGACAATAAGATTTTTAAATAATTTGAACAAAGTTGGCAGTCAACCACTACATGAAGCTTCATACCAAATATCAAAGCTCTATGCCTTACAGTTATTGAGAAGAAGATTCAAAAAAAAAATCTATATAACCTATGTTAAACAAGTGACACCCGGGGCGGGGCCTGAAAATAATGTCAATTTTGATTTAAAAAAAAATAAAATTTCAGAATTATATTGCTGTTGTAAATTTGACTATTTTACGGCGATAATAAAATATATCCAAATTCATGCGCTCATACTTACTGGTCAAAATCTGATATTATCATATCTTCATTATGTATTTATCAGATATGCTCGTCACTCAAATAAATTTCATATTACAAATGTGTTTACCAGACATCTCAGCTTTGACATAAAAACATTACGTGAACTTACTGATATACTACATGTTCAATGCAATATTTCATGTCTCTAAAAAATGGATTCGTTAATTTGATGCTTTTTTCCTTACTGTTGTTCCAAATATAGATTTATGGTACTCGTTGGAATTGCCTCAATGAGGCTGTTTTAAGAAGTACCCACAATCTGTTATTGAGCCGAAGTAAGAAAAACAATGTATACCCCTGTAAACCCCACTTTTCCTTACATGAGCCGAAAAGTTGATGCCCAAATTTGCCATGGCATTTCCATTTTATTAAACTTTTTTTTTTTCAATTGGAAAATTTGCTTCAAAACATTGTCATGTTTTAATTTCAAAACCCACCTTTTTGTATGTTGTGTAAAGTGTTCACCATTTTCCGACACATAAGTAAATTGTAATGAGAACTCTTCGTTCTTATTCTTCTCAGCCAGCAGGTCTGACTTGTTGTCTGCAAACAAATAATTGTACTACAGTCATGAAATTAGTTAATAATCTAGTGTAAAGCAGGTGTGTTATCCAATAATCACTCGCAGACTTCCAAAACTGTCCTGTGAAATTTGGAAATTTGAGAGGACATTCAGTTTGGTATACACATTGTCTTAACTGAACTTCTAAAAATTTTACCAGACCGAAGCAAATTTTACCAGAAATTTCGGTCATAAAACAAGACATCATATAAATATATTTGAGTTTCATATTATTAGCTCGGCTGTTTTCGGAGAAAACCCGTGGTATTGTCATAGCCAGCTGGTCGTTGTCGTGTCGTGTCATCCGCCGGCGTCATGCTAAAACCTTGACATTTTGCTCTACAATAAAAGTGCTTCCACCTACAACTTTGAAACTTTTCATACGTAGATGCACCTTGATGAGTTGTACACGCTACACCCATTTTTGGGTCACAAGGTCAAAGGTCAAGTTCACTGTGACCTAAAAATAAAATAAAATAAATTCTGACAAGCTTTTGCAGCCGAGTGTGGCACCCGTTATGCGGTGCTTTTGTGTTAAAATATAGTGCCATTCGGGGGATTTTTATCGATTGCAAATCACACTGACAAGAGGATGCATTGGCCATTGCACTTTTTTCACTGATTTGCGAAATCCTGGCTTTGAACACTTTTGTGGAATATTGCAACCAGATAATCTCCATCACGATATTTTTAACAGGCTTTCTCGGTTATTCTAACCTCATTATACTTGTAAATTTGTATTCCTAATGGACAATTGCAAAGCGCTTCTCCTCCATTTTGAAAACCAGCATGGCTGGTCGATTGGACCAATCAACATCTCGGATAGGATGCTGACAACAACAGACCAATGGCTGATGCCCAAACATTCACGGTGGTATGTTTTTATGTTCCCCAAAATATTTTTGGTCGAGCATATAGTTGCCAGTTTGTAGTTCCTTACTTCGTTGCTTCCTTCCTTCATTCCTTCTGTCACACTTTTGTTACAGTTTCTCATAGCACCTTCAATTCTTTACCGATCTCTTTCATATTTGGAATGTAGGTACCTTGCACGGACCTCTACCTTTTGATGAGGTTTGAGGTCACTGGGATGAAAGTCAAGGTCTACGAGGCTAACAATAGATTTTTTCCGTCAGACTTTTGTTACTGTTTCTCATAGCACATTCAATTCTTTACCGATCTCTTTCATATTTGGCATGTAGGTACCTTGTATGGACCTCTAACTTTTGATGAGGTTTGAGGTCACTGGGGTCAAGGGCACCAAGGCTAATAATAGATTTTTCCGTCACACTTTTGTTACAGTTTCTCATAGCACCTTCAATTCTTTACCGATCTCTTTCATATTTGGCATGTAGGTACCTTGCATGGATCTCTACCTTTTGATGAGGTTTGAGGTAACTGGGGTCAAGGTCAAGGTCACCTAGGCTAATAATAGATCTTTTAATGTGGTAATAAACACATAGATTGACAAAGCGCATCGTTGGGGAGCATCCATCAGTTTCACTGATATTCTTGTATTATATTTATTTATTAATTCATTATTGTTTCTTGATAGTACAAGTTAAAAAAATTAATAACAAAATATAAATAAAAAACAACACCTTTTACATTTTGGAAAATTAATATCGATTTTTTTTTTAAAGAATGAAACCAGAGATGGATTTTTCTGCGGAGAAATTCATACTGCTAATTTGCAGATTTAAGTTGATATCGCAGAATTTTATTTTGCACTGCATACTTATCTGTATTTATTTTTTACTCGGGTAAAATACCAAAATGTAATGAAGTTGAATAGACAAAAATGGTCAACAGCTTTGTATAATCACTTTGCAATTCTTGTCTATACCATTTACTTACTGTACAGGTATTTGTATCAATGACATCTCACACACAATTCTTTATGTTTGATGGAATGATTCGCAGAAATTTCTTTAGCAGAAATAAATTTCTCCCAAAAAATCATAAAATCGCATAATATTTTGAATGCAGAAAAGAACACATGTACTATATTTTCAAAACACGCTTAGTAAAATTGATGTTTTATCTCTGCTCTCTCTGAGCATTTTTTGTACAGCCTGTATTTTCCTTGGTTAGTCTCTAGTTTCAAGGGATGTAAACTTTTCCTTAATAATGCTAACAAACAGGTTATAATTAATACTGTTGAATTTAGGTTTGACGTTTATTTTTTAATTGGGAACTTTCCCACTGATGGAATGTGTCAACAATTCCTTAACAGTTAATTTTACTGTGAACACCTTGGTTAAAAGAGTTTTCACAGCTTTGGATGAATTGCTTTCAAACTCCACAATTTTGGAAATTTCAGTCTTTTTATTTGAAGAAGTATCCGTCTCTAGTCTTCTGCCCTCTTCAAGCCTTCTAACTAGTCTCTTCAGTTTGTATATTTCCTCTTTTTGATAATCAATCCCACTGGAGACCTCCTTGAATCTGTTTGATGAGAAGGAAAAATTATATATACAGCTGCTGCAATAGCTCAGTGGTTGAGCAATAAGAGAGCGTGTGTTTCTTAAGCAGAAGTCCACGGTTCAGTCCAAGCATAGGGAACCTGGTTATGTAAGACATGGTGCCAGGTTCCACCTACTTGGCATTTTGTTGAACACTTATTTGGCAGGTCAAAAATTTATCTGCCTACATCATAATGTGTGACCTACTTTTGTCAACAAAACCAAAAGGGCAGAATTAACGATGGTCATTGGTCTGTTTTATGTATCAAAATATTTCAAAATATTCCATCAATATTAAAAAAAAGTACCAAAAAAATAATAAAAATATGCATCACTCCAAAAATATTTGCATTCAGGGTAACAACAGCAACTTGTCATGATAATCAAAGGTTTTAACTTCTGTACTTTTTGGAACATCAGACTTGTTAAGCAATTTTGACCAAAATAGTAAGTAAACTTGGACATAACTCCAAATATTTAGCTTTCAGAATAATGCCACTGGTCTTACAATTGCGCCTTATGATAATAAAGCATTTTTGTCTCCACTGGCCAAAGGCCAGCGGGAGCTGGGCTTATGTCATGGTCCTGTGTCCGTCGTGCGTGCGTGCATTAACTTTTCCTTTAAACATCTTATTCTCCTAAACTACTGGTCCAATTCTGATGAAATTTCTCAGGAATGTTCCTGGGGTCAACCTCTTTCAAATTTGTTAAAACTATGCCCTGGGATTAAATTTGACCCTGCCCCGGGGGTCACAAAATTGAAAATTTGCTTATATAAGGCCTATTTTGTGAAAACTTTCAAAATCCTTTCGTCCATAACCATTGGGCCTAGGGCTACCAAATTTGGTATGTAGAGACATCTAATAGTCCTCTACCAAATTTGTTCAAATTATGCCCCTAGGGTCAAATTTGAACCTGCCCCAGGGTTCATAAAATTGAACATATGCTTATATAGGGTCTATTTTGTGAAAACTTTACAAATCTTATCGTCCATAACCATTGGGCTTAGGGCTACCAAATTTGGTATGTAGTGGCATCTTATAGTCCTCTACCAAGTTTGTTCAAATTATGCCGCTGGGGTGAAGTTTGACCCTGCCCCGAGGGTCACAAAATTGAACATATGCTTATATAAGGCCTTTTTTGTGAAAACTTTAAAAATCTGCTTGTGCATAACGGTATGGCATAGGGCTACCAAATTTGGTATGGAGTGACATGTTATAGTCCTCTTCTTAGTTTGTTCAAATTATGCCCCTGAGGTCAAATTTGAAACTGCCCCGGGGGTCACAAAATTAAATATATGCTTATAAAGTGCTTATTTTGTGAAAACTTTAAAAATCTAATTGTCCATATCCATTGGGCCTAGGGCTACCAAATTTGGTATGTAGTGACATCTTATAGTCCTCTACCAAGTTTGCTCAAGTTAAGCCCCTGGGGTCTAGTTTGACCCTGCCCAGAGGGTCACAAAATTGAACATATGCTTATATAAGGCCTATTTTGTGAAAACTTAAAAAATCTTTTTGTCCATAACTGTATGGCATTGGGCTTACCCTACCAAATTTGGTATGTAGTGACATGTATTAGTTCTGTTTTTAGTTTGTTCAAATTATGCCCTTGGGGTCAAATTTGAAACTGCCTCGGGGGTCACAAAATTGAATATATGCTTATAAAGGGCTTATTTTGTGAAAACTTTAAAAAAAATCTACTTGTCCATAACCATAGGGCCTAGTGCTACCAAATTTGGTATGTAGTGACATCTTATAGTTCTCTACCAAGTTTGTTCAAATTATGCTCAGGGGTCATATTTGACCCTGCCTTGCGGGCCACAAAATCAATTATATAGTGCCTATTTTGTGAAAACTTAAAAAACTGCTCGTCCTTAACCATAAGGCATAGGGCTACCAAATTTGGTATGTAGTGACATCTAGTAGTTCTCTACCAAGTTTGTTCAAATTATGCCCCTTGGGTCAAATTTGACCCTGCCCGGGGGTCACAAAACTGAACATACACTTATATGGGGCCTATTTTGTGAAAACTTTAAAAATCTTTTTGTCCATAACCATTGGGCCTAGGGCTACCAAATTTGGTATGTAGTGACAACTAAAAGACCTCTACCAAATTTGTTCAAATAATGCCTCTGGGGTCAACTTTGACCCTGCCCAGGGGGGTCACAAAATTGAATAAACGCTAACTTTGATCCTGCCCCGGGGGGTCACAAAATTGAATAAACGCTTATAAAGCGCCTATATTGTGAAATCTTAAAAAATCTTCTTGTCAAAAACAATTCAGACTATGGCTACCAAATTTGGTATGCAGTAACATCTTATAGTCCTCTACCAAGTTTGTTCAAATTATGCCCTTTGGGTCAAATTTGACCCTGACCCGCGGGTCACAAAATTGAACATTATATACGCTTATATCTTGCTTATTTTGTGAAAACTTTAAAAATATTCTTGTCCTTAACTCTAGGACCTAGGGCTACCACATTTTGTGTGTAGTGAGATATAGTAGTCCTCTACAAAGTTTGCTCAAATTATGCCCCTGGGGTTAAATTTGACCCAGCCCAGGGGGTCACAAAAGTATTCTTGTCCTTAACTCTAGGACCTAGGGCTACCACATTTTGTATGTAGTGAGATATAGTAGTCCTTTACAAAGTTTGCTCAAATTATGCCCCTGGGGTTAAATTTGACCCAGCCCAGGGGTCACAAAAGTGTACATGTGCTTAAATAGGGCCTATATTTAAGTATTTGCACATGCCAAGAATATTTGTTTCAGTCTTTTTTTTCAGCAGTGGAGCGATTCAGGGCCATCATGGCCCTCTTGTTAATTTTGTGCTGATAGCATAGCCTAAGTACTTTTCAAACATTTTATATTTCCAAAGGCAAAGAAGAGTTGACCAGGCAGCTCCTATCATGGTCTTCTCTGTTTGAAGAGACCTTTAAAGTCATATCCAATTAGGGAAGGATTTATACGATAAATGACTGACCTCTTTGAGGGTGAAGCAGACATCTTCGTGGCATAGACTGTTGAGGCAGACCTGGTCGGTGAAGCCGACCTCTTTGTCGGTGTCGCAGACTTATTTATTGCAGACCTAGTCGGTGAAGCGGACCTATTTGAGGGTGTAGCAGACTTCTTAGCAGAGGGCCTGGTCGGTGAAGCAGACCTCTTTGTTGGTATAGCATACTTCTTGGCTTGAGACTGGGGAGACAGACCTGGTCCGTCAAGCACACCTCTTTGTCAGCGTAGCATACTTCTTGGCAGAGACTGGGGAGACAGACCTGGTTGGTGAAGAAAACCTCTTTTATTGATGTAGCCAACTTCGTTGCAGACCTGGTATGTGAAGCGGACCGCTTTGTTAGAGTAGCAGACTTCTTAGTGGCAGACCTTGTCGGTGAAGCGGACCTCTTTGTTTGTGTAAAAGACTTAAACGTAGCAGAGATTGGTGAGGCAGATCTGGTCTGTGACGTGGATCTTTTTGTTGGTGTAGTTTTCCTGAAATGGAACATAACAAGTTTAACAAGAAATCACAGAGATGGATGCAGACCAGAACAGTCTGGTAGTATGAACATCACCTCTTGGTAGTGAAGCTTCCCATATACTTTCGTTGACTTCCAGTTTTTAGTTGCTGAGAAATAGCACGGAAAAGAATTGAACTAATGGACAATATCAAAGGGTCATTCTCTGAAAAATCATTTGACCAAGACCAGCTGATAAAATGTGCATCTCCTCTTGGTAGTGAACCTTCCTATAAAGTTTCATTGATTTCCAGTCATTAGTTGCTGAGAAATAGCGAGGACAAAAAGTGTACTAATTGAAAATGTCAAAGGGCCATAACTCTGTGAACAAGAAATGAGTCACAGAACATGACATATGCCCCCAAAGAAAATTATGTTCAGTACAATGTAAAGGTAATGAAGAAGTTTGGTGTTCATACCTTTTATATTTTTTATCCTCCCCAAAATTTATTTTGGGGGGAGCATATAGTGGCCGCTTCGTCTGTCCGTGCGTGTGTGTTTCTGTCCATCCGTGCACAATTTTTTTCCGGGCTATTTCTCAGCAACTAATGACCGGCATTCAATGAAACTTTATGGGAAGATTCACTACCAAGAGGAGATGCGCATATTATCAGCGGGTTCTGGTCGGATGATTGTTCAAAGAGTTATGGCCCTTTGAAATTTTCTATAAAAAAATTCTTGTCCCCCCAACTACTGTGCCCATAAGACGTTTCCTTTTATCTGAATATATAGGTCAATATTGTGACAAAAAAAAAAGTTTTTGTGTTTTGCTCAGGATAAAGTTTAAGTATAAATATAAAAAAGGGCAATAACTACTAAATTATAAAAATGGGAGTTATTGTTCTTTTACAATGCACTATTCCTCATGGAGATCTATCTGCCTATGATATTTGGTGTTGATACCTCTTATAGTTTGTGTTTTGTGATCCTGACAATATTTAAGTATGAAAAATAACAAAAAGCAATAACTCCTAAATTAATAAAATGTAAAATGTTCGAAAATTTGTAAAAATTTGAGAATGGACAAGATAAATGAAGCATATCTTAACTTATTAAGGTTAAGGAAAGGATATGTGACAATGGACAATGCCTCCTTCTGCAATTTGAAGCCACACAGCAGCTATATACATGTAAAATACTTGGCAAACACCAAAAATCTGTTCAATATCTGCAAGCTCTTAGGGAAAAAGTCCAGACAACTTATTATACCCCCAAACAAACTAAGTTTAGGGGGTATATAGGAGTGAACTTGTCTGTCTGTCGGTCGGTCGGTAGGTCGGTCTGTCTGTCGGTCAGTATTAAGTTTCCGCTCTCTAATTCAAGTAGTTTTCATTAGATCTTCACCAAACTTGGTCAGAAGTTGTATCTAGATGATGTCTAGGCCAAGTTCAAACATGGGCCTTGCTGGGTTAAAAACTAGGTCACGGGGTCACTTAGTGCGTTTTAAATATTCAGCATGTCCGCTCTCTCATTCAAGTAGTTTTCAAGTTCAAACATGGGCCATGCCAGATCAAAAACTAGGTCACAGGGTCACTTAGTACGTTTTACACATTGAGCATGGTGTCCGCTCTCTATTTCAAGTAGTTTAAATCCGATCTTCACCACACTTGGTCAGAAGTTGTAACTAGATGATGTGTAGGTCAAGTTCGAACTTGGGCCATGCCGGGTCAAAAACTAGGTCACGGGGTCACTATCTTCACCAAAATTGGTCAGAAGTTGTATCTTGATAATGTCTAGGGCAAGTTTGAATATGGGTCATGCCGGGTCAAAAACAAGGTCACAGGGTCACATAGTGAGTTTTAAACATCACAATGTTGTCCGCTCCCTAATTCAAGTAGATTTCAACCAATCCTCACCAAACTTATTCACAAGTTTTATCTAAATGATCTCTAGGACAAGTTTGAACATGCGTTTTTTAACATTCAGCATGGTGTCTGCTCTCTAATTCAAGAAGTTTACATCCGATCTTCTCCAAACTTTGTCAGAAGTTTTATGGAGATGATCTTAAGGCCAAGTTTAGGACATGTGCCTTTCTAGGTCAAAAACTAGGTCAAGGGGTCACTTAGTGCGTTTTAAAAATTCAGCATGGTGTCCGATGTTTTTTGTGAAGACGACATGCAAAATATTATGTGTCAATGCGGCATGTGGGGGTATTCGTCATGTCTGTGACAAAGCTCTAGTTATTATTGATGTACTGTTCAGCAAATAACGTTTCTGCCTTCTCCTGATTGGATCTGTGTTCACCTCATCCTCGTTGCCAATAATGTTTTTCCACATATGACCAAGACAATCTTGTTTCAAATACGGATTTATTTACATTATTTACAAGAAATATTCAGCGATGTTTTCCGCTTTGTCTCGGTCCTTTGAATGCCAATAGTTTAACCCGCATCATCTGACGTCAACACCGGTACACACTTAAACCTACACCACTGGTCTGGTCTACATCCCGTATTATCTAAACTTGGTACGCATTGGGAGCAAAGTGCACCCAACTTTATTGAAGAAGGCCGCTGGACAGGATAAGATGACTGGTAACAAGAAGATGTCGGTATACTACAACAGACGATTATCTTCATACCTTCAGGCATTCTGTACAGAATTAAAACACTTTAGGACAGAAAGCCCCAAGTACAACGTTTTAAACTTAATGGGACTTAAAAGCCACAGTACTTGAAGTTAAAATTCTATACATAAATTAACCTTATGAGGACAGAAAAGCGCAATTGTTTACAAATTTACAAGTTTTACAAATCAAAAAGAATTATCGGGACTGAAAAAGCCCCAGTTTATATGTTAAATTGAGCCTTTATAGTCAAAAAGTAACTCGCTGGTGCCAGTAAGCCCCAATGACTGCCTGCTCTCCCAACCGGTATAGGCTTTTGGCATTATCCCCCGTCTGCGACAGGATGGATTGCACTGGCACCTGACGACATTCTTCCACTCTGGCTGGTGCCTCATTTAATTTGGAGCCAACCACTTATTTCCTCTTAGTGGAAAATACAGAGCGTCCAATCCCAGCAGAAGACGACTTTCTGGTACTGATGTGAATGCTTCCTGTTGGTGTTTATCGAACGTCCTAACTTTATTGGTGAATCCAAACCAAGTTTCTGGAAACCTTTCCAGCAAGCGTGACAGGACATACATATTTCCGGTAAAGCAATCCAGTTGAATCCTTTGAGTACATGGCAAACTCTTCAGTAAATTCAACAGCAACAGGAAAGCTTCCGTCCCGCAGTCATCTGTCATGCCTCTACAGTGCAAAACAAGCACATGGTGACCCTTAATCAAAGGAATAGTGAGTCGCAGTAGCTTCATCTGCAGATGCCAATTTCAAGGTTGTTGTGGTCTAGCCCATTTTTCCAACGGCAACAACCAGTTTTGACTTGAGCAGTCTCTCCATGTGTTCCAGCCACTCCAGTCCGAGTTGACCTGGCAGATGTCAAGGATGGACCCCTACCACCACAGGGATGATTTTCGGGAACGTTGCCATCTTATCCACTGTAGAGTAAGTTTCAGGGTTGCAATATACTGCCACTCCACCTTTGACTTGAACTCTCTGCTCAGCTCGTACCAGTCCCGCGTTGAGTACCTCATAAAGAGTACACTCTGCAGATAAGGCTGCCTTGCATGCCAGCCTATCCGGATGCAAGTGGCTATCTACAGCCACTGGAATCTTGGGGAATACCATCTCTTCATCATCTGGTTCAGCGTCATATCCTTCTAGTAAAGGATATGCGCTTCTCCAGAAGTTATGTTCGTCCTTATGTAGACGGGCACTAATCACCAGCAGTATCTTCCAGTGTAGAAGTATTGCTACTGAATTTGGAGGAGCCAACGTGAACCGTTCCGGAGCAGCCACACCTAAGTAACTGCAAAACTGACGCATGTTCTCCACCTGTCCTGAAGAGATTTTGCTATTGTCAGAATTGACGAAAAGCTTCTGCAGTCTTAAAAACTGCAGAAGTTCCTCCAATGTGGCTAATTGCCCAATCAACCATGAGGTCACTTGTTCCAATGCCTTCATCTGCGTTCTCATGATGTTTCCACACCAGCGGGAAGCGTTTCCCCTAGAGCTGTAACGATTCACCCATCATTCGATTATTTTCGATTCAATTCAAATTAAACTATTTGCTGCTTATTTTGCAAACTATTTCATGTTTGGTTTGTCCAGGGCATGAATAAATATGTTTGGTATTTGTTATAAACATATTATGCTTTACATTTAATGTGTTTAACTTTTTAAATAATTTTTTGTTTATTTTGTTTTTATATTATAAGTAACAAATTTATTGAACAAAACTTTCTGTTGAGTTATTCTTAAATAACATAAAAAGCACAATGTATCACATCAATTCACATGTGTTTAACAGAAAATAAAAAAAAAACACAAAAAAAACAGGTAAGTATATAAACAACTTCCAGTTGACTTCTTAACAGAATGCACACAGTTTAGAAAACAAACCATATGTATTGAGGAAAAAAATTAGATCAAAACATCACATGGGTATATTTAGTAACAGTAACCAGAGCTCCAGATAATTTTTTTAGCCGAGGGGTATTACACTCATGAAATTTTTTATTGATGAGTAAAAATCAAAATCCGATAATTTTAAGGAGTATTTATGTTCTAGAGTTCAGAATGAATAATAAATTGTACATGTAGTGTTAACTTGCTTTAACAAGCAGTCTTGTACAAAATAAAGCAATTCTTTTTATTTAACTGTTTTATTTGATCTTGGCTTATAAGCAGCCATTAATCTCTTTTTCCGTCTTGATTAGGCAAACCACTGTTTAGCACACACTGTACAGCCACGATCAAAATCTTCTAAGCTTGGCCCACAAAACGTGTTTATTATATTTGTATTTCGGCTGCCATTTAAAAACTGCTTGAAGGAAAAAGGTTTTTCCATAGTGCCACACAAGAGATGAACTGATCGCAAAAATTATATGCTTGAAGTTGGGCGATTCGGGTTTTATTGAATGTGATGTCAAATGTTTTCACCGTAAGCGTATATCGATCCTCAACAATGCAGCGGGTAGCCCGTTGTGTCAACATCGGCCTTAATCATGGGCCAAAGTGGAATGATACCGTTTTGCCTGAGGAGTAAATTAGGTCGGGGACCACATTCTATACTGTTTACATGAATTTATATGCATATATAAACGGCTAATACGCATTGAAATTGCACAGGATGGGTAATTCGAATTAAGCCAGGAGTTTTTTTACTCAACAAAATTTTAAGTCATGCGTATTTTCTTTTTTTATGCGTATTTTACGCAAATACACATCTTATCTGGCACTCTGACAGTAACTTTCTGTTATCAAAATGTAGGTGATACAAATCACATAATTGTTTACTACACACTAACTGACTAGAACTCTTATTAGTCCAAGCAAACAACTTTGACTAGAATATAAGAAATTAAACAAACATCTATATAAGCATGAAAAGATCAAAACAAAAATACTGAGACATGGCAAAGACTTCAAATAAAGAGAAACATCCGCAAAGGTATTAAGGTAATAAGTCACATTACTTATCATTTCACAATATCTGCATATAAACTGCGAGAAGAAACATTGGCTTTCAAAATCTACTTGAAAATGAACTGAGAAAATGTTGCAGAACAAAAAACTCCAAAATTAACAAACACAAATACATGTATGTTGTAAGCATAAACAAATTATTTGTTATCACTGTCAGTCTCACAACTTGTTCAATCTATATCGTTGCTTAGAATAGGTCATCCGGAATGATGATGGTTTGCTTTAAGAAAACAAGCATGTCGACTTGATCACCCGATAGGCATGCCCGCTGTTCCGTCACAACATCACCTGCAGTTGAGAATACCTGTTCACTTGCAACATTTGTTTTGGGTATGCCAAGTAGCCTCTTGGCATGTTTGGACAGCAAAGGAAACTTGTCCTCTCTTGCCTTCCACCAACGCAAAGGATCACTGACCTCACAACTGTCTTCAGAGTTCAAAGGGAGACAATCTTCTTCCTTGTAGGACACCAGTTCAGCTCTCATCATATCAATGGATGTTTTCGGGGGCTCTGCCCTAGCAACAAATATGTCACCAAACAAGTCAGCTAGTGCACCACCATATGATGTACTGGTGACTTCTTTCTGTAGTTTTGAAGGGGGTTCTCCTTCCTCCAGCGTGGGTATAGTAGCCACCGGATTCTCACTGGGAGACGTCTCATCAGGTCCCTCACTCTGTATAAAAAGAAATTAAAAATCGTTAAAGGTATCCTGTTATTACAATATACACCACAGGTATCCAAACTATATTAGATCTTTTATATGCAAGGTAAACTCACAATGGACTTAAAAGCTAGCTTTTCACGAAGAAAAATAATAATTAGTTTATTAAGATCTGGAAATACTAATACAGCATGAGCCAGTTACATGCCTGGCATATTGGAGCAATCCCTGCCATGTTCGGAATACTGCTATACACGTCTTGCCTGGAATCATCGTCAAGGTAGGGTAGGCTCTTAAACCTAGGATTAAGGGCTGAAGTCTGCAGAAGGAACTCCAGGATATTTGCATCAGAGTGCCTTAAGTATTAAAGTATGAGGATGTCAATACATTTCAGTAATTGCAACCTATTTGCTTTCCAAGCTATGCAATAACATGCAACATGTAATATTTTTTTTAAGAGTTCAATTAAATTAAGATTTTTATTTGTTATTAGCAATATTTACTGTTTCCTGTTAGGAATATGATTATTTGATATTATAAAGAATTATTTTGAAGTAATGCATTTACTTTATGGTATATGTTATTTCTGATTATTAAATCAAACTAAGCAAACCTTTACCTTGGTTTGAGGTCAGAGCTGATTGCTTTCATGATATCTGACACCAATGAGTTATCAGACGGTGAGATCTCGAGATGTCCAAGAAGCATTTTTTTCAGCAGATGTATGAGTGATACAGTCGGATGTTTCTGGCTACACATCATTGTCGTTACCGTCTTCAGGGGACTCAGGATTCTACAATGTTTTCAATGTTCTGCACATCACTCTGATAGGGTTGCTACATTACTAACTTTCTTCATCAATACCAAGGCGGCATATACAGGTGCTTGCTGCTTAAGATAGCGGCTGCACATGTCAAAGCTGGAGTTCCACCTAGTTGGCACATCAATCAGCAGTTTGTGCTGAGGTTTTCCTAATTGCGACTGCATCAGCTCCAAACAGCTTGCGGCTGATGTACTTTTGTGGAAGTACGTAACTACATGTCACACCCTGCCCAACAGTCTATCTACTTGTGAGACTTTCAAGCCCCGTTGTGTTGCCAAGTAATTAGTTCATGGTATGCGCAAAACATCCAATATGCGGACCAAGGTCAGATTCCTTGACAGCCCGAACAATATTTCTTGCATTGTTAGTCGTAATGGCAGAACCCTTACCATTATGCTTAACCCTTTCCCACTCAGAAGCAAAGAAAATGGCTATGTGCAAACAGCATAAAACCAGAACAGCCTTCGAGTAACTCACAGTCTGTTCAGGTTTCATGCTCTTTGCAGCTCATAAGAATCTAAGGGTTGGAAATGAAGCCTTTCATACTTGAATCAGGTAAGAAATGTATTTAATTAAATGTTACTTTCTTAGGGACAACAAATGCGTCAAAATACGTGAAGGGTTAAGCTGCCACTGTGTCACTGTCCTTTGTAGTCGGATGGCCAAGTTTTCAGCTGTGTGTGAACCACCAAATTGTTTGGTTTCAAGGGTATAGTTTTCGACCTGCCAGTCCTTATTGATAAAGTGGGCTGTTACAGCTACATAATTCTCAGTTGCTCTTGATGTCCAAGAATCTGTTGTGATAGTAATGCTGTTTGCATTTTGTAGTTGCTTAATTACCCGATCTTGGACAGATTTCCAGATTGCTGGCATTACTTTCTCACTAATATGTGGTCGACTAGGGACTTTATATCTTGGTTCCAGTACGTTTAACATGTTCTTGAAGCCACAACTCTCAACAGTACTGTGGGGACGCATGTCTTGGGCCATGAAACCAGTAATATATTTAGTAATCAAATTCGACCTGTCAGTTTGGTTTTGAAATCAGTCAGTTTCATTTGACCCGTGGTCTCGGATTTTTTTTGCTAACATGTTAAAAGAGCTTTCGTGGGAGATAAAGATTTCACATCTGAAATATAAACTGAGTGTTGCCTCAATTTTGTAGTGCTTCAAGATTTAGGGTAACTTGCGTCAACAAAACACGTTTTGCAAGTTGCTATTTCATTAGAACCTTCGCGAAACCCGAAATGTTTCCATACTTTTGATTTCAATTTTAAAGGTGCATCTTTCAGCGTTGTTTAAGAAGCCATTTTACCGGCTGATGTAATGCTCAGCATATTATTCATTCATTCATTGGATGCCATATTGGACCAATCTCAAGACGTATTACAAATAACAAGAAGGATTTGGAAAGTAAGGTTTAAAATGTGGATTAATTTGAATCGCAGTGAATCGAATCGAAATGTGCCGTATTGGTAACGAAATGGAATCGGTGGCATTGAAACGGTTTTCGATGCATTAAACCGAATCATTACAGCTCTAGTTTCAGAGAAGATGCTCGGAAGATGATCAGCGAAGGGAAGCTTCTTTTTGTACATTAGACTAGCCATGCAATACGGTACAAAACATTCCTTTTCTTTCCTTCGCTGACTGCGAGACAGCAAATGCTTGACCGCCTTCTTGATCTTGTGAGGCGGTTGCTCAGCTTCATCTCCGGTTGTAGACAATATGGTCACCTTCAAAGATAACTTCCAACTGGATTTGGAACTATAAGTCCCACTTCTGTCCTTCTCATTGGTTGCCCCTGATTTCCGACTAAACTTGGAACTTTAATCCCTAGTAGCCATTTTTGGATGCCTCCTGACTAGTCTTGGAACTATAAGCACCAGTGGTAGCCGGAAGCGCACTTTCAGTAGACTTGGGATGACACGCCTCAGCACTGCTCATCACTCCTTCTGCTGCTTTCCCCATTCCGAGCATAGAATAACAGCCCGAAATGGGTATCTGGAGAATTTCCTTACTTATGGTCAATTTTGAGCTGACAAAGACCTTCACCAGGTCAGTATTGCTGGGACTAGTAAGCCCCAATAATTTTGACGGCGATCTTATCTGCAGACTTCCAAGGTCTACCGACTTGCTGGGACTAGTAAGCTTCAATGAAGAAGACATGGGGCTTGGTTTGATCCACTCAGACTCGGGCTTCTGGACCTGAGGAATGCTATTCTGTGTTAGCATCAAAATGTCAGGTTCAGACCCAATGTCCATTGGATCCCCTTCTTCTTCAGTCCTCAACAATTCCTCATCGGTGAGTTTGCTGTCCCCAATAAAATGAGTGCTTTCAACCCCAGAAGCCAACCAGATATCTCCACCGCAAGTGAGTACTTCCTGTTCCTCTACGGGTCTAACGGGAGGCAACTTCCACACATTCTCACTAATCCAATCCCTGCCCATGACCTGGTAAGTGTCCAGGCAGTTGGCAAACTTTCCCAGCAAAGTACTGCAGCATTGCTTCTCATTTTGCGCGGAGGTCTTTCTCATAAGCCTCTTCACCAGGTCAGCCATCTCCATAAGGTACTTCAAGATGAGGTCTTAGTTTGTTGATGACAGAAACCCCAAATTTCGGGTGAAACTGTCCACATCTCTAGGCAATTCTTTGTACCAGAACAGGTGCCTGACTTCCTCTATGAATTTATAAGACAACGCTATCCCTGGAATATAAGAAGAATTATTATACATACATCCAGTTACGTCCGTCGTCTCGTACATGCAGGAAACCCGTACTGCATGTCGACACATGACACATGATACCATTCGTTGCAATAGTTGCACTGTATCATGAACCGTCCGCCCCATGGTCTGCGGCAAGTACAATATATGTCAGTGTCCGTTGCACTGTTCGCACTTATGTCCGCTGGTGTATTAGACATCTTGTTATCTGTGATCCATTTAGGCAGCTTTCTATCACGACAGGGCGTCATGAGGTCATGGTTTACCACAAAAACCAAATTCTTCAATCGAACCCGATACAAATATGCAAACAGTTTGCATACTATTAGTGCCTGACATTTCCATGGGGGACAACTTTTTTCCATTTCCCTTTTAGAACACTGTTTCCAAAATATACACAATGTCACCTTCTGCATAAGGTCTCTGAAGTACTCTTAAATCGTAATTTCTCTTCATACGCTTCATAGAAGTTTTCAATGTACGTCTGGCAATATCATGAGCTTGTTGTATATTTTCAATTAATTTTGAAACATGTACTGCATGATCTTCACTTCTAGCCGACACTGTGTTGGTGTATTCACCTCTCTTCACAACATTAACATGTTAGCGGCAAACCAGGCACTTCTATTCATCGATGCCCGAAGTACATCTGGAATCTGTTGTATGTTTTTGTCCCAAGTGTTCTGATTCTTGTCAACAAAACATCGAACAGCATCCATAAGTGTACGATTGAAACGTTTGACTTGTCCATATGTTGATGGTCTGTAAGGTATTGACCTAGATTTGTGTATACCTAATGCTTCACACACAGCTTTTAAATTGCGCCCTTGATCCGAAAATACCTAAAGTAGATACCCAAATATTGCATAGAATGTGTCCATTACTGCCTGAGCCTTTATTTAAGCTTTTGGTGATGGTAAGGGAACACATTCTACCCATTTTGTAAACTGGTCCACCATCATGAGGCAATATTCAGAACCGCTACTTGTTCTCGGTAAAGGACCAAGGAAGTGGATGTGGTCTCTTTCCATTGGGTAGCCTGCTTGGTATTCAGTGAGAGGAACTCTTCCATAAGTCTTGTTTTTCTTGTTTCCGTTGCATACATCGCATGACAACACAAAGCTCTCTACGTCTCCCCCTAAGTTGTACCAGGAGAATTTTTCCTTTATCTTGGCTCCTAGCTACGCCCTGGTGTCCCACAGAAGAGATGTCATGATGAAGTTCCATCACAGAGGATCTCAAACTAGCTGGAACCACTTATAAAAGGTCAGTATCATCCACTTTCTTCTGGAAAAGCACCCCTTCTATTAACCTTTCGTTATTGATCCGTAAAAACTTTGCTTCTTGACTAGCCAAAAATAATTCACCTTTATTTGAAGTAATATCGCTTTCCAACCAGTCTAAAATAAACGTCATATTAGCATCCTCTTTCTGAGCCCTGCGTAACTCTTCAAAGGAAAGCCCCCAACATGTATGTTGATCCAAAATTCGCATTCCTGGAACAAACACACTTCATGTCCAGACTTATGGTTATGGTGTCTACATTTTTATCCGGTCCATTTACACTCACTGAAAACAACTGCCTGAAAAATGGCTTCATGGGACATAAAAGCCCAATATAAAGCCATTATCAGTGCTGGAATCGATAAACCCCAATTTTTAGCTCATCTATTTTTTGAAAAAAAATTATGAGCTATTGTCATCACCTTGGCGTCGGCGTCGGCGTTGGCGTTGGCGTCGGCGTCCGGTTAAGTTTTGCGTTTAGGTCCACTTTTCTCAAAAAGTATCAATGCTATTGCATTCAAACTTGGTACACTTTCTTACTATCATGAGGGGACTGGGCAGGCAAAGTTAGATAACTCTTGCGTGCATTTTGACAGAATTATGTGCCCTTTTAATACTTAGAAAATTGAAAATTTTGGTTAAGTTTTGCGTTTAGGTCCACTTTTCTCAGTAAGTATCAATGCTATTGCATTCAAACTTGGTACACTTACTTACTATCATGAGGGGACTGGGCAGGAAAAGTTAGATATCTCTGGCGTGCATTTTGACAGAATTATGTGCCCTTTTTATACTTAGAAAATTGAAAATTTTGGTTAAGTTTTGTGTTTAGGTCCATTTTATTCCTTAAGCATCAAAGCTATTGCTTTCATACTTGCAAAACTTACTAACTATCATAAGGGGACTGTGCAGGCAAAGTAATGTAACTCTGACTGGCATTTTGACAGAATTATGTGCCCTTTTTATACTTAGAAAATTGAAAATTTGATTAAGTTTTGTGGTAGGTCCACTTTATTCCTACAGTATCAAAGCTATTGCTTTCATACTTGCAACACTTAAGAACTATCCTAAGGGGACCGTGCAGGCAAAGTTATGTAACTCTGACTGGCATTTGGACGGAATTATGGGCCCTTTATACTTAGAAAATTGAAAATTTGGTTAAGATTTATGTTTTGGTCCACTTTACCCCTAAAGAATCATAGATATTGCTTTCATACTTGGAACACTCACAAACTATCATAAGGGTACAGTAAAAGGACAAGTTGCATAACTCTGGTTGTCATTGTTACGGAATTATGGCCCTTTTTTTACTTAGTAACTTTTAATATATGGTTAAATTTTGTGTTTCGATCCACTTTACTTCTTAAGTATCAAGGCTATTGCTTTCAAACTTCAAATACTTTCATGCTATCATGAGGTTACTGTACCTGGCAAGTTGAATTTTACCTTGACCTTTGAATGACCTTGACTCTCAAGGTCAAATTATTAAATTTTGCTAAAATTGCCATAACTTCTTTATTTATGATTAGATTTGATTGATACTTTGACGAAACTACTCTTACCTGACATACCACAATAGACTCCACCCAAACCATCCCCCGTGCCCTCCCCCCCCCCCCCCTCCCCCCCTCCCCCCCCCCCCTAATTTTTTTTTTTTTTTTTTTTTTTTTTTTTTTTTTTTAAGATCATCTCACAAATGACCACCACACCCTCACACTATACCCCCACCCCCCCCACCCCACCCCCCCCAATTTTTTTTTTTGATTTTTTTTTTTTTTTTTTTTTTTTTAAGATCATCTCACAAATTACCACCACACCCTCACACTATACCCCCCCCCATTTTTTTTTTAAACGGTTATGTTTGAAATACCGTCAAACCATCGCACCCAAAAAATACCCCCCCCATCGCCCCCCCCCCCACCCCCCCAACCCCCCCCCCCGCCCCCGATTTTTTTTTTTTTTTTTTTTTTCGCTTTTTTGGAAGATAATGTAATAAATGTCCACAACCCCACACTATACACCCCTCTTCACTCCACCCCTCCCTCCTTTGTGATTGAAAATGAGAGTCCCTTCACCTTTAAAAAGAAAATAGATGAGCGGTCTGCACCCGCAAGGCGGTGCTCTTGTTCTTCTTCATTACCACCTGAAGCCCAGACCTTGCTCTGTGTTTCATATTCTGCACACTGAGTTGGCCCCATTTCCACAGTGTCTGCTCTGGTATCAGATTCGGAAACCCCCAATTCACCCTCTAATGGATTGCCGCCAGGATCCCAGATCCTCCTGTCTGTTTAACTGTACAGCACTGCGAAACTGTCCATGTGTGAATCATGACATTCCTAAACCTTACACAGTTCGTATACGTTTATTGTCATGCTCTGAAGTTGCTTGCATGAAGATGGGTTTTCTTCATGCTAGCATAATCAAGCAACGGTACAAGCAAAATCAACGTATATTTAGAACTGTTCATTGTTTCGTCCTGTGACCAAAATGCGGTAAAATACTACAATAGAAGAAAAGACAATTTTGTTAACTGTATTGCCTCAAAATCAGTCAAAAAACATTAAATTCAAAATGCAACTTTATCTACTGCATTAATTGATATCAACAAAGCTTACAGAATTGTGAGGAGTATTAGTTAGATCTTGACATAGCTTTATACTATAGAAAAGTTGCTTAATAGAAAAACGAGTACAAAAATTATTGAGTACAAATCAATTTGAAAAACCAACGAAACGGGTTTGTACTAATAGTAGCTTATCAAACCTTTAAGCAAATGAAATCTAACAAATTACAAAGCAAGAAAATATATCAAACTTGCACCGTGTAGGCTATAAAGACTGATAATTTGGTATTTTGAGTGATTTGCGCGGACCACGCCTTTTAAAAATGGTGGAACAACATATGCATCAGAATTACTAAGGTTACACACCACTAATTTTGAAGTTGGTTATATACCACTATATAAGAGAGTTTGAGGGGCTTTGGACAACACATTTATAAACGATTATATGTATTGTAAATATACTCTGTCTTGTTGTCCCCTACCGGTTTCACCAGAGGGGACATATGGTTTGCGCTCTGTGTGTCCGTCAGTCTGTGAGTCTGTCACACTTTTCTGGATCCTGCGATAACTTTAAAAGTTCTTAATATTTTTATGCCCCCGGATCGAAAGATCGGGGGTATATTGCTTTTTGCCTGTCTGTCTGTCATTGTGTCATTGTGTGTGTCCCAAAACTTTAACCAAGGTTAAAGTTTTGCAATAACTTTTGCAACATTGAAGATAGCAACTTAATATTTGGCATGCATGTGTATCTCATGGAGCTGCACATTTTGAGTGGTAAAAGGTCAAGGTCATCCTTCAAGGTCAAATTTACGGATTTAAAGCGGCGCAATAGGGGGCATTGTGTTTCTGACAAACACATCTCTTGTTTATATGGCAATAAGATGGATAGATGGCAATAAGGACATTATGCACGTCATTATATCCCCACAAACAAAGTTTAAGGGGGTATATTGGAGTGAGCTTGTCTGTCGGTCTGTCTGCCGGTTGGTCGGTCGGTCCGTAGTAAGTTTCTGCTCTCTTTTTCAAGTTGTTTTCATCTGATCTTTACCAAACTTGGTCAGATGTTGTATCTTGATGATGTTTAGGTCAAGTTCGAATATGGGTCATGCCAGGTCAAAAACTAGGTCACAGGGTCACTTAGTGCGTTTTAAACATTGAGCATGGTGTCCGCTCTCTAATGCCGGATCAAAAACTAGGTCACTGGGTCACTTAGTGCATTTTAATCATTCAGCATGTTGTCCGCTGTTTTTTGTGAAGACAACATGAAAAATATTCTGTGTCAATGCGGTATGTGTGGGTATTGACGTCATGTGTGTGACAAAGCTCTAGTTTCATTTTGTTCCTATGTCAACAATACTGGTTGCTATGGCAACAAATCTATAATTTTTTTGATATATTTCTGACAATGGTGGAGCCGGTAGGGGACATATATTGCTTGGCAATAGTCTTGTTGATTGTCCAGTAACCTAATTACTTTAACCATTTTATCAATTAAATACTGTTTCTTTACAAATTTTGTTGGTCCTTTAAATTGGGAATTCAAATTCTAAATCTAATATTATACATTTTGAATCTAATACTTAGTCATTTCCGAATGTAATTTTGGACATTTTTTACATACTTGTCAGTGAACTGTGATATTTCTTTGTTGTAATATTACCTTCATGTCATTTACACATATAATTATTGTTCTACATCTTGATCAATAAAAGTTAGTGCAGAATTTGAATTATGTTGTGTTTTATTAACACTCATTATCCTTTAAGAATAACATGCATTAACAGTTTGCTGATTTAATAGCATGAATATATTTTGCTATGGGTATACTGGTTTCCAAACCTCTGTTGTTAAGGCCTGTTTATTCTAAATGTCTTTATTAGGGGGTTTACGTTTGCAATAGTTGTTAAAACAACAGTGATCGGGTGTAACCACAGTGTCCAGCTTAATTGATTTTATCAAGCAATGGTAGTCAACACAATGGCATACTTCACGGCACGTGTAAATTGTGACATATCATGTGCTAATGCAAAAGAACACAACAACAACAAACAAACAAACAAAAATGTTCATGTTAAATATTTTATTTTTCATTCATTTGATTCAGCATAATTAATCGTAGTTCACATGTTCGAATGTTAATCATAACAATTTATTGCATGAAAGTGAATATGAAAGCATACACCAAAATAATATGCATGTATTGTAAACAACGTTCTTGATAAAAAAAACAACAACAGGCATATTACACTTTCAACATGAATCCTTTACCACCTTAATAACTCACATGTCCCCACATTTGTCACTGTATGCTGGCACAATGTTCTTGTTCAAAAATATGATCAGGTCCACGAGGTCTGCGACTAGCCTGTTTCGTAGCTTGTTGATCAGTATGCACGCCATTGAGAATGTAACATAACGCACACAAAACGCACATTTGGGGCATTGTTGGATTTATATAATGATCGAAATTTGTACCACTTTTCATACAATCTTAAATAGGCAGCCATCTGGATCAACAAATCATTAGCCTCGGTTTATAATTACCGGACACGAATATTTGCTTACCGTATGTGTCAATCTTCGGTCATTTCCGTATGTATTCGTTAGGTGTCCATGCATACGTATATTTAGGTTGCAGACACGTGACTTAACAAACGGCCAATCAGAATTGTACATGAAGTCACGTGACGTTACACAGCCAATCTGAATTGTACACATAACACTTATCAAAGCTTTCGTTGTTTATATCTATAGTTTAGTCTTACTAAAACGGCCGAACATACAAGTCGCATTATTGCTGGCTTTCGCGGGATGGGCCCATTGCGGGCTTCGCATGTATCTTGTATTTGACAAACATTTTGGAAACGTTGTGTTGTGTTAATAAGCAGAAATAAAACGCAAAGAAATTATAAATGAACTTTGTTGGTTACTGTGTGTTCTCCACGAACGATACGTAATTGTAATTACGTGACAAGAAGATACGCCCAGATGTGACGGATGTGGCGGTAACAGCAAGAATCTTTACGATTAGGGCTATTCTTGGGAACCGATTTTGATTCGCTTTCCACCAGTCAAGTGGGTCACCTTCTTCATCCTGTGGTTAAAGGAGGTATGACTGTAGCTCATCCGTCTGTTTCTTGGCAGGGTTGGCAATCATGAATGCCAGCTTCCGGCGATTCGATGGGGTGGGTTTACATTCGGCACTGTTTTCTGTGTGTGTCTTGAGAAGTAGTTCGTCCAAATAGTTTTCTAGCGCCTCGATTGCTGCATGCTTCATTTCACTTGAAAGGAACCCAAGTGTTTTGTGGCGGATGTCGAGGAGTGACGCTACAATTGTCAGTGAGGTGGCAGTTTTCTGAGAGTATGACTGAAGCCTCATAATGAGCTGCTCACGTAAAAACTCCTCCTTCGTGATCGTGGTGCTCTCTTCTGCAGTTGGTGGCAGGACAGTGCTCAATAGAGAACATATAATTTGATATGTATCAGAGCAAGACACATCACATTCTTGACATAAGTATGTCATTGTGTCTGCAAAGTTCTTACGCAACACTGACAAATCACGGATAGTGTCCCATTCCTCATCTTTCAACAGCATACCGGTATCAGCCTTTTTGGTGGCGTTTTTGTCCAGCATAATGTCCATAATAACGGGCTGCTGCTCATACAATATCTCCATCATTGCCTTCGTTGCATTCCAACTTGTGCCTACATCCTGTACAAGTTCATGCTGCGGTACATTGAAGGGTGGCTGTCTTTGTCGAAACTCTGCGGTGACTGTGGTGGAGTGCTTTAAATGCCCAACTAGATTCCAGCATCTGGATACAGTCTTGGATATCTGAGGTATGTCAAAAACAGGTCTGATACACAGTTGGAATGTGTGTCCAAAACACCCAATGTCAGTCCATTCCTCACATCGAGGGCTGAACGGAAAACTGTTGTAACTCACTTTTTTTTAATTTTACAGTAGAGTGTAAAAACTGTTTTTTAACATTATTAATTCTATTTTTAATGAAATGTTTACCCAGTAATAGGTAACTTTGTATTGTTTTACTATTAAATCTATTTCAAATAATTACAATATAATATTAGATATTATATTTGATTGTTGTTAACTTCCAACAGTTTTCCACTGAAATCTGTGAAAACTTCAGTATAAAAATTAATGGAAAACTGTTGTAAGTCAACTTACAACACTTTTCCGCTGTAATCTGTTCAAACTACAGTATGGATATTAATGGAAAACTGTTGTAGATGAAAGGTTTGCAGCTTTACAATTAAATTTGTTTAACTAAAAATAAACAATAGGACTTAGTTTATAGAAAAGTTATCAACACTTCATAGAAAACATGTTTTATGTTTATTAACTTCAACGATACAACATACAAAATACAGAAAACAAAAAAAACTGCAGAAAACTCCTGTTATTATAGTTAACTGATTTCATGTCTTTAATCACAATACATACCTTATAACAAGGCAGTATTTCTTAAAATTATTACATTATTTATGATAATTATACTTAAATGGTATTGTTAAGCCAACTTGTTTTATTGTATCTATATTTCAAGGTATCTTGTCAAATGATTAAAACACTATATCAGTTATAAATTTTTTAGACATGACAGTCACATTCAGAAACAAAATGTAATTAAACATGGTATTTAAGTGTACAGAGCTATAATTATTGTTATAAACATTTTAAAAATAATATGAGAATATACATGGTACATTGTACAACTTGTATGGTGCATTGTACAACATTGAAATGCAACTATTTTGTACAAAATGTTGTTTGATGTAAATACCAGTATTGGTATTTATCTTCATGCACCTTACATCAAGCAAATACCAATTCTGAACATCTTGAATTAAAATAAAACTTGAAATAAAATTTAATAAACATAATTTTTATGTCCCCCACTATAGTAGTGGGGGACATATTGTTTTTGCCCTGTCTGTTGGTTGGTTGGTTGGTCTGTTGGTCTGTTGGTTGGTCTGTTTGCGCCAACTTTAACATTTTGCAATTACTTTTGCTATATTGAATATAGCAACTTGATATTTGGCATGCATGTGTATCTCATGGAGCTTCACATTTTGAGTGGTGAAAGGTCAAGGTCATCCTTCAAGGTCAGAGGTCAAATATATGTGGCCAAAATCGCTCATTTTATGAATACTTTTGCAATATTGAAGATAGCAACTTGATATTTGGCATGCATGTGTATCTCATGGAGCTGCACATTTTGAGTGGTGAAAGGTCAAGGTCATCCTTCAAGGTCAGAGGTCAAATATATGTGGCCCAAATCACTTATTTTATAAATACTTTTGCAATATTGAAGATAGCAACTTGATATTTGGCATACATGTGCATCTCATGGAGCTGCACATTTTGAGTGGTGAAAGGTCAAGGTCAAGGTCATCCTTCACGGTCAGAGGTCAAATATATGTTGGCCAAATCGCTTATTATATGAATACTTTTGCAATATTGAAGATAGCAACTTGATATTTGGCATGCATGTGTATCTCATGGAGCTGCACATTTTGAGTGGTGAAAGGTCAAGGTCATCCTTCACAAGGTCAAGGTCATCCTTTAAGGTCAAACGTCATATAGGGGGACATTGTGTTTCACAAACTCATCTTGTTAAAAATTATAATCCATTAAAATTCTACAATCATTTGCATAAAAAATCATTCAGTTTCATGTGGTAGCAAAATGAAAACCGGGTGGTGAATGGAATGATTTGTTTTATGCACAAAAATATTAAGTCCATATACTTTTTTTTTAGAAACAGGATTTTCATCCTCCTGGAGTTGTGGAAGTATAATTGATGAGGGATCCGGACTGCTTGTCCGTAGTTTTTAGCTCAACTGGCCGAAGGCCGGAAGAGCTTATGTCATGGCATGGTTTCCGTCTTCCGTGCGTGCGTGCGTTAGACTTTTTCTAGTTTACGCGATAAAGTCCACAGTTTTCATCCGATTCTTTTCAAATTTGTTCAGTGTCTTTATATTAATGAGAACTCGAACACTATTGAAAATGGGTTACATCAGAGTAAAAAGTCCAGAATTATCTCCCCTTGAATTTGAGAAAATTGTAAAATAAGGCTTGTTTACGCAATAAAGTCCACAGTTTTCATCCAATTATTTCCCAACTTGCACAGTGTCTTTATCTGAATGATGAGTCAAACCCTCTTGAAAATGAGCATTATCGGAGTTATAAGTCCAGAATTATCCCCCCTTGAATTTGAGAAAAAAATGAAAGTCAAGTGGGTCGCCTTCTTCATCCTGTGGTTAAAGGAGGTATGACTGTAGCTCATCCGTCTGTTTCTTGGCAGGGTTGGCAATCATGAATGCCAGCTTCCGGCGATTCGATGTGTGTGTCTTGAGAAGTAGTTCGTCCAAATAATTTTCTAGCGCCTTGATTGCTGCATGCTTCATTTCACTTGAAAGGAACCCAAGTGTTTTGTGGCGGATGTTGAGGAGTGACGCTACAATTGTCAGTGAGGTGGCAGTTTTCTGAGAGTATGGCTGAAGCCTCGTAATGAGCTGCTCACGTAAAAACTCCTCCTTCGTGATCGTGGTAGGAATGTGCTCAATAGAGAACATATAATTTGATATGTATCAGAGCAAGACACATCACATTCTTGACATAAGTATGTCATTGTGTCTGCAAAGTTCTTACGCAACACTGACAAATCACGGATAGTGTCCCATTCCTCATCTTTCAACAGCATACCGGTATCAGCCTTTTTGGTGGCGTTTTTGTCCAGCATAATGTCCATAATAACGGGCTGCTGCTCATACAATATCTCCATCATTGCCTTCGTTGCATTCCAACTTGTGCCTACATCCTGTACAAGTTCATGCTGCGGTACATTGAAGGGTGGCTGTCTTCGTCGAAACTCTGCGGTGACTGTGGTGGAGTGCTTAAAAATGCCCAACTAGTTTCCAGCATCTGGATACAGTCTTGGATATCTGAGGTATGTCAAAAACAGGTCTGATACACAGTTGGAATGTGTGTCCAAAACACCCAATATCAGTCCATTCCTCACATCGAGGGCTGAACGGAAAACTGTTGTAACTCACTTTTTTAAAATTTTACAGTAGAGTGTAAAAACTGTTTTTTAACATTAATTCTATTTTAAATGAAATGTTTACCCAGTAATAGGTAACTTTGTATTGTTTTACTATTAAATCTATTTCAAATAATTACAATATAATATTAGATATTATATTTGATTGTTGTTAACTTCCAACAGTTTTCCACTGAAATCTGTGAAAACTTCAGTATAAAAATTAATGGAAAACTGTTGTATTCAACTTACAACACTTTTCCGCTGTAATCTGTTCAAACTACAGTATGAATATTAATGGAAAACTGTTGTAGGTGACAGGTTTGCAGCTTTACAATTAAATTTGTTTAACTAAAACTAAACAATAGGACTTTGTTTATAGAAAAGTTATCAACACTTCATAGAAAACATGTTTTATGTTTATTAACTTAAACGATACAACATACAAAATACAGAAAACAAAAATAACTGCAGAAAACTCCTGTTATTATAGTTAACTGATTTCATGTCTTTAAACACAATACATACCTTATAACAAGGCAGTATTTCTTAAAATTATTACATTATTTATGATAATTATACAAATTTAATGGTATTGTAAAGCCAACTTGTTTTATTGTATCTATATTTCAAGGTATCTTGTCACATGTTTACAACACTATATCAGTTATAATTTTTGTTGACATGACAATCACACTCAGCAACAAAATGTAATTAAACATGGTATTTAAGAGAGTTTCAAAGTTTATTGTCTAGTCCATGACATGTACAATATAATAATACATAAAAGAACACAATTTACAAACATGCATGGCCAATCTTATAGATTTGTAAAAGACATTTTAGTGTGTAATATTACACTTTAAACTATTTAAGTGTACAGAGCTATAATTATTGTTATATACATTTTAAAAATAATATGAGAATATACATGGTACATTGTACAACTTGTATGGTGCATTGTACAACATTGAAATGCAACTATTTTGTACAAAATGTTGTTTGATGTAAATACCAGTATTGGTATTTATCTTCATGCACCTTACATCAAGCAAATACCAATTCTGAACATCTTGAATTTAAATAAAACTTGAAATAAAATTTAATAAACATAATTTTTAAAAATTATTATCCATTAAAATTCTACAATCATTTGCATAAAAATTCATTCAGTTTCATGTGGTAGCAAAATGTAAAACGGGTGGTAAATGGATGGAATGATTTGTTTTCTGCACAAAAATATTAAGTCCATATACTTTTCTTTAGAAACAGGATTTTCATCCTCCTGGAGTTGTGGAAGTATAATTGATGAGGGATCAGGACTGCTTGTCCGTCGTTTTTAGCTCTACTGGCAGAAGGCCGGAAGAGCTTATGTCATGGCATGGTTTCCGTCGTCCGTCCGTGCGTGTGTTAGACTTTTTCTTGTTTACGCGATAAAGTCCACCGTTTTCATCCAATTCTTTTCAAACTTGTTCAGTGTCTTTATATTAATGAGAACTCGAACACTATTGAAAATGGGTTACATCAGAGTAAAAAGTCCAGAATGATCTCCCCTTGAATTTGAGAAAATTGTAAAATGAGGCTTGTTTATGCAATAAAGTTCACAGTTTTCATCCAATTATTTTCCAACTTGCACAGTGTCTTTATCTGAATGATGAGTCAAACCCTATTGAAAATGAGCAATATTGGAGTTATAAGTCCAGAATTATCTCCCCTTGAATTTGAGGAAAAAAAATGAAAATTCAGTTTTTTTATGTGATAAAGTCCACAATTTTCATCCAATTCTTAGCAATCTTGCACAGTGTCTTTGTATCAATGAGGACTCAAACTCTTTTAAAAAAAGAGCAATATCGAAGCAATAAGTCCAGAATGACTTCCCCGTGAATATGAGAAAATTTTGAAATCCCGCTTGTTTACGCAATTTATTCCACAGTTTTCATCCAATTATTTCCAAATTTGCACAGTATCTTTATATCAATGGGGACTTGAACCCTATTGAATATGAGCAGTATCGGAGAAATAAGTACACAATAATCTCCCCTTGAATTTGAGAAAATTCTCCTTGTTTGCGCGATTAAGTACACAGTTTCCATCTTATTCTTTGCAAACTTGCACAGTGTGTATAGCAGTAGAGCGATTCAGGCCCTCATGGGCCGCTTGTTTTAGTAAGTCATCTGAAACATTTGACCCTCATAATGGGTGGCATATGTGAGAGCGTTTGGTTGGACCAAATTCAATTTAAGTATCTTAATTTGGTTCCAGAACACTTTCACCTTCTGTGTTTTGCTCAAAGTTTTGAAGATTTTTCGAAACCAACTTGAAATCATTAAAATCTTTTAAACACATTTCCTTGACCTTGAAGGGCTGGTCACGCCTTGCCGATCTTATAATTGCTGCCCATTGAGAGGTTGTAAATATGGGAACCTTTTTGGAGACTGATTCTATAGTGGCATGGATAGCATCGGTCTCATTCTGGGTGTGTCCCTTCTCCAAGTATTTGTGAGTAATGGAATTTATTTGAAACTTTTGAAGGCAAAACCAAAGCATTGAGGCATAAAACTTATTTTCATTTTGGCCACAGCAATTATCACTGTAAAATACGAAATCCTTTTTCCCTTCAGCCACTTTGCTTTTAATAAAATTATACACACACGAGCTTACCTCACATGCCCCCCTTTTTGAACAGTCTCATTCCAGACATAACAAAAACCATCTCTGGTGCCCAAATCATACATTGAAAAGTTAAATTTATTTAGTCTGCGCTTGTAGTATAAGCAACTTTCAAATTTTTGGGGAGTTAAAAGTATGTGCTGTAGGTCAAAACATGCACAAACAAGTGATTGGTTTGATTTTGCATCATTTTTATCTTTTGCTTATTATCACGTGATAGTTTTTTGTTTTCTAAATGATTTTTGTAATTTAACTCCATGTTTTCCCTTTGTTTTAGAGGACATTTTTGTATGCCACGCAAATGTCGCATTGGTCTTTAATTGGGCTATTGAACGCAATATTACATTCGGTGTTAAAAATTTTCCTATAAACTGGTTAAGTTACAGGAGTCACATTGTTTTCAATGCAAATTTGTTTGTACAAGGAATACATTTTTGTAACATTAAGTTCAGGGCTGAGATTCTTTTTTAGAGTCTTTACGACAATAATGACATTCTACTTTGGGGAAAGATTCAATATGTTTTCTTAATAATACAAGTTGTGATTGACTTGTTGTGTGTGGTCTGATGCGAGGTTTTCCACTGCTGTCTTCAGCAACAATACCCATGTTCATTTTCTTGTAAGTTGTTAATAATTATGTACCGGTCTGAAATTGAAAGAGTGGCAAGAAAAAATGTTTTGCACACTTTCTTTTCCACAGACAAATCATTTTTATCATGTTTGTGTGGAAACTTGTATGAAATAGATTTCTTTTTTTTGATTGTTTAACTTTGGGGTTGCAAATTTTGAAATAAAATTTCTCTGCTTATTGATATCTGAAAGTAGCCAGAATCCATGAAATAGTTTATGTCTATCTGCCTCTGAAAAGTTTTGATGGCATTTATACTGGTATCTAGCACCACAGCCTGGTTTCATTTCCCTAGCCTTTATGTGTTTACCCTTCTCAGTAGTGTATTCAAGCCCCTGATTTCGTCTCCTTTTCAGAACATTTCTCTTCCAATTGTTAGTATCTTTTGATCTTTTTCGAGCATTTCTTTTACCCCCTATTGAATTATCTCTTATACGTGTGGCCGATAGCACAGGTGTACTTATATTAAGTGCTTCATTGTTAGACACTTCCTTGATATGTTTTATGTTTGTCCAAGTTTTAATTGATACTTTCATGGTGAAATTAAATGACTTAAAGGAAGATCATCCTCATCAACATCCTTCAAGAGACTGTTATCAACATTAGTGTTTACACTATTGATTCCATTCACATTAGTGTCAATAATGGTACTATTACTACTTTACTCATCATCAGATTCTGTATCAGTAAATTCATTGAATGCACTTTCATCAATTAATTCTAATAACTCTCCACTATTATTTATATTTTTTGAAACATCTGTCAGGTCATGAGCATCTGTGTCACTAGCAGTAGGGGCAATGCCATTGTTATGTTTATTAATTAAATGACTTAAAGGAAGATCATCCTCATCAACATCCTTCAAGAGACTGTTATCAACATTAGTGTTTACACTATTGATTCCATGCACATTAGTGTCAATAATGGTACTATTACTTATTTACTCATCGTCTGTATCAGTAAATTCATTGAATGCACTTTCATCAATTAATTCTAATAACTCTCCACTATCTTTTTTTTTTTTAAACATCTTTCAGGTCATGATCATCTGTGTCACTAGCAGTAGGGGCAATGCCATTATTGTCATGAGAACCTTGATCACAGTCTTCATGTTCGCCGTCATGTAGGTCAAAATCAACAGCATCACCATCATCAATATCAGAAATGTCAGAGAAATCACCATTCTTAGCCCTTTCAATATTTTCTTCCGCTAGAAATAATCGACAAGATATGCTGCCCTCACTTTGCGCACTGAATCCAGAAAAATCTGAACTTGTTTCACTTGAAGACTCTGGTTCTTTTATGAGTGATAATGTCATTGTCTCAAAATATATGTCCCCCTTGTTGGAATATAGACAGTCTGACAAATGTTTAATACATTTCTTTAAATCTTCAACAGTCTGATGAAATGACAATACAGCTGCCCCATTTGATGTTGGCATGCCAGTAATTGAACGGCTGTGGGGGTCAAAGAAAAATAGACCACTGCTGTCTTTAATTGCAGCACAAGTGTAAAATGGTTCAGTGTTTCCCATAGTAAAGATAACATGCGATTGATCAAATGAGATTTTTAAGGCCTCTTCTAGAGTATAAAAAGGATGTTCCAACTTGATTGAGTTCAGGTAACCATGAAATGACTGACATTTCTTCACACCAATAGAATCAATGAATTCAGGTATGTCATCATAACACCAATATTTGTGGCTGCAATAAGTATTGGTATATAGTTTATCTCCAGCTTCTAATATTTGGTTCATTGTTTGAGTAGTCCACTTCAGAGGTGAAAGACTGAGGCTTTGAACTATGGCAGCCACAGAGTTTGCCATACATTGTTTACCCTGGCCTTTGAACGTTGAGTCCCCTTGATGACAAGTTGCTTGTATCACGAAATATCCCTCTGTACATGTAAATAAAAAAACAAGTTTTAATTGATACTTTCATGGTGAAATTTAATGACTTCCCGCCAAATTATGTTGTTGATATGCGCCTCGTGTAGGAATGCAACAGTGTTCTACCAAAATCGTCTATGTCAATGAGAATTGTACTGCACCAGTGTTGCGTTCTCAATAGTGTGCATACGGTATGTATAGCGGTTTTTCATATACTCTTCTTCTACTTCTATTTCTACCACATGATGGCAACTATCAACTAATTGATCATATTGCCATATTAGGGTATGCACGAGAAAGAGAGAGAAAATTTAGAAGGTGAATTTATATACAGTGATAGTTAAAAACAGGTATCTAAGTCTAGGCAAAGAATTGTGCCACTTGAGTCTTAAAGGACTCAAGCGACTCTGCTGACACGATATCTGGAGGCAATGCATTCCAGTTCCCGGATTGTCCTTGTAAAAAATGATTCCTTTCTGTAGGTGCATCTAGATGACATAATTCGGTAGTAGTTTTCATTGCTAGATCTTACATGATATGGGTTTGACTGCTTAACTAGTCTTCCATTGTTTTCAGTTGTAACAAGTCCATGTTCTATCTTGAATAGCATAAAGTCGTGCCTCTTTTCGCCTGGTTTCCAGCAGTTTCCATTGAAGGTGAGAAATCATGTCACCAACACTAGAGCGGTTTCCGTGCTTGTTTGTTACGTATATTGCAGCCCGACGTTGTACCATTTCAATTTTCTGAATATTGTTTTGTTGGTAAGGGTCCCATACAGTGCTGGCATATTCAACTGATAGACAAACTAGTGAACGAACTAAACTCTTCATTTATTAAGATTTAACCACTACCACTGTTTTGTTCTGCAACCGCTAAACTGTTTCCAGAAACAAATTTTTATAAATGAAAAATACTGGTAAACATTTTTGGCATATGATATTAAAGAACAATGAAGTTTGATTTTTTGAAAAACTGCTTTATATGTTGATTTTAATGACAATGGTGATTTTATTATAATCAAGTATATCAACAGCTCAACCTCGTTCCTTAACCCATTCATGCCTAGCGTCCTGAAAAAAGGACATTGTAAACAGCGTAGACCCAGATGAGACGCCGCATGATGCGGCGTCTCATCTGGGTCTGCGCTGTTTGCTTAAAGGAATTTCAGTAAGTAATATTCTAAATATAGAAATAAATATACTAGACATCCCTAATTTTGGAAATAAATTGATCCAATTCAGAACGATGGGAGAGTCAACTAGGCATGAATGGGTTAATGCCCACTCTCAATTTTGAAATTAACACATCTGATAAACAATGAATTTGGAAGGTATCTAGGCACTAATTGGGCTGGGACTTCATTTTAAGTTTAGTATTGACATTTTATATGAAATTGCTATATGCTCCTCAACTTTGCATACGTTGACTATATTACGTTGAAAGTGTACTTGCGCATAAAAACCGAAAAAAAAGAATCAGTTATTTGTGTGTAAAATTAATAACTGGTAATCAAATTTCCGATCAATTGAATTGAAATAGGTAATGCAGTGACTTACCACAGATTTCAAAACATGTTACCGCGTATATAGCGTGCATTATATCCTGGAATGATTCATGAGTTGCGTTCTACTTATTTTTATTGTATTTCATTACTTTCAGTGTACACATGTGCAGTGAGTGTTGCAGTGAGTGTTGACGGATCACTGCTGTATATGACCAGCTACAGTCACCACAGGCTTCTAACCCTGTCTATGGATGGGACTGTCTTGTCATCCTTAAAAGATCCTGCACTTCTTGGTCCTGCAGGTGTGCACTTGTCAGAGACAGGACAGCTGCTGGTATGTGGGCACCATGCACACAACGTAGTCCACGTGGATGGTGAGGGAAGAGTGGTGACTCTGGCTTCCAAGACGGATGGTCTTAACGGTTCATGGATTGTGTACTAAAGAGTACGTACTGGAAGGCTGATTGTTGGACACGATGACAACATCCTAGTCATACAAACCAAATAAATTAATGTTGAATAAGGTTGCCCATGAAATAACTTACGCCATGTATATGAAATGTCTTTTTATATTAGCACATGTTGATTGTTAAACAATGTTTATTATACCCCCATTACCATTGGTAATGGGGGCTATATAGGAGTCACTTTGTCGGTCGGTCTGTCTGTCCGTCTGTCCCGAAAGCTTGTCTGGGCCATAACTATGTAGTTCATTGTGCGATTTTAAAATAATTTGGCATATTTGTTCACCATCATTGGACGGTGTGTCGCGCGAAAGAATTACGTTGATATCTCAAAGGTCAAGGTCACACTTGGAGTTCATAGGTAAAAAATGGCCATAAATGAGCTTGTCCGGGCCATAACGTTGTCATTTACTGTGAGATTTTAAAATCATTTGGCACATTTGTTCACCATAATTGGACGGTGTGTCGCGCGAAAGAATTATGTCGATATCTCCAAGTTCAAGGTCACGCTTTGAGTTAAAAGGTCAAAAATGGCCATACATGAGCTTTTCTGGGCCATAACTATGTTGTTCATTGTGAGATTTAAAAATCATTTGGCACATTTGTTCACCATCATTGGACAGTGTGTCGCGCAAAGAATTACATTGATATCTCCAAGGTCAAGGTCACACTTTGAGTACAAAGGTCAAAAAAGGCCATAAATGAGCTTGTCTGGGCCATAACTTTGTCGTTCATTGTGAGATTTAAAAATCATTTGGCACATTTGTTCACCATCATTGGACAGTGTGTCGCGCAAAAGAATTACGTTGATATCTCCAAGGTCAAGGTCACACTTTGAGTACAAAGGTACCCCCACAAACGAAGTTTAGGGGGGTATATAGGAGTGAGCTTGTCTATCAGTCGGTTGGTCTGTCTGTCGGTCCATATTAAGTGTCCGCTCTCTAATTCAAGTTGTTTTCATCCGATCTTCACCAAACTTGGTCAGATACTATATCTAGATGTATCTAGATGATGTCTAGGTCAAGTTCGAATATGTGTTATGCCGGGTATAAAAATGGGTCACTTAGTGCATTTTAAACATTGCGCATGGTGTCTGCTAATTTTAGTAGTTTTCATCAGAGCTTCACCAAACTTGGTCAGAAGTTGTATCTAGATGATGGCTAGGTCAAGTTCGAACATGGGTTATGGCAGGTCAAAAACTAGTTCAGGGGGTCACTTAGTGCGTTTTAAACATTGAGCATGGTGTCGGCTCTCTAATTCAAGTAGTTTTCATCCGATCTTCACCAAACTTGGTCAGAAGTTGTATCTAGATGATGTCTAGGTCAAGTTTGAATATGGGTCATGCCGGGTCAAAAACTAGGTAATTGGTCACTTAGTGCATTTTAAACAGTGAGCATGGTGTCTGCTCTCTAATTGAAGTAGTTATCATCCAATATCTTCACCAAACTTGGTTAGAAGTTTTATCTAGATGATCTTAAGGCCAAGTTCCAATGTTTGCCATGCCAGATCTAAAACTAGGTCACGGGGTCACTTAGTACGTTTTACACATTCAGCATGGTGTCCGCTCTCTAATTCTAGTAGTTTTCATCCAATCTTCACCACACCTGGTCAGAAGTTGTATCTAGATGATCTTTAGGCCAAGTTTCAACATGGGCCATGCCAGGTCAAAAACTAGGTCACGGGGTCACTAAGTGCGTTTTAAACATTGAGCATGGTGTCTGCTCTTTTTTGTGAAGACAACATGCAAAATATTCTGTGTCAATTTGGCATGTGGGGGTATTTGTCAGCTCTAGTTACGTTTAAACAATCTTGAAGGCATATTATTTAGTTTTCTGTTTGAAATGTATTTGTTTGTGAAACCTTATTTCGTCATTGTATGAAATTTTGTCATTATATTTTCACATGTTCATTTTACAAACATTGTATCGTAGTATCTCAATACATACATGTGTAATGAATATCACAAAGAAATGAATAAAGGAGAAATAACAGTTGTTACTTAATTTTATTTCCGATTTCACACAATATCAACATAAAAAAATGTGTGACAAATGCAGAAACTAAATATTTTTATTGTAACAAAAATAATACATGTATTAGGCATAACTAAATTATAATCATATTTTCTCTTTTTCTCAAACTGCATGCATGATATCGATGATTGATTATATCTGCTATACGTATTTCTGCTTCATGCGAGTATATTTAGATAACGTTTCTTTGCATTCAACATACATAAACAACAAGCACAAGATTAATCACCAAATCAACTGATATTTGTGAGAATATATTTGTTTTGGCTTATTTCATTCATAAAATGAATTAATTAACATAAGCCAAAGATGTGTGCATTTTAAGCTTGTTGTCGCAATATATATATCGTATATATATATATATATATATATATATATATATATATATATATATATATATATATATATATATATATATATATATATATATATATATATGGCAACAAATATTGAAAAATATAACTAAGAGGGCAATCAGAAGCTATAGAACTCACAAGTCCTTCAGATGCTCACCATAGTTACTGTAATAGGATTATGCAAATAATATAGAAATTATGATACAATATACTATTACTGATGCTCGATTGGTCATTGTCGGCTCGGGTACTACTTAGTTGTACCCTGGGTACTCTTAAGTATACTTACATGTACCCGGGTACGGTAAATATACTTAAACGTACCCGGTCGATATTAGACTGTACCCAATTTTATATTCTTGCCAAAAATCAGATGTCGTAAAACGCGCTACTGATTACCATAAAACGATATTGTTTATATTAAACAAACTTCTCTTAAAAAATTAACTGCATCAACATGCTGTTTGAGTATGAGTTTCGATAATATAGAGACCATTTAACAGAAAATTGACATAAATATGAACATGATTTAAAAAAAAATAAAGCCTACAATGACTGATCAAGCTTTAAAATTCCGGTTACGTTTTAGTTTATTTACCGTACCTGGGGTACATGTAAGTATACTTAAGAGCATCCAGGGTACATGTAAGTAGTACCCGAGCTGACAATGACCAATCAAGTATTACTGATACAAGAAGAATCATTCCTCAGATATCATTCAGACAAATGTTGACGAGGCACGAAGCACTGCAAATACTCGAAGATCAGTTAGAAAGATTAAATACTGGTGATTAAATGAAAAAAACAAGAGTCCAGGTGGTTATATAATATTTATGTGCAATCCTTAAGCAAAGGAATTAACTTAAGGTTCATATGAGCCTTGTTCTGAGAAAACTGGGCTTTATGCATCTGCGTAAAGTGTCATCCCAGATTAGCCCGTGAAACTTGATTTTCGGTAAGGAGGGACTTCCTTGAAACTAAAAATACCATATAGGGGAAAGTGTCGTCCCTGATTAGCTTGTGGGGACTGCACAGGCTAATCTGGGACAACACTTAACGCACATGCATTAAGCCCAGCTTTCTCAGAACACGACTCATATAACAAATATATTTCCTAAGTGGATCCAACAAACAACAATTTAATTTCTTTATGAACATTAATATAAATATTAAACATGTCATTAACATAGCTATATTGATGCATAAGAAAAGCATTGTAAAATCAGCATAACAAATCTATTGTATTTATTTTGGTACCACATGATTGCATTTCTTAAAGCGGGTATATACGATTTTGTCAAATATTTATTTTATATAAACTGTGTAAAAAACTTATTATATATATATTTCAATATAAATTAAAATAAAAGTTAAGAAGAACATGTGTCGAAAAATGCGAAATAAGCCAGATATTTAATTCTGAAATTGAAAACGGCTGTACAGCCGAATTCGCCAGCATGTATACCATACATGTACGATGTGAATCTAAATTTACGAGGGATGTTCCAGAAGTTCGTGGATTTTCGCTATAACTTTCATTTGGTAACATAAATGGACAAACAAATAGCATGTTAAGAATATTTCGTCCTTTCCAAATCTACTCTCCAAATATCATGGAAATACATAAAACAATAAATATATATCAGAGATTTAAACATGTGCACAATGCGCACACCGACACACGTGTAACGTTTCTGTTCAACGTCAATGACGTTATGAAGTTAACAACTGTCAAATCTTTTCCACATAATCACCTCCAACGCGAATGCACTTTATGTGTCGGGAAATCCACTTGTCAAAAGTGTCTCTATACCAGTCAGCGTCAAAAGACGACACGATTCGCTTTGCTGCAACTGTAAGTTCCTGTTTACTTGCAAAGCGAAAACCGCGCAACTGTGATTTTACTTCCGGGAAGACGCGGAAGTCCATAGGGGCCAAATTCGGGCTGTAAGGAGGACTTAGGCGCTGTAACGTGAAATTTGCCGTAAATTCTGTTTATCAACGACATTTAAACCAAATTTAAATTCGCGTAACGCTAATACTTATAATAAAATACACGCATGCGCCGCATGTCGTTACTGAGGTCTCTATGGCAACGTGTTTCGAACGCGCTTTATGGAATTCATGCATTTTTAGCATATATATAAAGTTCGTGATAATTGGTTTGTATAATATGTAAATTTCATTGACTTTTACCAGCAAACTAATAAGTTATAGCGAAATCCACGAACTTCTGGAACACCCCTCGTAGTCTAACGGTTTATAATACAAAGACGAATGCTTCGGTTATTGTAGGAAAATATGTACGTCACTATCGGCTCGGGGCGCTAATTTGTCTTTGCTGCATTTTATGAAATTCGGCTTTAATGTATAATTTTCTTGCCAATTTTGTGTTATTGTAACCAGGGATCATATTTTTTTCGGTTTTGTCGGTCCTAGACCGATTGGAGTCATGAAAGACCGATTGAAAATCCCAAACAGTCGGTCCGATTCTGTGTGCTAAAATGCCCATGTCATGAAATCGATTACACAGTGCACATGCTAACATACCCTAATTACTAGTATTTCGGTTATCTGTACCATTTACTGCAGACTCTAAACCGGTCAGGACGAGTTTATTGCGTGTCAGACGACTACTATCAGAGTATGACCCCAAGCAGCGAAAATTCGCGCGGTTGAGTATTAGTCATGCATGAATAACCCCGTGTCAATATCAATCGATAATTTCACTGGCTTATACCTAGTACACTAATCGGTCCCTAATGTGTACTCGTGACGATAAAATCGTTGACAGTTACTTCGGAGATGAAAACTTCAATGTTCATAATCCTCGTGGAAAGTGTGCATTTCATGCATGATACAGAAAACCTTCATACAAACAAAGAAGAAAATCGGATATTCTGCAATAATTCATATTATTGTGGGCGGACCGAATACACTGAAAACATGCGCTGTAACTAAACAAAACATGCCGATACATTTTCCACCAGCGAACTGACTGGCAATAACTAAATGAAAGTTGCGGATCTGATTGACAGAACAGCCGAAAGTTATTTTATGGGCGGAACTTCACATAAAATAGTACACAAGAAAAATAATATACTTAGTATAAATCTGAAGTAAAAATCGTGTTAGAATCAAAATCATTAGTGTACTTGATTGTTTGTTGTTGAATAACTCACGACCGGAAGTTAAGATGCGTGGTTTCAAATCACTCGTGCTTCGCACTCGTGATTTAATCCCTACGCATCTTAACTATCGGCCGTGTCAACTATTTGGTTTTGTTGTTGCCAGTATCCAACCTACGCACAGACATTTGTTAGGTTCAGTGCATGTATGTAAGCTATTATCGAGTCGACAACGATTTAAAACATCGGTATAGACTTACACAGATAATTAATATTGACAACGATGAAAAAAGTCAGATACAACAGCACACGAAACAACAATAAAAGAGAAAAAAAAATCATAAAACCAATTGAGAAAACTCGTATGTTCCGTTTAAAAAAAATGCCAAAGGCAATTAAACTTGTACATTTATTATACCACCGTCATGAATGGCAAAATCAATGGTATATATGTTGACGTAATTTGTCATGATTTCGGATATAAATTTTCGGACACTTTCCCCATTTAATCCAGACCGATTGATGTTGCGGGAAAATATGATCCCTGATTGTAACATATTTTATCAATATATTACAATTAAACACATATAAAAAAAATCGTATATACCCGCTTTAACAAATATGTAAAAAAATCCAACTGTACAAAAAGATTTTCCAGCCGAGATCAAATTTTAGTACTAAAACCAGTGTGAACATAAACATTCAGTTTGCATTTAGTTCGTTTCCGAATTTGCTTCGCAAAAGGTTTCCAGTTATAATGTCCAGATGTATCTCTATTTTCATTAAAGATGGAATGTTTTATCTATTTTGTCCACAACCATGTTGGCAATAGCAATTGATGAAGTTGCCGCTGGAGAGGGCGAGTTGCGTACATGCAAAACGCGTTTCCCTACATCTCCCTCTCCTACGTCGAACACAAAGTCATCGACCAGGGATCCATCATTACTCAGCGCCTGGGCACGAACTCCTGCTGGGCCTCTGAAACAGTATCTCTGAATGAAAACACTGACACAGTATCTCTGAATGAAAACACTGACACAGTATCTCTGAATGAAAACACTGACACAGTATCTCTGAATGAAAACACTGAAACATTATCTCTGAATAAAAACAATGAAACAGTATCTCTGAATGAAAATACTGAACAATTATCTCTGAATGAAAATACTAATACAGTATCTCTGAATGAAAACACTGAAACATTATCTCTGAATGAAAATACTAATACAGTATATCTGAATGAAAACACTAAAACAGTATCTCTGAATGAAAACACTAAAACAGTATCTCTGTATGAAAATTCTAATACAGTATCTCTGAATGAAAACACTAATACAGTATCTCTGTATGAAAATAGTAATACAGTATCTCTGAATGAAAGCACTAAAACAGTATCTCTGAATGAAAACACTGAAACAGTATCTAAAATGAAAACACTGAAACAGTATCTCTGTATGAAAATACTAATACAGTATCTCTGAATGAAAACACTAAAACAGTATCTCTGAATGAAAACACTGAAACAGTATCTCTCAATGAAAACACTGAAACAGTATCTCTCAATGAAAACACTGAAACAGCATCTCTGAATAAAACACTGAAACAGTATCTCTCAATGAAAACACTGAAACAGTATCTCTCCATGAAAACACTGAAACAGTATCTCTCAATGAAAACACTGAAACAGTATCTCTCAATGAAAACACTGAAACAGTATATCTCAATGAAAACACTGAAACAGTATCTCTGTATGAAAACACTGAAACAGCATCTCTAAAAGAAAACTGAAACAATTCTCTAAAAGAAAATGTTACATGGTATACTGCAGCGTTTTGCAAATGCATCTTTTAAGTTTTTGTTAAACAACTAATTTATCATTCAACAACAAAACTATAATGAACAATAGCTGCGTTTGTAAAACACAATGCTCTCTACTGCAACTTGAAGCCACACAGCAGCTATATCCCAATTGAAAACATCATGATGCAGTAACGGTCCTTGGACACTATCAGCGTTTTTGAAAAACATCTGGAAGTGTTACTTAAATGAAAATTAAGTCCATGGCCAATAACTTTGCCAAAAATCAATGGAGCTGAACCAAAATCACACTTCAACTGCAAATTATGAAGGTAGACTCACAACAAAAATCTGCTCAATATCTGAAAGCGTTTTGTAAAAAAAAACTCCGAAAAAGGTCCAAGGCCCCTAACTTTGACAAAAATCAATTGACGAAAACCAAACTCACACATCATTTGTAAGTCATGTATGCAGACTCACTTAAAAAAAAAACAGCTAAATATCTGAAAGCATCTCGTAAAAACCCCTCAGGAAAACGGTTATTATAGAGAAAAATCATCCAAGGCCCCTTACTTCGCAAAATATCAATGGACCCGAACAAAACTCACACTTTATCTGTATGTCGTATAGGTATCTGTATGTCGTATAGGTATGAGTATACCTATACGACATACAGATAAAGTGTGAGTTTTGTTCGGGTCCATTGCATAACAAAAATCACCCTAATATCTGAAAGCGTTTCCTTAAAAACTCTGAAAAACGTTTTTTTATTGAATTAAAATCTTAGTCCAAGGCCCATAACCATACATGCCATAATTTTTCAGACCAATTCCGGGACATTGAGTTAAATTGTCCGGGACTTTTGCCGATTTTCCGGGACATGTATAAAATGTAGCGATATTTATAGACATATGCATTTTTGGTACGTTTTTTTTTTGTTTCGCATCGTTAATTGCAAAAGTTCGAAAGCCTATCCGAAATACACTTGATCTATTAACGTCAAATTAAACATTACTACTTCCGTTACTAGATACAAGCCACGTGTTTTCAGTGTAAGCGTTCTAAACATAGATGGTGACGTCACTGCGTTATTGTTATTAAGACCGGTGTGTAACGCGTAGCTGTTGATACGCCTTTATTCATTTATAACATTTATATATTAAAAAATACAACAATACAGTACCGTTAGATCGTCAACTCAAATCAATTCACAATACATACAACCTATCACATTAAAACAAATACAACAAAACAGTACCGGTAGATCGTCAACTTAAAATCCGGACAGGATGACGTTTTTATATGCTTACTTTTTTACTCAACTTCTTTGTCGGTTAAACGTGCGAACATAAACTGCTTTTAATTTTTTAATCAGCGATGTTGGACTTCAAATGTGTGAACAACTATCCTTTGCCCTTACGCAGCGGGAAATAATGACGTAGTAGATTAAAGTCAATTTACAACCACATTAAACAATGCCGCCTTTTCGGTTTGACCGCGAACGTGAGACAATCGATATGATAACAGGACCCCTGTTAATTGATCGATTTTGACACGAAGCGTAGTCTGCCTATTCGGGTAGGCATTGTCAAGGAGACGCTGCAGATATACACAGATTCGAGGTGCAGTTAAGCCTAAGATAAGGTACATGTATATAAGGATTTTGTAAATTCCGGGACATTTGACAGATTTCCGGGACAGCGGGACAAGTTCTTCATTTCCGGGACTGTCCCGGACAATCCGGGACGTATGGCATGTATGCCCATAACTTTGCAGCCAAAATTCAAAGGACCAGAACAAAACTCACACGTCACTGTAAGTCATGTAGGTACACTAATAAATCCAAATGTCTGGTCACTATCTGAAAGCGTTAAGGACAAAAAGGGCAGACAGATGGACAGAAAGTGCAACTGCTATATGCCATGCTACTCGGGGCATAAACACATGAACCCAATTGTAGGGCATGAGGGAAATGGCAATATGTTGAATAGTTAAGCTTTAATATTTGTCATAATGTACTTAAAAGTTTCTCACCTAATGACATCAGCCCTCTTCAGCGTTGGTACGAACCTCTGTAGTTGTCTAACCTGGGCAGACATGAAGAACGCCCGCCACATCTCCGACATGCCAAACCCCAAGTGCTTCATAGCTATCTTTCTAGTGCCTCTGTTGATGGAAAAGTAATAATGGTGTAAAAACTAAATAGCCAACAAAAGCTTTTTAAAACAATAATGTTCTGCCTGAAACACCCTTACACCCAGCTTTGTCAGAGGTCATTTGCCAGTACAGTTTTAAGAACTTGTTTCCCAACAATGCAAGCTTTTTACCCATGAAGTTTCATATTGATGCCTTATGTTTATAAGATATGGGAAGAGGATAACGACAACGAGCCAGGCATGGTATTGTAATGCGCATGGGGGGGTTAGAGGGTAAGGGTTAGGGGTCGGGTTTGGGTTAGGGTTAGCCTTTACCCTAACCTTAACCCTAACCCGACCCCTAATCCTAATCCTAACCTAACCATAACCCAGGCTTATCTCCCCTAATACCATGCATCGCTCGTTGTCTTGTCCTCTTCCCATAAGAAGACCGGTGCCTGGGTAAATTTTCAGCATGACGATTCTTAAGGACAAAACATTTGCAATTATCAAAACACTTATTTATGGTTCTTGTACACTGTAAACTGCACTTCCCTTTGTTGCAATCTTTTTACCAACAAAATTTTCAAAAGATACCTTTTATGCCCAAGATGAAGTTAAAATGTTATTAATTAATAAAGGGAAATAAATCTCAAAATGTGGAAGCCATAGTTATGGCTCTTGTGCACATAACTGTCATAACCCCTCAATGAGATATATCTACATATTGATTTTAGTAAAGTAAATCCATTGAATAGATTTGGAGTTGTGCTCTGGACAAAGTTTCGGACAAAGACAGACAGATGGACGGCGACTATTACTTTATCCCTTCGGAAATTTCAGTGGGGATTAAAAATCAAGGAAATATCTGCAAGTTTTGTGAATTGATCTATGATTAAACTTTCCTTTGTTAACAGTACTGCATAGTGTGTAAATATGGGAATACTTTGCATGCAACTTAAAGCCAAATTACTTGTTTCATAATAAATTGTTGTACAAGCTTCTTAGGGACAGCAGATATTTGTTTTACTTGTCCTGACCTATACTTTGGTAGTCCAGGACAATCTGAATAGTGATAATGCCGGGCTAGAACACTTTGGAACGAAAGGGAATACATTATAGCAAATAAATTACAGTGAGGAAACTACCTGTATTTCAGTGCATCAAAGGTATCTGCCAAATTGAAGTCCAGCAGATGGTATCCCTCCCTCTTGAATGCCAGAACTGCAGTGGGTCCTAACCAGACACTACCATCAACACGTGGGGTAAAGTGGACACCCAAGAACGGCAGGGCTGGATTTGGTACCTGTGATTAAAGTTAAAATACATCTTATTGCCAAGACCTAGTTGTCAAAATTATTTGGTTATGGGAAAATAAAGTTAATGAATTGTTAATATATGTAATTTTTCCAGGTATGGCATAAAAACAAATAGTATTTTCAACTTTGACTTTTAACTGTGACCATTTAACACACACATATTCGTCATATACATGATATGCAATAATGTCATCAGGTATAATTATATACAAGAGCACCGCATAACGGGTGCCACGCTCGGCTGAGAAAGCATGTCAGATTATTTTTTTTTAAGAGGTCACAGTGACCTTGACCTTTGACCCTAAATTGGTGTGGCGTGTAGAACTCATCAAGGTGCATCTACATATGAAGTTTCAAAGTTGTACGTGGAAGCACTTTTATTTTAGAGCCAATGTAAAGGTTTTAGCACGACGCCGGATGGCGGAGGACGAGCAGGCTATGACAATACCTCGGGGTTTCTCTGAAAACAGCCTCGCTAAAAATTATATTAAAAATATCACAAAAACCCATAGATTCAATCTGTATATTGTATTGTTGAATAGCCCCCAAAGAGCCATGATGTTATCTGGAACTCAAAAACAAAAAAATAACATTTCTTGAATGAGTAACTTTTAAAGTGCAAACAGTCTGAAGAAAAAGAAAACATACCGGATATATGTTACCATTGACCATATTGCTCTTCTCTGGTTTGAGTAGCAAGTAGTCTCCCCTGAATGGCACCACTCTTGGTTCCCTGCTGCAGCCAGACAGTTCAGCAATCCGGTCAGACTGGAGTCCAGCACATGTGACTACATACCTGCACCGTAACATCTGATTCTGAATACATATGCATGCATATTAGAACATCAACTGGGAGAATCCTACCTTTAATTAGAAATGTGTCAATAGGCCACATATGCCCCCCACCTGCCTGTAGAATGTGTCTATAGGACACATATGTCCCCCACCTGCCTGTAGAATGTGTCTATAGGCCACATATGCCCCCCACCTGCCTGTGAAATGTGTCTATAGGACACATATGTCCCCCCACCACTACATGTATGCAGGTGAGGATGCATGTGTATCCATGAAAGCCGTGCTATGCTGTCTTCTAGTGTACTTAGCTCTATTTTTCAACATCATTTGGAATATTTTCCAAATGAAATCCTCAGCTAGGTATGCCGACTACACAAAATAAAAAAAAGATATACCAATAAAAATGACCACATTAAAGTTATTGAGTGAAAACTTTTTTTATTTTCTGAAACAGTGACCTTGATTTGAATGGCCCTAACTATCATATGAAGCTAGACCATCATGTATGATACATACACACAAAATGTTTCAACCTCAACCAAAACATCACAGGTTTCATACTTAAGTCGTACATTAAAATTCAAAGGACTTTTAATGCAAGTTTAAAGATGTTCAAGGCGATAGTTTGAATTCATTAACAGGTGATAAAATGTAAAGAAATCAAGGATTTTTTGTAAACATTAAGACAAAATTCCAATCTTACATGCCCCATATTTGAATCCACATTTTACAAAGCTAATTAGTTATGATAATGGTATAATAATACAAATTGAGACAATTCATAATACCTTGGATTCATCTCCTATCACAGTGATTGGGAACTTGTTTCCCTCCAAGTCCCCTGACCTGCCCTCCGGTGTAAGACTGAACTTCCTGACAGCCCAGTTGGTGAACACACTGCCTCCATGTTCTTGGAAGAACTTGCCATAAGATTCAGTGACACAGCCGTAGTCGATAATACCAGTGTGGGGTGAGTGCACTGCCTTCAGGCCCTATCATTTTACAACCACTTGAATATTCATACAATTTACAATCTGTTGATAATTTTGACATGTATACAAAATTACAAATCATTTAATCCTTTTCAAATGAAACAGATTATGAACTGAAAATTTTACAAAATTTCCAACTATTTACTGGTAGCAGGGGTTTCCCCGTTGATTGCCACTTCTGCAAAATGTGACAGTTTCGCAGATAACAGTTTTTTTTCGAAGCAGTAAATTTCATATCTTACAAAGTATTTACAGACTGTGCTAATAAGAAACACAGAATCTCGATTAAAAAAACAATTTTCCTTCTGGACAACCTGCATTGACCTACCACACAGTTGGGCTCAATATCCCTGATCTCATGGGGCCCTATGACCCTGAGGTCGCGAACCCCATTCTCCTGTCCCCTCTCAAACAGTGCGTCCAGTCTAGGAATCTCGTCCTTCTCTGTTGCAACTATCAGCTGCACAGACAGAATAGAAAGGCATATACATATATGGCAACTGTAAAATGTACACAAGATATTAAAACAAATGTTCAGGCCAAGTTTCATGAAGATTGGACAATAAATGGGACTTTTAAAGAGTTAACAAGTTTTCACTATAGCCATATACAGAAAAATGCCCCGCCCCCTGGCGGCCATGTTTTTCAAGCAACTGGAACCATTTTTACACTCGTCCAAGATATTATTGGGAAAAATCATCTGACCAAGATTTATGGTGATCAGACAATAAATGTGACTTTCAGAGGGTTAACAAGTTTAAAATATAGCCATATAAGGAAAAAGACTATTGCCAAGCAATATATGTCCCCTACCGGCTCCACCATTGTCAGAATAAAAAATATATATACTTGTTGCCATAGCAACCAGAATTTTTGACGTAGGAACAAAATAAAATGACGTGCATTATGTCCATATTGCCATCTATCCATGTTTCAAGTTTCATGAACAATATTAAGATTTTTTAAAGATATCGCAGGATCCAGAAAAGTGTGACAGACTCACGGATTGACGGACACACAGAGCGCAAACCATCCCGGTAGGGGACAAAAATGCCATGCCCACTGGCGGTAATGGTTCAAACCAACCGGAACCATTTTCGAACTCGTCCAAAATATCATGGGGACAAATTTGTATGACCAGGTTTCATGCCAGATGATCAGAGAATAAATGTGGCATCTAGAGTGTTAGCAAGGTTTTACTATAGCGCTGCAATATAAGGAAAAATGCCCACCATGTTTTTCAACCTACAAGAACCATTTTCAAAGTCGTCCAAGAAATAAATTTCATGAAGATCGGACAATAAATGTGGCCTCTAGAGTTTTTTCATGGCAAATGTTGATGCCGCACAATGCACCACGGACAAAAGGTGATCACAAAAGCTCACCATAAGAAAATATTGTGCTCAGGTGAGCTTAAAACAGACTATTGGTAAATGCATGTGCATAAAGTGTTTGTCCCAGTCTCGTATAATTGAATATTTGCTTCAACTTGAACTTGTTTCAAGGAAGTCTCCTCTAACTTAATATCCATAACAATCAATTTTTAGCTAACCTGTGACATGGTGGGCTTATGTGACCGTGTGACATCCGGCGTCCGTTGTGCATGCGTGTGTGCTTGCGTCCGTCAACAATTTGTTTGTGTAGACAGTAGAGGTCACAGTTTTCATCCAATCTTTATGAAATTTGGTCAGAATGTTTATCTTGATGAAATCTTGGTTGGGATTGTATTTGGGTCATCTGGGGTCAAAAACTAGGTCAAATAATAGAAAAAACTTGTGTAGACAATAGAGGTCACAGTTTTCATCCAATCTTTATGAAATTTGGTCAGAATGTTTATCTTGATAAAATCTAGGTTGGGATTGTATTTGGGTCATCTGGGGTCAAAAACTAGGTCACTAGGTCAAATAATAGAAAAACCTTATGCAGACAAACGAGGTCACAGTTTTCATCCAATCTTTATGAAATTTGGTCAGAATGTTTATCTTGATAAAATCTGAATTTGGGTCATCTGGGGTCAGAAACTAGGTCACTAGATAGAAAAACCTTGTGCAGACAATAGAGGCACAGTTTTCATCAGATCTTAATGAAATGTGGTCAGAATGTTTGTCTTGTTAAAATCTGGGTTGGGATTGAATTTGGGTCATGTAGGGTAAAAAACTAAGTCACTAGGTCAAAATTAAAAAAAAAACTTTTGTAGACAGTAGAGGTCACAATTTTCATCCAAACTTAATAAAATTTGGAAAGAATGTTAATCTTGATAAAATCTGGGTTGAGAATGTAGTTGGGTCATCTGGGGTCAAAAACTAGGTCACTAGGTCAAATCATAGAAAAACCTTGTGCAGACGATAGAGGTCATAGTTTTCATCTGATCTTAATGAAATATTGTCAGAATGTTTATTTTGATAATATCTGATTTTGGATCCTATATGGGTCATCTGGGGTAAAAAATTAGGTCACCGGGCCAATGCTAGTAAAACCTTGTGTAGATGAAAGAGGTCACAGTTATAATCACCTCTTAATGAAATTTTGCCAGAATGTAATTAAATCTGGCTTGGGATTGTATATGGGTCTGATAGAATTTAAGTTGGTGTAGCAAGGTTAGTCAGGTGAGCGATTCAGGGCCATCATGGCCCTCTTGTTGAAGGAAAGTGCCATCCTGGAGAAGGCTTAGAAGAATGGTTCATATGCTTATCTGGGATGACACTTTGCACAAGTACCGGTGTTATTACCAGTTATCTCAGAATTTGCTTCAACTACAACATATCCTTATTCTACAATCTTCAAACAGCGCACAGAGTCATTTATATACCAAATCATAATGCACTCTCAATGTGATTGAAACCAAAATATAATGGCCTGCTTTGAAAGTTTTTGAAGGATCACATGAACTGTAAGGGTCTTTTGAATGTGCCTGCAACACTCGCGCAGGACCCCATAATGAAATTCTTCAATCAAATTCAGTCTGCAAAAAATTATGTCTACAAGTGTCAGACAGGCTTCTTTTGCGCCGTTATTAATATTGGTAGTCAAAACACTGTGAATCACACCATACCTTTCCACATTTCTTGTAGGGTATGTTGTTTTTATCACAATACTCATACATAAGTTTCAGCCCTTCCACACAAAGCTTTGCCTTCAGAGATCCGGGTTTGTAATAGATACCTGCATGTATCACCCCACTGTTGTGACCACTTTGATGAGCAGCTAAACAATAAAAGAGAAAGCACAAATTACAATAAATTAAACCACATACTAATGTCCATGTTTTATTTTTGATATCCATTCTTGGTTGATATATTCATCTTACACATATTATGCTAGACAGTTGAACGTCCAGTACCTCTAATGCAGTGGTTGGTACTCTCAGTTCATTGTATATGCATATGATTCAATACAGATATTATTACATTAAAAGGGCACAATTGAAGTGCCTTTTCGTGATTTCACTCACAATTAATATTGGACAATACAAAATAATCTTCAAAAACTAAGTGAAAATAAGTTTGAAAAAGTGACTGTCTGAAAAATGGTGTGAACTATCAATCATGGGCAAACCAAACAACCAGAGCAAATCAATAATCCAACCATCAACTATGATGCTACAATAAGTATATTTCCTTAACCTTTTTTTAAATTATCTTTCCATTAAGCAAGGGAGTTAATTCTCCTTCTCATTCAATATTTACCACAATATTTACTTCCCTTTGATAAAAAAATTTGTACTAAAACCTAGAACGTTTAAAAAATATAATAATATATGTGTATAAAATATTATAAGTACATGCTTCCAGTAATAAAAAGTATCATAAAGCACAAAATGAATGACTTGTTTGCATTACACTTGATGTTCTGTAATATAAAATAATTGAGGGTTACCAATGAATTCTATTACCAGTAAGTCATTTGAATTCATAATTTCATACCAAGCTTATGTTCCTTTTCAACAACAGCAAACTTCAGACCAGGGTGTCGAAGAATAAGCTCTCTAGCTGTTGCCATTCCCACAATACCTCCCCCAACAATAACAATGTCATACTCCTTACTTTTGTCATCCTCTGTGCTACAACAGAGGAAACAGAGATGCAAATGCAGCAGTAATTGACCAAGACATCTAGTCCAAACACAGGAGACTGCTATCTGTTCATATTATACTGTGCTGAGTGATACTAAGGTCTGGCCTCAATTTCATAAAGCACATGCAGGATTTACAGGACACATTTTCTGATTTCAAAACATCCCATTTGTTATGGACACAATCAGTTCTAACTTATTTATACATAAAATACAAATTGTTTAAACCAATGGAGACACAATCAGTGATGAGAGTCAATGTTTATGTAGAAAACCAGGGCTTAACACTAACTTTTTTTTCAACTAGCCCATTCGGGCTAGTAAATGCAGAACCTACTAGCCCTGACCAATCTTTCATGTTCCCTGACCCAAGTATTATCAAAACCTTTATATTTATCATTCAACTCAGAGGTGTATTTAGGTGGGGGGCTAGGGGGATAAAGCCCCCCCAGCTGGCTGGCTAGACACGATTTTCAATAAAAATGAGCCCCTTACAGTTTCAATCCACTTGTGTATTTCCTGTCATATGTCCCTAATTAAGCCATAAACAGCTGTCGATTTGTGTATTTAGCCCCCAAGCATGTGTACAGACGATCTAACCTTCGTCAGCTAAAGTGCACGCTTCATTGACTGTAAGTAATAAACTGCGCTATTTGATTGGCTGAAGAAGATACATTCAACTAATGAAATTCATCCATACATTTAGCTATAGATTAATGTTTACAAATGGCTGCCGCATGAGACTTGTGAAAAACAATATTTCAATTTGTAGCAATTAAAGAGTTTAGACGAACTGGTATTAGCTCTTTAGAGTGATAATCCTTTTGAGTAACAAGTTATTGCCAGTGAAATTCAACTGCACACTTAATGAATGGCAATTTTTTTTTTTATTTTTTTTTTTTTTTTACAAATCGGGCTAACTGCTTTGATGTTCATCCATACTTTTTAAAATTAAAAAAAGACTAAAAAATGAAGAATTACTTTGCTATATGAAACTTAATCATTTTCTTAAAGCGTGACAACATCGAGGCAGCAACACCCGAATTAAACTACACAGAAACCTAACGACTCCCTTTGTTAACACTTTTGTGAACGAAATGGACACCCGATTCAGTGATTTGCAGACTAAGGCAGCCATAGGATTGAAGTTTATACCTGAACAAATGTGCGCCTCTCCTGTCAGTGCTAGTGACCTTGAATGGTTCGTTGATGATCTCTCTTCCCCTCAGTCCCTCCCTGCTGAGTTGCACTTTATATGGCAGGCTAGGTGGAAAGGTGTACCCAACCCACCTACTACCCTTCAGGGCTCTGTTGCACATTGTGATTCCCAGCTGTACCCCATCATTAACACTGTTTTGTCCATATCATGTGTGTTCTCTGTTACATCATGCGAGTGTGAAAAGAGTATCAGTGCCCAAGGACTTGTTAAGACAAAACTAAGATCATCAATGGGTCAGGACAGGTTGTCCGCTGTGTGCCTGCTTTCCATTCATAGGGACATGGACATAAACATTTTAATGTTGTACCTAAGTTGACCTAGTAGGATATCCAACAAGGTTAAATAGGAGGTCCACCCATTTTACTCTGTTAAAAAAGTTATGGATAAAGATAATGTCTCCCACCACTTTTGTGGTTTGAGAGACATTTGATTTACCCCTGTGTGTCTGTCTGTCCGTGTGTCTGTCACACTTAATGTTTGAACTCAAGTTCTTATTTGTTTTACATGCACTTTTATCATGCAAAATGCTGATTAGATAGCAGGAAATCGCATCATTTCAAGGTGCCATTTAAAAAATAAATTCGTCGACGGAAGGGGACACCCCTCCCGCATCCTCCCCTGTTGAGCCCCCCCTCTGAAAATTTTCTGGATACGCCTCTGCAACTTGTATTTTCTTGTGCGTGGAGATGCCCAATTATGATTCAATAATTCATATTAGCTTGCCTTACTAATGCTAATCAATTCAATATTCATCTACTTAAGACATCTATTTGTAATCTTCACGCCATTTCGGGAGAAATTTCCTTGTTTTTTTTTCCCTCATACTTTCTCTTACTTTCCTCCTTCCCTTTTCTTTTCTTATCCGAGGAACCCCCACCCCCACCCGTAAAGCCAAACTTAAACAACGAGATGAAACGTCAAAACCTTTTTTACATATATTGCCACGGTTGCTGTCTGACAACAAATGGTAAGTGAATCTTAGGTGTCGCAAAATAACGGGTTACGGTAGTTGTAACAATTGTACAGGGTTAACTCTCTACTCAAAGCCGGGATCGACCATTAATATTAGTTTTGCTAATTAAATTGCATAAAAAAGATTGTCACAACACTTCTAATCGATCAAACAAATTAAAATTATTTAAAATTGATAAATAACTAATAATTTTATAGTAACTTTGTGTTAATGTCGAGTTTTATACCTTCATCGATCCCTGACAATCCTGGGCGATCCCGGCTTTTAGTTTAAAACATATTTTTATCGAGAAAACATGTCACTTTGAGGAAACCAATCAAAAACCGTATCTAGCGGAATTCCATTTAAAAATAGGTACTGACGTGTTTTACCAGGAAAACCGCCGGGGATTTTCTGAATTGTCGGCCTCTTTTTTATTGCAATCAGGGGGTTCCAAATCTATTTCGAGTTACGATCCGTTTGTTGTCTCCGACTTCACTCTGGGATTTAATTGTCATCTGATCATACTGTATTAAGATTTTTGCATCTTTGAAAAGCTTATTTAAATGCAGTTTATTGATATAGAACACATAATCCCACCCAAAATACACACGACCAGTCGGGCATGTTCCTGGGACATTGGCTAGCCCGGACCTAGGTACAGGCAGTGAATGTCGTTCGGACGTGCCTTAGTGTTAAGCACAGGCACTGGGCATCAGCTACTAACCCCCATGACAAAAAAAGTTTGTCGAAATTTTATTTTTTTTACTTATATATGTAACGAATTTATGAACTATATAGGAGTATCATGGATGTTATGGATAATCTGGACTTAGCTGTTTTATGTTGATTTATAGGACAATGTGTATTTTAAGGATTGTTAGTACATGGGATTAAATGGATCATTTAGGGCTATAAAGGGACTTGATTGTTAGTGTAAGTTGAGTTGCTTTGAGGTGTTTAAGATCAGTTGTGTTGGATGTTAATTAAGGTCTGTTACTTGTGATTTATTGGATATACTGTGAATTATGTTGTTATTGTGTCTTTGGGATAATACAGCTAAAACAGGTTAGAAGTGTTTATTATTCTTGTGTTACATTACACCTGTCCAGAGAAATCCAAAGAGCGTTACATATATCTATATATAACAATTGGTATGTGACTTAGACAATTGAATTGCTGATTTTCGCATACCAGCCAATTTCCGAAGCTCACTACTCCATCAATTTTCAACTGATTTGCAATTCTGGTATCCAACAACTCAGAAGACTTCATACTTAATGAATATATCGATGCGCGTTTGCATAAGTCTACCGTAAGGCGGTCATCAAAAAACAAACTTGCAACAACATTTCCTAGAATCAATCTGATTACCACGAAAATACATTACAAACGTACACACTTGTCATGGGGGGTAGTAGCTAATGCCGAGTGCCTGTGGTGTTAAGCCCTGAAAACTCCTAAATTTTAACCCCTAGTCCTTTAAGTTAGAACCTTGAACATTAAATGATGATGTAAAGCCCCTTATTAAAATATCATATTACAGACCGAATAAAAATGCATATGTTACAAAACTGCTGTTCATTCTATCTGTGAGGCATAAGTCAAATTAGTTGGCATTGTGATATAAAGGTCAAGTTTTAGGACACTTAGACTACTGATATAAACTATGTTTAAATCATAATTATACAGGCGCTTATTGAAATTTTAGACAAAATTCAAGCGTCTTACGATATTCATCAATTAACTGCTATATTCATACATTTAATACCAGATCGGTTTTTAACGTAACAAAATACACACTTCTGCACATTACTGACCTTGAATACAATCTCTGACAACCGAAAGTATTAGCACAGGTCTTAAATGCTCTATGTTTTAGTACAAAATTCCAAACGCGTCTATTTCCAACACTAGCAGACATCTTTCGATGACGTAGTACACTATCGACTCGCTTCGATGAGGCTCGCGCAGTGTTTACATGCGATACTTGTGTATTCATTGATGTGAGTAGACCGCGGCAGTTCAAAAGAAGCGTTGATTGGGAGAGGTGTGAAAATGGAGGGGGAACTTAAATGTCCTGTTTGCTCCAAATATTATGTGAAACCAGTGTTACTCTCATGTTCTCATAATTTATGTTCTGGATGTGCTCACAGTTTGCAAGATTTAGCGGATAAATTTTTACCTCAAAATGACGAAAATAATTCGGACCATGGTGATTATCCGGACGTTGACAAATTGAGTATTGTCAGCGAAACGGACAGTGGTGTCGTCTGCAATAGCAGACCAAGCAGTTACATCAGCACACCAAGTATCCACAATTTATTTTTGTCTTCAACCCATCTTGCAAATGGGTGCGTTTATGGAATAAAATGCCCAGTGTGTAAAAAAGTTACCTATTTGGGTGAAACTGGATTTCAGTCACTTCCACGGAATCGTGTCTTGGATATAATCGTCGAGAAATTTTCAGACTCAAGTGATAAAATTGAAAATGTTATTCTTAAGTGTGAACTTTGTGATACTGATAAGCCAAGAGATGCCACGGTGGTTTGTGAACAGTGCGAAGTGCATTACTGTGAATCATGCAGAGAACGTTGCCATCCTAGCAGAGGACCCCTTGCAAAGCACAATTTGATCGACCCAGAAAAAGGGCGCACTTTATTGCGAGCTAAATTAAAAAACAAAGATCAGAAATGCTATGAACACACTGAGGAAGTTTTAAGCTTGTACTGTTTGACGTGTAAGATCCCAATATGTATAATGTGCCAGCAAGACGGACCCCATATCAATCACGACTCTCAGGCTATTGGTGCTATGTGTAAAACTCACAAGGTTTGTGTCCTCCTTGAGTGAATTAGAGCAAGTTATAATAATTTTGAAGTGTTTTGGAACTAAATCATAATATTTCTTCTTTTTATTTTTTATTATGATTCTCATAATACTGGTTTTCCAGATCCAGATATTAAAGCCACACACCTTGCAATTAAGTACATGTTAATCAATACAATTTGAAAGTGTGCAAAATTGTCATTAAATCTATAGCCTAGTTAGCAAGAAATTAATTTTTTTGTTTTTATTTTAAAACCGATAGTAGGATTTCTATACGTATACGTACATTTCGACAAACTAGATTATTTGTAAGTTTTAAAGCGCAAAAAGACGGATTTCTATGTTGTAACCACCAGATATATTCTAATTGAGATAGTTAAAATTAAATGTATATCTTCGTTAGCAAGTAATTTATTATTTTTCAAACGGTACCGATTTTAAAACTGAAAGTAGGATTTCTAGACGTATACGTCCATTTGGACAAACGCGATTATTTTAAAGTTTTAAAGCGCAAAAGAGGCGGATTTCTAACTTGTAACCACCAGATATATTCTAATTGGCATAGATAAAAAATGTGTTTTATTTATTCTTAAATTTACTATGCCATGTATTTCATTTCAAGGTGTGTGGCTTTAAAGATACCTGAATGATTGTATTTAATGATACCAATTATGCTGAGTCTTAATCTTAGTGGATTTAAATCCGTCTATTTCCTGTATCCATCAAATTTAAAGATATTAAAATCAGTCAACTTCATTGGGATTACAAAGAGCTCTGCATTTATTTAAGAACAATGTTTGTATACTTTTGAATGTCTATTTTGACATTCATTTGGACTGGCCTGGAGGTATGGTTCGAAACAAGTTTGTTTAGATAAAGGTAACATTTTTGTCCAAGGTCAATAGCACCAACATCCCCACTATACCCCCAGCTGACAGGGCATATAACACTCTTCAATTATTGATAATCGTGATGACCATTTTCCATGAAAACTCATTTTCCAATACCGGTACTCTGTTGATCCAATATTTAGATACTTACAATGATGTGATAGTCAATTTTCTCCAAGAGCATTCTAATGCTTATTGATTTTTGATCATTGGAATTCTGTTTAACAGAATAGTGTTCCAATTAATTAATACCATTGCTTTCAGCAATTATATTCTCCATTAATTTATTGTTTTTAGGTACCTGCTTGAAACTGTGTGTGTGGTTAAAATCGCATATAATTATAGTTATAGGCCATTCTATTAAAATGAAGGTTGGAAGTTCCAGACTGTTAAAACAGAAGTTAATAAGTTTATTTTTTCGTAAATTTCCAAAATATATTGTTGCATAAAACAGTGACATTGAACCAAGAAGTCATCTGTCATTTTTGTTTCAAGATTGTTTTATAGCCAATCTTCCAGAAAACAAACTTTTCTATGTACGCATGAAGAAAACATTAATACAACTTATTTTGGTAATGTTCACTTTAAAAGATATGCTGTTCAATATTCCCTCATGTGGAATTAAAAGATATAATTATTGTTGGGATACAATTTGTTCTCAAATTCAATTCACAGAAAAGTGTGTTCATGCAGTTGCATTTATCTGATTCTGATCATGATTCCCATTTAATTGCTTTATTTAAGCACACTTAACATTAAATGAAGATAAAATCATACATGAATGGTTTTTCGGCTACAGCTGGCACATTGGAAGATGGGTAAATAAGATTGTGCCTTTCAATGTTCCAGTTATGTAATCAAAATGTGCTGGGAAATGGCATGAATTATTTACTTGTCTCATTAAGTTGACAGATTTCATAATGCTAACTAAAGTCTTACTTAAAAGGTGTCAAACAGATCCAGAAGTAAGCCTTAAGTAAATTATTAAGAGTTATACAGCAGTCGCATTGCTGAACCTTTATCTAGCATTGCTGGACTGGGCAATAAATTGCTTTAATTCTATGGCAGTATTCAAGATAAATAGAACAACATTTATAATAGAACTCAGATTTGTTTTAAATGTAAATATTTATGTTGTGTAGAAGCTTGAACTTGGCCTGACACGTTTACAATTACAATGTTTACAGAGTTTTTCTAATAATCTTTGATAAAATGCTTCGCCTTTAAGTAAAATCATGGCTTTGTATTAGACACAGTTAACTTGTTTGTATTCTTTTATTTTATTTTATTTTTATGAATATTAAAGTTGAAATGCATATTCATTGTTAATTAATTCAAACATAAAAAAACAATAAGAATTCAAAGTCCCTATTTGATATGTAATGTAACCGAATTTAATTTCTTTGCTGTTTTGCTGCTGAACCTACATGTACATTGATGTACTTGTGTTTTTATCACCATTCAGAGCTCAAGATAAGGGTCATATTTTCGTAATTACGAATTATTTTCAAGTCCGTTACGTATTTATTTTAAAATCTTGTCGTACCATTAAGAATTACAAAATCAAGTTACGAATATTATTTTTACATTGGTTCGTATCGATTTTTATTGAGTTCTTTTCGCGTATTAAATATCTTTTCGGTGCTTATATAGAATGGTTATCGGGTTTATTTAACAAAGCGCATTTAAAAAAAATTAAAGCGGCGTGTACAGTCTATCTGCCAAAAAAACAATGGCGGCGCCCAGAGAGCGTCGTAAGAAAACTGCAAAGCGTGCAAAATGACGCTTTTAACATATTTAACGCAAAGTGAACCGAAGTTGAATGTTAAGAAAAACATTACAGAAAAGATCTAATACGATGTTGTATGTTCAGTTGCCAACACTGAGTTGGAAAAGCTAAAACAAAATGTGACACGACGGGTCCAAACTTATACAAAATAAAACATTGAACGAGTGGAAGGGACAATGCCCGTGGCTAATCCTTGAAAGATTGAAGGGGAGACCCGTTTTAATTGTGAAATATGTAAAAATTCATTGAAGGCATGCAATATAAGCACAGTTGGGGCATATGAAGGTATTTGAAAAATAACATTGAATAATAGTGAATAGACACTGTTGAACTCGTATAAATAATTAAAGTTGCTAGGAAGTTTATTTTGATTATTTGCATGAAAATAACCATTCTTATTTATTTTTTGTTCATTTAGAAAAGTTAAGAATTTTTTTCAAAAACTAAGTAGTAACGTTAAGAATAAAATTTCAGAGTTCAGAATTCTTTTTGAAAATCTGGTAGTAACGTTAAGAATTTCACAAAACCTTATCTAGAGCTCTGCCATTTAAGGAATGGGCCAAAGGCCATTTAGATTGTGAAATATTGCCTCTTCTTTGGAAAAAAATCCAAAAAAAATCAAACAAATGCTTTTAAATTCAGAGAACAAATGTTTACGTAATATTATATTTGTGAGGTTCACTCAAAGAGCTGGAATCGGTAATGAACAGAAGGTTTTTTTTGAGACCTTCCATTGGGAATTTTAAGAAGTCATTTGTATTATACAATGTATATATACTTTTCAAGATAGAGAATGGGCCGAAAGTTCAGCCCAAAATTTGACCAACACTGTGAATGTTATTAATTCATACATGCTATTATTTAATACACCTACACTTATCTGACTTATATTAATTCAGGAAGGTTTTGACTTCACATGAAATCTATTGTCTTACATTGCAATATTGTTAGGATATTTACTTTATGCATCGTGTGGGGGTTGTTAACTTGTTATTTTATCTTTTTAAACAGTTTCATTGCAGTAATAATTTATTTTTAGTGCAACTCATGTTCATGCTTGTAACTTTACACTGAATAATGTGTACTTCACATTATTTTCTCATGTTTTCTCATGTGAAAGAGGCACTGTAGTACTACATATTTTAAAGCCCACTTAGTGTTTCTCATTTTTAGTGCTGTTCAGTCCATTTATGTCCATTTTTAGGCATAAAATCTGAAGGTCAGAATTTTTAAGTGGAATTTCTTTAAAGATATATAATATGATGTGGTAAAAGTCACCACTTTTTTGACACAAGTGAGTCTGTTTGCTGAATGTATGGAAATATTGAATATCTGACATGTCTGTGAAGTCACTTTGATAGAATGTTGCTTTTATGGCTAATACTTTTTGACAGTTTGATAAAACGTTCCTCTGCATTTTCGAAATAGTTTGTTGGAGTGCTTATAATGTATTCATAAAGTGGTATTTGTCTTCTTTAGTGCAGTTGTGTGTTTAAAAGGTTGAAGATTTGTTTTTTGAAAAAAAAACACATGGAATGTTTTTCTAAATTTTATACATGTTTTGAAACATATTTAGTGTCTTGTAAGCAATGTACAAGACAACCTGATATTTCAGGATCATACTAGCTTAACTTGAATGTATTTGCAATGCATGTAGTTTGAAATAGTGACCAAGTACATTTTGTTCATTAGTGAAAACTTGATAGGTCGAATGTTTGGTTTTAAGTATCAGGTTTTAACACTTACATTGACACTACCAATTGTAGAAACTGAATCCACTTAGTATTCTGATTTACTATGTCATTGTGTTACAATGAGCTCAAAAAGTATATAATTATGACATAATGTATTGATGTTTGTACTGAAAGGGAACACTTGAAAAACATTTTCATTCGTCTGCTTGGCTCGGTCATCCATTAAGTACAGTTGAAGAGGGTATTTAGGCAGACATTTGGAGCCATTTTTACTCCGTTCAGTGGTCACCTTAAATAGGGGCGTGCAAGCGTTACATACTCAAGTGTTTTTTTGTGAACCTCATAGCGGTGCTTGCATTAAGAATACATTCAAAAAATAAAACAACAATCTACCATGAATTTTTTATGGTGTTACTTTTTTAATTTCCGTTTTAAAAACTGTTGTTCTATATTAAATTCAGTAAAGTTTTATGTTCACGTGTGAGCCTCTCATAATTTTAATAACATTTCTGGGGAAGTAATGATATTGAAATAATGCCTTTGCTTTGCATTGAGCATTATTTAGCCTGTGATAAGTGTAACAGTAATATATTACATAACGCATCAAACTATACTATATTGTAAATTTTTGACAGACAATATCTTTACTTTAATATTATTTGTTGTTAGAAATAGATCAATTATCATATTCCAGTAAATGTATACATGTGCAAGTGACAGTTTCAAAGGATTGAAAAGCTCTTCAGCTCTTTATATTAGACTCTTCAGAGAAATATAGCTTTTTAGTTAATTTCAGGTGTATTTTACTAAGACATTGTTGAAAAAATGCTTTGTTAAGATTTTATAGTTTGAATTTAACACAGACAATTTGTATAAATTTCATGCAGAATCAACGTATTTTATTACTTTATAATGTCAGTAACCACTCAGTTTGTCTTTCCTTAGGTGTATAGTCCAATGCTTGTTATCAAATCACTTGCTCTATCAGCTGTGGTTCAATTCATAATACATGCATTGGCAATTAAAACTGTTGATTATTACTGCAACGACAAACTCTTAGTCAGACATTTATTCTTAAGAAAACATTTTGTATTTCTACAATAATTCCTCTATAATTTGACAATAGTCAAGAAGCAAATATTAAATATATACAAGACTTGTTGCACATATTACAAATGGGCCGCGTGCTCTGTAGAAAAAAGGGTTTAATGCATGTGGGTAAAGTGTTGTCCCAGATAAGCCTGTGCAGTCCACACAGGCTGATCAGGGAAAAACTTTCCTCTTTTATGGTATTTTTTGTTTACGGAAAGTCTCTTCTTTGCAAAAATCCAATTTAGGCAGAAAGTGTCGTCCCTGTCTAGCCTGTGCGAACTGCACAGGCTAATTTGGGATGGCACTTTACGCACATGCACTAAACCCCATTTGCACAGAGCACGGCCCAAATGAATTATTTTACAGAGCCCCGAGTGAGTAGATACTATGTACTCCCACAAGTACCCATCAAACATGTGTCAGGGGTGTTATATTTGTACAGCTTTATTAAACCTGCCGCCACCTAGTCTGTTAAACCTGGTCCTGTTATCACGTTCTGGTCTTTGGTCTGTAAAAACATTAACAGGAGCCCACATTTTTGCAGTTGTTAATGAGCATTTGTAATTAGAGCTGAAGAGTTTGTAGGGAGTCTCATCTTCTGAGCTAATTTGCATTTACCTATAATGTATGATGAGTCAACTGTATTCATACAAGAGCATGCTGAACTTGTTCCATGCAATATTCCTTTACAATGAAAGAAAATGTTTTAACCCTTTGCATGCTGGGAAATTTGTCGTCTGCTAAAATGTTGTCTGCTGAATTTGTAAAATAAGCATTTTCTTCATTTTTTTTCAAAGAATACTATCAGAATAGCAAACAGTTTGGATCCTGATGAGACGCCACGTTCTGTGGCGTCTCATCTGGATCCAAACTGTTTGCAAAGGCCTTCAAAATCCGGTTCCCGCACTGAAAGGGTTAATATCAGAATTTAGAATCAAGTCTGACTGCATCATAAGTGGTGAGTTAAATTGACAACTAAAACAAGCAGCAAAACATTCTTGATCTTTTAAGAGCAGTTTTTTTCATATTGTATTTTTTGTTAACAATAACTTTGTTTTATGATTTTTGAAGTTTAATGGTATTTTAAATATAAGTAAGTGCTTGTGTGTTTGCGTTAAAAACATATGCTGCTTTTAATCAAACTTAGTATTGTTGATGAATAAAAAAAATGTCATGCCTATAAAAAATATTAATTTTAAGAAATACTATCAGGTATGCACTCATCTGCCATTTTGGCTATGAATAGTTGGAAATTGAAAATTCTGTGCAATATCCCCCAGGGGGTGGGGCATCCATGTGTATTCTGCATCCTCACCACAGGTGAAACATGTCTGTCAAAGATAATATAGATAAGGAAAACTCATTATTGATAATGGCACACATCAAAAATAGTAATTATTGTCATGAGTCAAGCATTTATGAAGAGAAGTCAGAGGGAAGATAATACCGATATTGTGTTCCTGAGCTCTTGGTACTATAAAGGCAGATGGGTTTGATTGTCAGAGTGCAAAACAAGAAATTTGAGATGTTGACTATTTTAATGTGATTCGTGTGTTTTTTAAATCATTTTATGCTTTTCATGATCTTGTATTTTTATAATTTGGAATGCTTTAGGATTTAACCTAATTTACAATAAGCAATGGCCTGCTCATTCTTTGAAAAATACTTTGGCATTTGTTTATACCACATATATTTGAAAACTCTTAAATTAACTTTTGACCAATGGTCCATCAAAATATTTCAGATATAATGTACATGTTATTTCTTTTGGTGTATTTATTTCATACAAATTTCTCTACTGATATGCAGTACTGTATTTGGCATTGGCATTTACAGAAAGAAATGCTGAAAAATTATAGTCTGCAAAAATGCCTCAGATGTCGATAATCAATATTATAACTAACTATTCAGCTACTCTCCAATACCACTGTAGCCCTTTTAATTGCACTATGCCTAGCAGCAGACTTTATGGTGGATTTCAATCATTACTGTTAATGCATGTGGCATGGTGGCATCAGTTGTATTACATGTGTGAAATTCATGGTGCTGATCATTTCCAATTTGCTACCTGCAGTCAGAACATCTCTGGGTTATGTCTTTCTAACCTGACTAGGTGTTTGAAATGTGTGAGGATTTTTCTCCATTCCAATGTTAATAAGTTAATGTCAGCAGAAATATAAAGTTGAATTATCTTGCAGTCAGCTCTATTTATTAAATGTATGATCATATGAGGTTGGGAGATAAAATACATTCAGTAACTGTTTAAATAGTAACTTTTCAATAAAGACCAGTTTTGTCATAAAATTGATAAACCATTATTTTTCATGACTATTTTGACATGAATTAGTCTTTGAAATTAATTCATTCATTAAACAAATTACAGACTATTGAAGAATACTATTAAGGAAATTCTATGAAATAATTATGATGATGTGAACAAATAATGCTCATCATTAATAAACATTATTATAATTTATGATATATTAAGGAATTATCTATATACACTCCTTGATATTAAAGAAACTTTTGAGAACATCATGAGGTCATCATAAGTATCAAAATCAACAGCAGTTAAATATCAATAATATATACACTCCATGTCTAATAAATAATGTATGAGCATGTTTTGTAATTACGGTATACAATCTGATGTTGCAATCAGTCTCATAAAATTATTTTATGCATGTTTATTGCTCATTTATCCACTGCACAATCATATGCTCTGATAATTTCTGCATTTAATTCACATTTAATAAACATAAATGTTTTCTGCATGTGCGCACTGAAGTGCATTAAAAAATTTTTTTTATTAAAAGCGTTGTCAGCAAATAAATTCAATTTAGTTTATGATAATGTGTATATTTAGTATAATTGCTAGAGAGTAAATACAGCCTATTTTTGGTTTAAAGAAAATGCAGAATTTTGTACAATACATATTTCTTTGTGCACTTGTTATTGTACAAACTGACCACTGTGTTTTATGTACATCAAATGAGCACTTAAAACACTTGATTAAATAATGCTTAATTTATTCAAAAGGAATGTGCGAACATACATATATGTAAGGGATAGAACAGACTTCTAGACCTTGTAATCCATATATATCAATGTATTAAGCAATAACCTTGGCAACACTTGTCCTTATCACCCTCATTGTCCCCTGGATTTCATGTGACTATCACAAGATCATTGACCACTTCAGTGACCCAAGTGGGTGGTTTATGGCCTCTGGGGGATTAACTGACCCTTAAGCTCCTTTAATCCCAATTGATGCTCTCGGGGGTTCATTGGTTATTTTGTTATTGCTATTGGTACTTGAGACTGGCTGGTCATACTCAAGGTGTTGGATATTAATAAATGGATAATGTTTCATTCATTACATCATACAGCACATTTCCACACAAGCCAACAGTTTCATCACCATAATAGGAATCTCAGTTGTCATCATCACCACCACCACCACAAAATCATCATCATAACCATTAATGCTATCACTACCTCCACCACCACCAATAACACCATTCCTACCACCACCTCCACAACCACTATCATCATCATTCCAAAAGCTTAGCCACAGTACAGCCATGCAACTATTACGACCACCTCTATGATCATCAACAGGTACACTTCCATCACCTCAACTTCAGCTCTCTTGAACATAAGGAACACCTGACAATGCCACCACCACTGCAAAAACAAATCCACCTTCACAACAATCACCACAGAAAGTACTTATCCCTTTACCACTCAGATAATGTATTTTGATGCATTTGTAGTCCTTGAAAATGTTTAAGTCAATTAAAGACCTTCCTTACTAGCTTCAAGTTTTAAAGGCTATATTTCCAACCCTTACATATTGATGAGCAGCAAACAGCATAAAACCTGAACAGACTGTGTCAGTTTCTCGCAGGCTGTTCTGGTTTTAGGCTGTTTTCACATAATCATTGTCACTTTGCTTCTGAGTGGGAAAGGGTTAAGTGGAAAAGAGAGCAGGGGTCAACACAGCCACCACCAACAAAAGGTGAAATGCAAGCTTTTATTTTAAAGCTATGTCATTATTTGCATAATTATGTGCTAAAACTTTTAAGCGGTAATTAAAACCCCTTACTCTTCGATTTGGCCATCAAACATTGATGATGGTGTCATGTATACATCTCTGACAGATGTCCACCCAGCAAATTTCCGACCATTTTTTCAAAGATATCATCTTGTAATGCCCTCTGAGGAGATTGTAACAAGATGCACTGTCAGGATAAGATGAAGATGTCTGAACAGGGAAGAAAATCAATGAATCTGAATGAATGCCCAATTAGGATTTATGATTCCACCAGAATTCTGAACAGATGGCAAATAAAAATTGCTCATCTTTGAAGCTCCAAGTGTCAAATTTAATCTAACAACACCCCACAAGAATCTGAGCTGAACTAATGTTTTGATTGTTGGATGAAATTGCATGAATTTTCAAAATTGAAGGAAATGAAAAAACTGACAACTGATTGAATAGTCTGCAACATGATGTATGACTGATTGTGGAAGAGGCAGAAGAAGGGTTTGGTTTGATTAAATGGGAACGCATGTCTGTTGTCATGTTTGCTCTCCTCAGAAATTAAATTGAATTTTATTAATCAGCGGAAATCAACAAGAGGCCCTAATTATTTATTGTTGTATTGAGACTGTTTTGCTAAAGTTTGGAGGACTGCCTTGGCGAAATGTTGTTCATGATTTCATGAACACTTCAAGCCAATCAGGAATTGTTCATGAACCGTTCTCAAAAAGTTCCTGATCTTGGTTCATGAACTTTTGGACATGAACTGTTCTTAAGATACGTTCATGAACAGTTTATGAATTTTTGTTGAACACTTCAAAGTGCATGAACAGTTCTTCATCTAACCATAAATACTTAGTAATAAACATTTCATGAACAATTATTTCTGATGACTTTTCTGAGACACTTTGAGGATCCATCATGAATAATTCATGAATTCCTTTGTGCTAGATGTTTCATAAATATTTTTGAAAGAAATAATTTGAAATGTCTAGCATACAAATCTTGTAGATTTGTGAAACCTGTGAAGTTAGTATGAATATGCATAGTATTTTCACCACTGTAAGTAAGAGTTCTTGACCTGTTCTAGAGAATTTTAAGAACATTTGTACAAGAACTGTTCAAGAACTGCCTTCAGAAACAGTTCAATAACTTTTTAAGGACCTTTCCTGTTCTTGAATTATTCTTAAACTATTCTTGAACACTTTAAGAACTTTTTTGAACAGCATGTTTCCTTCTGATGTTCTTAAACAGGTCTACACAATGTTTTTGAACATATGATGGACTTTTTAAGAATCCAATATGTTCTTAAAAGGATCTGTCATTGTTCTTGGAAGACTTAAAAGACAAGTTTAAGAACGTTTTAAGGACATATTATTTCAAGAACAGTTTAAGATGATATCAAGAACTCAAACATGTACATTGCATTGCTGTTTTTACAAAGGAAGAATATTGTGTGCACAGGAAGTTGAAACGGAAGGCACATGGTTTATGTTATATTTGAAAATGTAAGTCTTTAATAAATTACCGGCTGAACTGATCAGCCATTGGTTCCATTTCAAGTTCTTTGGCACTGTAAGTGTAACCATTTCAGGGAAACCATTGATTAGTAAATGATTCTTGAACTGAAAATGAGACTATTCATAGTCTTTTCAATACATGAATTATTCATGAACATATAGTGCAAAGTTGTATTATGAAATTTAAAGAGTATTATCAAACCACTTGTATCTCAGTTATTAGTGTTATATTTAAATTATTGTTATATGTTGCTATCAATATGTTAAGTGCTAATACAAGACTTGTTTCTTCTTACCCTGACCTGTTTGTTGAGCTTAGGTAACACTTATGATAACCTTTGCATAAATTGACAAATTCTTGTTCATGAATAGTTCAATAACACTTCATGCCACCTCAGTTCATGAACTCTTGAAGAACTATGGTTCATGAACTATTCACTGACAGTCCGTGAACAGAAAATGAGCCATTGAAAAATAGAAGAAAAATGTTCATGAACTGTTCATGAACAGCAAAATCCTGAATTTTTCAAGAATTGTGTTGTTCATGAACTGTTCAAGAACACTTCATGCCATTGGTGTTCATGAATAGTTCATGAACATTTGATGCCATAATGGTTCAAGAATAGTTAATGAACACTTCATGCCATAAGGGTTCAAGTATAGTTCATGAACACTTCATGCCATTAGGTTTCAATAATATTTCATGAACACTTAATGCCATTAGTGTTCATGAACAGTTCACGAACTAAAATTTCAAGAACATTTCACAGACTTGGTTCATTTTCTGTTCACTGAATATTCGTGAACAATTCATGAACTCAGTTCATGAACAGTTCACGAATTATTCGTGAACTGCAGAACAACATTTCGCAGGGGCGAGACCCAGAAAATGCTGTCAAAGATGGTCCAAGCTTAAGCATAAATAAGCGAAAATCAAGTTTAGGCGGAAAGTGTCATCCCTGATACGCCTGTGCGGACTGCACAGGCTAATCAGTGATGACACTTTACGCACATGCATTAAGCCCAGTTTTCTCAGAACAAGGCTCATTTGATAATGTCTGAGATTTCATGTGTCTGAATTATGTGCAAATGCACTAACACCCAGAACAGATTGTCAGAGCTCTGAGCTTTGCTTATTAGTTATTGGTCTAACATAAATTTTAGATACGAATAAGAGATAAGAGATGAATTTTTTTTTTATGTCATTTTCAATAGAATTAAAGGTAAAATTAGAGATAATCATAACAGGAGTACAAGTATTATAAATTATGAACAAAATATTATTTTGATATATTGCATTAAGTCCATCAGTACACACATATAACAAAATATATACACTGATGGTCAATGATGTACAGAATTTCTAACAGATTATCTAGATGAAAGTCTTAATACAAAAATTTGTATACAACCTGTTCAACCTTGATGAAAGTCTTAATACAATTTTTTTTTATACACTTAATCGTATTTGTATTTTTATATTAAATAGATAAATAAATGTAAATACATGGAGAGACACTATTGATAATATAAGTCAGCTCTCAATTCAAAAGTTTTAAAAACAAAAATAGATTTCATACATTTTTAACCAGGTTTTCCGAAGGAAAAAACTAGTTATTAGATTGGCGAATGCGGGCGGGCTGGCTGGCTGGCGGGCTGGCTGGCGGGTTGGCGGAATAAGCTTGTCCGGGCCATAACTATGTCGTTCATTGTCAGATTTTAAAATCATTTGGCACATTTGTTCACCATCATTGGACGGTGTGTCGCGCGAAATAATTACGTCGATATCTCCAAGGTCAAGGTCACACTTTGAGTTCAAAGGTCAAAAATGGCCATAAATGAGCTTGTCCTGGCCATAACTATGTCATTCATTGTGAGATTTTAAAATCATTTGGCACATTTGTTCACCATCATGGGACGGTGTGTCCCACGAAAGAATCACGTCAATATCTCCAATGTCAAGGTCTCCACGACTAAAAATAGATTAAAAAAAAAAAAAAACTTACAAAGGGGGTTAATTTTTTTTGGTCATTTCAAAAGTTCAGTTTGAGTTTTCTCCCTTTATCAGATTTTTTTTTCACAATGAAAACCTGGTTTTGTGACAATTTTGTCCCTTGTTTTCATTGTCAGTCTGTAAGAGGTCAATAAACTTGATCATGTTTGTGTTTTTCCAGTATTATTTACTCATATACTTCTTACGTAAATAAAAAAAACATTGGGCATTCAAGTAAAAAATGAAATTCGTCCTCAAGACCGTTACAGTGTTTGCATTTTCTGGTTTGAAACAGTATCTTTTCAGGCTTGTGCAATGTCCTTGCTTAAACTTCAAGTCTGTGGGCAGATACATCTATCCCAAAACAAGTATTTAATGCAGGGCTTTTTATCAGGAAACTGGGAAGAGCTGGCCATAGCCTTTCAAATGGGCAATTTCATGCGCGATAACTGCTCTTCTTGGGAAGACTGTGTTTTTAAAAGTTTTTGAAACAGGGTCTTTTTCATTGTGAAAAAGTATTAAAAGACACATTGTGGTGCATTCTTTATCATATTAGAGCTCATTGCTTTCAATTTGGGAGATGCCCAATATGTCTAAGTAAAAAAACAACAACATTTTTTTTTTTTTTTTTTACAATTTGGGAAATTCATCTTTCAATTTTGGGGAAAAATGACCTTACTTTCAATAATTTAGAAGTAGCTGAATTTCAGCCTCTGATATATAAGGGTTAAAAGCCCGGTAACGCTATTCTGCTATTCTGTCTGCCTAGCGATAGGGAGGTTACGGGTTCGATCCCTGACTGTGGGAGCGTTCTTTAGATCTCCCCCATAGACACCAAGGAAAACGGACTCGAGAGCGTGTCATATAAGCTTAGGCTTGTTATGCAATGGAGCTTAAATAAATAGGTTTAAAAAAAAGGGCTATAACTTCTTCTTTTGGTCGTGTTTTGCATTTCACTTGACCTGAGGTTTGCAAAAACAAATCAGATACATGTTCACCTTTTAAAATAATTTAATTTAATTAATTTTATTAAAAACTATTGCCATATTGAAAAGTCTTATAATGCAGATAAAAGCTTTAAATGCATTACTTGAAAATAATCCCTAATAATAACGTCTCTTTTTATTCTTTTCAGGTTTCCTTTTATGTCCTTACAGATAGAGAAAGTATTTAAGTAAGGTACACAATAATGATCTTACTTCACAAGATTTGTCACACAGTTTCTGACTATTTACATAGCACGATAATTCACAAAGACAGGCGTCTGGCCTCTAATCCAATTTGAAAGTTTATTGCATTACAAAAAGATAAAATGTTTGCCTTTAGTGGTAGGGTGCTGCCTGTGTTCTCTGTAGGGTGTAGTGTTTTACCTAGCTTCTATGGTATTATGATAAAAACTGCACCTTATAGTACCAAAGTTGTGCAAGTTTGCAATTTTTCAAAGGTTTTATATTTCTTATGTTTATCCTTTAAGATAATTTCTGTTTAAGAGACCGCTTGGAAACACAAACATGGTTTAAAAATGTAAAATCAGGAATGATGAACATGCAAGTCTACATGTAAATGCAGTCAGCGCAAAATGTTGTATAATTTACTTTGTGGTAACGAATGATATAAATTAAACAAAAGCTGTAAGAGGACAGCGCGCTCGACTATTCGAGTGCTTGACATTATAACGTAAGCAATCATGGGGAAATTGTTCATATTTAATAATTTATTAGACGATTTAAAAATGAAAAATGGAATTTTGTTTGGGGGGGGGGGGGGGGGGGGGGGGGGCCGTTGAGAGGGGGTTTAATGTGGGGTGTGGTTATTTATTAGACGATCTTTCAAAAATTAAAAAAGGAAAAAAAAATTAGGGGGGGGGGGGTGAGAGGGGGGTATAATACTGGGTGTGGTAATTTATTAATTTATAAGATGATGTTTAAAAAAAATTGGGTCGGGGGGGGGGGGGGGGGGGGGGGGGGTGGCGGGTGAGAGGGGGGGTATAACGTTTGGTGGGGTAATTTATAAGATGATGTTTAAAAAAAAAAAAAATTGGGGGGGGGGGGGGGGGGGTAGGGGTAGGATGGTAGGGGGGCGGGGTTGGGGGTGAGAGGGGGGGTATACTGTGGTGGTGGGGTAATTTATTAGATAATGTTTAAAAAAAAAAATGGGGGGGGGGGTGGGGGGAAGGGGTTCTGGGTAGGGGCGTGGGGTATTGTTTGGGTGGCATCCATTGTGGTATTCAGGTACCGTGTAAGTGTTGTTTTGTCAAAGTAATAATAAAATGTGATCATAAATAAAGAAGTTATGGTAATTTAAGCAAAATGTTCAATTATCTAAGGGTAAAAGGGGCCATAATTATGTAAAAATGCTTGATACAGTGGTCTGCTCTTGTTTATAGGTTGGGGGTCATGTTGGTAAACAAGTATGCAAAATATAAAAGCAATATGTCAAAGGATATAGGAAATATTTGGGGTAGTACGCAAACTTTAACATAGATATATCAATAATATGCATATTCTTAGTATAAAAGGGGCAATAATTAGGACAAAATGCTTGATAGAGTTGTCTGCTCTTGTTTATAGGTTGGGGTCAGGTTAGTGAACAAGTATGCAAAATATGAAAGCAATATGTCAAGGGACAAAGAAAATATTTGGTATATTACGAAAACTTTAACATTTGCAGGCTAACGCAGACGCCGGGGTGAGTAGGATAGCTCCACTATATATATTTCATATATAATAGTTGAGCTAAAAAGTGTCCTCATGAGGAAATGTTTGGACATTTTTTAAATGTTAATCATGATTTATTTCTGTAATCTGAGGTTGTCAAATAATAAACATGGTACACTGTTTATTGATTTAAGGAAGGAAGAACCCTGATAGTGTTACTGACACATTATAAATGGAATTCACTTTTGCGGACTCATTAATATATTTGTTCTAATCGATAGATGAATACACCTATATAAATACAGTTGAAGCTGCTTATATGTTGAGCTGCTTTTCATGTTTTTTTTTACTATCACATCTTTAAAGCTGCTACTACATATAATGCTGCTCTTCCTGCTGCTGCTACTACGACTACTACTTCTGCTGTTTTGTCGTCTTCTGTTTAGAGTTCATTATGAAATTGATTACCTTTCAAATAAACATTTGTTTGATTTTTGTTACAAACTTCTATTCCTCTCTGAAAATCTCAAATAATTTCTAAGAAAATTGCCTTGAATTATTCTGATGGTTCAATGTGCCTGTTTTGTCCTTCACAAACTTAGTACAGGTTGTAAATATCCCAGGCAATTTCTTTGATTTCAAGATGTATAACATTTGTATTTCAAAAAATGGTAGGTAAATTACAAGTTTGTGCTGTTTTGGCATGGAACTAATTACAGGAGGAATGATGAATGTTGACAGCTTTGCTTTCCAGGGAATAAAATAGGATTTCTTCCTGCCATGATTTAATTAAAGGTTAATTGGATACATTAATACTGGTGAATATTTATCAAAATAATGTGTGCTCAATATGTAACCACATCCTAGTCTAAATACTAAGCTGCCCCAGTCTTACATCTTACAGGCACCTTGCCTTTAATATTGTTTTTGGTTGTTAAGGGAAAAATAATTATTGGTGTATGGGTATGAAAGACAGGCTTGAAAATCAATCAGGTTTGATTATTTACATTGGATGATGAGAAGGAAAAAATTGAAGAATGAATAGGAATTGAACAGAACTGATGTAGGGAATTGTACACTGACGATTGCTCTTGAACAGCCTGTGAGCCAGTTGGGAATTTTCTTTACAACCAACATTGTTATTAACCCTTTGCATGCTGGAAAATTTGTCGTCTGCTAAAATGTTGTCTGCTAAATTAAAAAAATTAGCATTTTCTTTGATTTTTTTTCAAAGAATACTATCAGAATAGCAAACAGTTTGGATCCTGATGAGACGCCACATTCTGTGGTGTCTCATCTGGATCCAAACTGTTTGCTAAGGCCTTCAAAATTTGGTTCCCGCACTGAAAGGGTTAATTTGAAGACGCAGTCACCAGTGATTGATGTTTGAAAGGATGTGGTCACCTTTAATGTACAAAGAAATATGTTTTATGAAGGCAGAGATTTATTTGGTGTTTATCACCAGATTGATTACAATTTTATTGACTGTTTCTTCATAAAAAGAGATTCCTTATCTTGTGAATTATCACTTCTTGAAGCGCAAATAGTCTCCCAAATTTATTATCTTCATTGTTAGTCATTAAAATCTTACCAGAGTATATGAAGTCTTCAGTTGTGGAAGTAATAATTCCAAGAAATTCAAAAGTGGGCTGGGCACAATTTAGAGCAGCAGTTTATTAACATGTGAACACCAGATATTCTCACTTTGATGTGCACAGCAACACTGACAAGGCACTGAAAAATGATTGAATACCCCACCCACAATGGTGTGAAAGGGATACAAGAAAGGGCCACCAATAGAACATCAAAGGGCTTCAATTGAATAAAGTTGATGGTGTTTGTTTGCCTGTGGCAGATTCAGAATTCATGATGATTACCAGTACATACAGAATAGACACAGAAGGTGTTTGTTTATTATTAAATGCTTGTTATTTAGTTTGTTGCTAATTAATGTTTGATCTGCATGTTCAGGTTCTCCTCTAGGTGTCAATTACTTAATTGAAAGACAAGTAACATGTTTACATGAACAACCAACTCAGTATATGAATGGGAAAATGAATACCCTCGGATACTAAGGGTGTCTGCACATGTAACAATTTATAGTTAAACCCTTTTTTTAATTTAACGCAATTGCATATAAATCCTATTATTTATTCAGATGCTCAGACTGGGGTACTTTTCCTTATAAGAACCATGCAGAATTGATCAAATGATAAAAATATGACATATCTACATACAGTATTTGAAAATGTCTTTTTAAACAACACCTTTGTGTCTCTTGTTTTTATGTATACAACATTAAATGCTTCTGTTCAATAGAAAAAACATTGAATTTCACTCTTGTTTACAACTGTATACCATGGATTTTGCTATTAATTCATTGATAATGATTGGAGGATATTTGCATGTGAAATGGATTTTGCCTGGTAGAATCTACATTAAATCATGCTTTATCTGTCAATTTATCTTCTCCTTTGTGCAAATGGATGCAGTTTCTAATGCTGTTAGTCACTAAATGTGTTCATGTTATCAGCTTTATAGCACAATAATAGACATATATTACTTAGATATAAAAATGTAATTTGCCGTAGCCTCATCTGATTTTGCTCTTAGCCGTGGAAAGTTCAGAGTTTGTAGTTTTGGGTTTCCATCAAACATTGACAATCCAGAAAATTGTTTGTGCAAGCAATTTGTTTTGGTCTTCAACCAGATTACGCCGCAGAATTTGTGCGTGCAAGCACTTTCTCCTCCTTAACAAGATATCATTCTGCTAGTTTTGGGGAATCATAACAATATAAGAGTATTAGGTATAAACGAGTCCTTTTTGAGAATAATGAAAATTCGATTTCTCATCCTTGCAATGAAATGGTGATTGATTGATTGCCTATCTTACTTAGCTACTTACATTTCTGTCGAATAAATACCGGTGGTCAGTGATCTGATTTGGTCCATTTATATGATTGCCCTGACGGACATTTGTTAGGGAAAATTTTAACCATGCCGATACGTAAATGGCCTCAGGCGAGGACAATCTAATTGCTTCATTTATCTCGACCAGTCTTCCGCTGCTGTAAATGGATTTTTAGGCGAAATTCGGCCTACCAATGATTTAAGAGATGTACATGTATTATTCCAGACCAATGTTATCAAGTTAGGCAACTGTTAATGCCCGTTTTCACTTTGTGAATGAATTGGTACATTATTCCTTTTCAGACAGAAAAGTGTACAAATGCAAAATGCATGTTGTGATGTTTTAAAGTGAGTTTTAATTAAGTTACAAAGAATGTAATTGTAAATTGAAGTTATTTCAATAATGGCAGGTCTTGCCAGTGTTAATTTATTATTTAAGTCTGTTTTACAGTAATGTAAATGTAAAGATAAAAAATGTCATGAAGCAATAGGTTTGGGCATATAATTATAGTTTGAAGAAATTGGGGCTTTAGTCCACAGTGTGTGTATGTGAAAACTTAAAACAGGGGAAGAAGTATTAGGAAAAACGTTGGTATTCCAGATTAGTTTGCAATAGTTTAGCCTTAAAAACAATTAATCTTATTAGAATTGTGTGGGGTGGGTGTTAATTACCCGCATGCTTCACTCAGGTCTCTCAAGATTTAGCTTGTGGTGGGGGATGTCACTCCTTGACACTATGGGGTGGTCTAAAATTGTCTTCCACAAGCAACTGTCAGCAACTTAGTTACATGTAGCATGTCAGTTATTCAGTGCCAGGGCAGGCAATCTGCTGAGTGCAAATTTAGAAGTATATTGAATTTACTGGTTATTAACTTTGAGCTCTTGAAATGATATAATATTAACTCATTTTTTCTCCACATCTTAAAATTTGCACAAATTGTGAAATTAAAAAGCTTCTTTAAAACGTGTAATCAGACTGTGAAGTTGTTCAGAAATCATAATAATATTTATGTTTATGGTACTTTTGATTAAGAAATTATATTGTATCTTTCTTTTATTATCTCCAACTTGACCAGTGACAAAATAATTATATGATTATATTTAATGCTTGCAGATTGTCTGGGTGTACAGAATTTTCGTAATAAATTTGAGCCAATCAAAACTCAGACCTTTAGTTGAATCTGGGAATCCAGGTCATCAACCCTTGTTGGATGCTGGGTTTCTAATAGCCAATTCCAATGAATTAACTTGTGAGTCTAGCATCAGCAGGGGAGATAATTCCCCTAGGTCTGTCTGGAAATGATTCTTTATATGGAATTTGAATCAGCTACATGGTATGATATTAGCATCATTTCTTGACATTTTATTTTCAACCCTGGGCAACATAAATATGCTCCATTTGTGGGTCTCCATGATATGTTTCTATAATGATGGCACTTTATTCCGCATGGGTGGTCAGTTATGTTCCAGACAGTTTGTAATTGGAATTGACTAGTCCAAAAAAGTTTCTATGTATCAATGTATTTCTCAGCTTTGACAAAAACAAATTTCTCTAAATGACTAAAGGAATACAAAAATGTGTTTTTCTTGTCTTAATAAATCTCTCACAAACAAATGCAAGTAAGCAGTAACAAATTTGTACAGCAATGATGTTTTTTCAGAATTATTCACTGTATAATTTCACTGTTTTGACACAAAACTTTTCCCTACATGGTACTTTAAATTGTTTTGAATATCAATAATTTAGAATTTTCTTCTAGGTTTATTTATAAGAGGTGCAATATTAGAACTAATTTTAAGCAAAAGCGTGTTTTTATTTTAAATAAACATGTTTTAATATTGTCAGAAAACATATTTTGTATTTATCACTTCTGCAACACATGAAGTTGTCTACATTATTATAATTTTCATATAATTTTGCTGTAGGGTTTTCTTAAAGCAATTATAAGGGTTATTGAACTTGGAATGACTGGTCTATAGGGAAATAACACCAATTGATGTGGTATGGGTTGAAGTGAAGTCATTTCACATTGTACATAGCAATAAATCCCAAGTGTCTTTATGTGAGAATCAATGCACTGACATACCTGACCAATGACCTGATCATTAAGATAAAATATGAGGTTTAATTGTGTTGGTAAGTATGTCCAGTTGTTTGGTCCAAAACAGTTCAAAGTAAGACATTAATATAATCATTAAAGGGGCCTTTTCACAGATTTTGGCATTTTTTTAACTTATTCATTAAATGCTTTATATTGATGAATGTAAACATTGGATCGTAAAAGCTCCAGTAAAAAATCAAGAATAAAATTAAAAAAAGGAAAAGAACATTGCCCGGAGCAGGTTTCGAACCAGTGACCCCTGGAGTCCTGCCAGAGTCCTGAAGTAAAAACGCTTTAACCTACTGAGCTATTCCGCCGGGTACACATGCCCAACGTATTTTATACGTTATATAAGCAATCTTCGTAGTTTCACAAAATTTAACGACAAAAACAGAACTCTCCAAATTATTCAATCGTTTCGCGTTGCAACGCTTTATAATTTTTAGGTTTTAAAATCGTCAAAAGATGCATATAATGGCTATATTAGAGCATGGTAAATGTTCAGTATTACTGTTTCCTCACAAATAACATAACCAAATCGAAAATTTGCGAATCTGAAACAACTTTTTTCAATTTTGTCAATTTACCAAAGCGTGAAAAGATCCCTTTAAAGGTCTAGCGGAGTATCAATTGGTCAAAAATAAACTGTAATGGGCTTTTGATTTAGTACATGTAATAAGCAATATGATGTTTTCAGCAATTGGTAAGAAAAAATCAGAAGATGAATAATTTGCTTTGTGGACTAAGTTCATTGAATATATCCATTATTGTAACCCTTGCTCATCATACAATCTTCCTCACAAAGTAAAAAACAATTCCTGCTACATATTCCTGCTAACATTTGTTGTCATTTAAATTCAGATGCTTTTGATCCAGAACTGTTTTGCAGACAACCAATAATCCAGTCCTGATCAGCATGGTGCAGAAAGAATGATGTTCACATGGGTGATTGTGGTGGCACTGTAAGTGCAAAATATATAGAAAAGCAGTTATTGAACATTTGTGGGCAACAAAGTAGTGTTTGCAGCTAATACAAGGTGACTTAAAATGGAGACATTAGCCAGAAGCCGACATGAATTGTTGTTCATCAGAGAACTATAATATGTTTATATTACAGGGCATTGTCTGTGCTTGCAATATTACCTTGTATATGCCATTACAGCTTGCTTAATTGGTGGCCAGACTTATTGGCAAACTGAGCTTTAGGGAATTACAAAAAAACAATAAAATAAGTGTAACTATTTTCAGCCCGTTTTCTCACAGTCACGGAATCTAACACGCTTAGAAATCATATTATGAAATTATCCTTTCGTAAACATCAATTTAATTACATATTGCTGAAGGTACCATCCTTTATTGCTTTATAAGTAGGTAAGATGAGCAGTAACTTGCTTAACTGCAGGCTATTAAACCAAATTTGATGCAGCGCCAATAGTTCCCTGGATTGACCCTTTGTTGTGTTACATCAAGGTTGTCTCCAGTGGGTTCTTCATGACTACATTATACTAGCATAGTGCCTACAACACAATAATGTGCTAGTTTCTGTCTTTTTAGGGATTCCCTGTTGTTGCTAGTTAAAAACATTTACAGCTATTCTAAGCTATTTAAATGAATCACATGATAAAAAACTATAAGAACAAGTTTTTTTGTGAGTAATTGTTATGATCATGAAGTGACCTTGTTCCTGGGACAGTTAAAAGATAGAACTGGCTGTGATATTCATTATTCAATAATATGGACATAATCAAAACAATGTTAGGACAGGATTATTTTTCTTAGAAATTGCTTTGACTGTAAAATTACCATGATGTAGACAACCCACATGCTTGACTAAGATAATTGCTGATTTGGACATGGTCAATACACTGTATCATTAGATGGTCATTGCACAGCCACTGATTTCTATGGTGGTCAAACATCTCCATTTTATTGTTGACCATGGTCCAGACATGGTCAGCATTATGGCTATTGACATTTCCACACAGTATCACAAACACCAATCAATTCACTGTGCTATGATATTGTTGCAATCATTACAGCTTTTCAATTTACCACTTTTTAAGACGCATATGGAGTAAAGAGTTTCTAGACTAATATATCTGTTATTCTTACACAGCTAAAATGCTGATCTCTCTACTTTCCCCAATACCATTGAATATGTTTCTTCAGGGGAGGCCTAATTTGAGCTTGTCTAATAATCTCTCTCAAAAATGATATCTACATTCCTCCAGAATGATACTGTGGATGCTGCCATATTTCTTTGCTGGTGATGCTTCGTTTGAAGTCAATGGCCTGTATAAAACTCATATCTAGTCAATGGCCTGTATAAAACTCATATCTATATTAAATACTTGAGATTGGCGTGTCCTGGCATTTTATTATTTTACTTTTATGATTCTAGATCATGCAGATAGATTCATAGTTCTTTATAATTCAGAAAAAAATGTCGGGTTCAATTCTCAGTTTAAGTGTTTGTGAAGTATATAATTTGCAAATTCTTGTTCATCGTAAAATTAATAAAAATAGTTTAAAAAATTGTAATTTAAAAGATTATTAAATGGGAATAAATATCATAAATAAGAGAAAATATATTAAGTTAAGTAATACTATTTAAGTTTAGATATGTTTGAGTGCTGAAATATGATACCCATTGATTATTCACTGGGGTTTCATAATGGCGTTCTATGACATTGTTGGGAGAAAACTGCAGGTTGTTAAAGATGTTATGATTTCTATGTTACAACAGCTGCAACTGAGACTTTATTCATGTCACCTAATTCCTGCTGTAATGCTGCCTTTCATTGTACTGCAGGAATCGTTAACAACCTTCATTTTCACCTCATTAAAATCTATAGTTACAAAATAATGAACCTCGGAAACGAGTATTCCTGCTATTTCTGACTTGGAAATCAAAACATGGGAAGCGCGTGAGCAAGATTGACTGAACAAAACTAAGCATTCATCATTACCAGTTTATCGCTGAAAAAATAGTCTCTTTCTTGGATTCCATTTACTTACAGGTCAGTGTTTCCTCACTAAATAGCATGTCTTTCCTGCAAAAATTTCCCTGATAATTTTGTTAGTGCCTGTGGCAAATGCATTAGCAACATTATAATGATTTAGGTCTTATTTGTTCTTGGGTAGTCTTGTTTATACAGGGGTTGGAGCGTGGATGTACAATTAGTGTAACCTCTGTCATTGTTTAGTGATGTGTAACCTGTATGGAGATCCACCATCCGGTTTTACAGATATGGTCCGTATATGATGGATACCATTGGTGTTGGAATCAATTATTTTATGCTGTTCAAATACATGTATGACAGACTGTAAATGGCCATCAAGGAAAGCTGTGAATAGAATTATTAATAATTAATTCAATGTTAAACCATATATTCAACTGAATGATAATATCAGTGTTCATTGCTGTTCAATGCTGATATTCAAACTTACAAAAAAAATATTTGTTATTATTTAATGTCAATTTTAACTTCCAGCATTGTTTGAGACATGAGGACAAGAATTTTACAGTCTTTAATATCTTAAATGCACCAACTTAAAGTTTGCCCCAAATATTGATATGCTTCAATGTCCTTAATTTTATCTCTTAAAAGTTTTTTGAAATGTTTCTTGATATTAACCCTATACCATAATTCATACCAAATCTTATCATAAAACCCCCAAGCATTTTTCACTAATTGATAATTTGTATAAGCTTTATACACATTATCGAAAACACATACTATAGATGTTAACTTAAATTTTCCCTCCTGTGCTAGGATTTGAAATGGACCAATCAGAAAAGTGTTATGTAATTTGCATGCACTTTGCAGCCTGGATATATTATTAAGGTACAATTTGCGGAAGTTTTAAAGTTCAGATTTTTGCAAAATTCAACTTTCTTCAAACCTTTCAAAACTGTAATAGTCTTAACAGTGAGATAATCTTACAGAAAATATATTATAGTTGACTCAACCAAACAGTGTTTTAAATGGCAACTGTCAGGCACTTTTGAGTAATTTCAGAGAAATCAAATTATCTTAATATAACAGTAATTTTACATTTATTGTGCAAAACCGTTCTCAATACCATTTTTAACTCATCCAAAATGTCTCCAAAATGTAAGAAAATGCTCCAAATCCCCATGTTCACAAGGAAGAAAAGGGGGCCAATTAAAGATGACTCACAGCTGAAAAAGACTCCCTAGAATCTGTTAATTGATTTACAATTGAGTCACCAGCAGCATCAAGACTTCAAGACAAAGTCAAGTCCCCAAAACTTAATGGGCTGGTGGGGTGTAGCCTTCCATGCTCTGTTGAGAGTTTGGGACATTATGAACAATTATGACTGTCTTAAGAGTGTCATTTTGAAAGTGATTTTGAACAAGGAGATTGTGTTAACATGATGGGGTAGACCTTCACCAGAGAGTTGAATGTCCGTAATGTGAGCACCAAGGAACAGTTTTATCAGACAGTAGTATTCTTTTAGATGTGACCTCATCTAGGAAGTATGCTCTAATTGCCCCATCTGGACCCTGTGTTATTTTGTCAGCGGCAATATTTTTGTTTCAGCTTTCAGTGTTAAAAGCCACAATGGTACATCATTAAATTGTTTATCTAGAAGAGATTGTGAAAGGTTGTTACACTTTGTATAATGAAATTTTTGTGCCAAACATGTATGCAATGGTTCCTGTCGGCAAAAAATATTTCATTCTTTAATGAATGGGTTTGGTTATTCCTGAAAGATGTTTTCTTTTGTGTCAAATATTATGCTTCAAAATCAAAGTGGTTTGTGTTTGGAGGAAAAAGTGTAAAGTAAGAGTGATCAATTACAAGTAATGGTGACCACTTGATGCTATTTTGATGCATTTGTAGACCCTTATAAAGTTAAATTTTATTAAACACCTTTCTTACCGAATTCAAGTTTTAAAGGCTTTATTTCCGACCCTTATAGGAAAAGATGAGCAGCAATTTATCGCATAAAACCTGAACAGACTGTGAGTTACTCGCAGGCTGTTCTGGTTTAATGCTCTTTGCACACAGCCATTTTCACTATGCATCTGAGTGCGAAAGTGTTAAACTTTCATGCAAATTAAATCTCTCTATTTAGGCCTTAATAATGGTATCGCAATCTTTGAATGTTTGAAGTATGCAATTACTTATGTGGCATGAATGATGTGTGATTCCCAACACTTAGAGTATGGGCCCTCTTATTGCCATTCCAGTCCTTGATTTATGCTATGCTTGTATTTAAATATAATGCAGTTTCAATAAAATCCAGGCTTAGTTGAAAGTATTTACGATTGTTTCGAGAATCTGCACTTCCGGACTTCTTCAAGAGTCAATACTCAGTTGAAATCAAACAGGTTTGTTTTAAACTGATTGTCTCATTAAAATGAGTGGCTTGTTCAGCGTGGCGCCAAAGTGTCATATCATTCAATAGCAATTGTACTTGCGGAGCCTAATTCAAATATTTGCTTTGTTTTTGTGGGATTTATTTACTATTACTGGGGCATATTTCTCTCACTTCGAAGTGCATGGAGTTTTTAGGAATTCAATTGCACTTCCGTTGCGCATTTAAACAACTGCATGTAATGTTTTATTTGCCATCATAACTTAAAGTTTTATTTATTCAAGATTGTTAATTTACTGAGTAATTACTGCGAGTAATACATGTATTGTACATAATAAACAAACAAACAAAAGCTTTAAACTTTAATGCGTTAAACTCCGAAGTATAGCGTTTGCTACACAGGCCATTTGGGACATAAGGAATTTCTCAAATAGCAGATGTTCATCCACATCATGGAGTAATGCATTTGTTTAAGTCCCAAGTCATTTTGTGCAAGTACAAAATAATTAAGGTAGCCCACCCCTAATGGGCACATATCCAAATATAATCTAATAAATTATTTTCTTAATCAGCATCATTTCATTGAACTACATGCAAATTTGTAGGTAGGCTTTCCATGCTTTTAAAAAAAATATACTGATTTTTTCAAAACCACCCCCACGCCCGGCTTTGTCCAGTTTATTTTCACCCCTGGGGTATATAAAAGTTCCATAATTCATTCAAATTTCCAAATATGGGCATGCAGTTGGTGTGTACAGATGCAGCAAAGGTGTTTACAGTTTAAACAAGATGAAATAAGTATTCTTTTACAGACATTAATTTTTTACAAATTTTTATCTTTGGAAGAGTGCCATGAAATGTAAGTGATTTCAGCCAAGTAAAAATTGGGTCGGTTAAAAACAAAGTGTCATAAAATTCAAAATAGTATCATATAAGTTATATTTTAAATGTAGTTTTTTATAGAAACACTATATACAGCAAAAATACCAAGAAATAGACAGATTTACCGTTTACTTTTTGAAATAAAAATGCAGCATCATTCGTATTTTCATCAGTAAAACACCCAATTTAGCCATAACGTTGTTTTAATTAAAAAAATTGAAGGATGTGCAAAAAAATTTCAACATACCGTATTTTACCATGTATAGCGCGCTCCCATGTATAACGCGCATGCGATTTTTTAAAGCAAAAATGGAGAAAAAAAAGAATTCAAGATCAAAAACCTGAAAATTGGGCCGAAAATGGCCGCCATTCTTATATTGCGCAATCATTTAATCTGAGTTTTTCGGGTGCTTAATGTTTTGTTTTAAAGTAGGGAGCGTTTATACGATCAGGAGCATGGGTTGCAAAGCACTATATTTTCGACAATTTTTAAGATTATTCTCTCAGCACTATATGTCCTTATTGTCGCGCACTGCGCGTGTTTTTTCAAGACCCCTGCGCGTTAAATTCGAACCACTATTACCTATTCCTCACATTTGAACAGTGTAACATTTTCATTACCTGCCGCTCACAACATCGTATGATATAGTCTTCTGCAGACCCGCAACATCGCAATGTCCAATTTTACGCAAATCGTCCGTGGATCCCATTTTATTTTTCATCGACTTAAATATTTCCCCATTAAGAGATGCTCCCGATTTAATCCAGTTTGACCCGGTATTTCGCGCCGTCACTGCGTCTAGTTGATCGGTATTTATAGTGAGTCAAACAATACACCCGAACGCATAATTCCACAGTTGGTGTTATCGGCGTAAAGCCATTAGACAAATATCATTTGTTTGTCTCTATTGAAAGAAACTAAAATGAGTCTATATCTCTATTGTTGGTTTGTAACCTACGTAGTATACTCGCACGGTAGCATATTAATCCAGAGATCGGAAAATCATTGATAAATGTATTCGTCGTTTCAATGCTTAGGGCCGAGAAATTTCGGCAAATCAGAACTCAACTAACGTATAACACTTGCTCAATTAACCGTTTAACTCCACCTCCGTTCTCTGCAAAAAGGTTCGAAGGCGGAGCTTTGCACGTGCTATTATTTAATTGGACGATTGCCATTGAGGAACAAACACACGATTGGTTCGGCATGTTGATTGCTAGACAAAGGAAGCCAATTTTGTCGGCGAGAAACTTGTCGCTTTATTGCTTCAGACAGGAAGCGGCTTTCCTTTGATGACGTCAAACTGTCAATTCACATAGAGTGCACATTTTCGGAATTGCTAACATTAAAATTTGGATTAAATTATCAAAATAAAGCAAAAGCGAAGTTGAGAAATATGATTGAAATAATTAGCGTCAGTTCAAATAAGACGTTTTGCGTTGTAAATCAACGAGTTTTCATGACAACAAAAACTTAAACAAACAATAACGCGACGACGCGGGGATTGATATACCTCGATTTTTTTTAATGAACAATCAATAAAGAAGTGTGAAAACACCAACAAAGACATTTTTTCATCTTTTAATTTTTGTCAAAACTGTTACTACCCCGTTCATTCCTACCCTTTCCCGCTTTTTGTTGTTTCGACAATGGCCCTTTCAGTCTATAACATTATAGGGTGTAGTTTTCTGCAATAAAAAAAATGGCGGCAATTGTGAAGATTTACGATTACGAAATGGATTTTTTGCAATTTAGCAACCAGGAAAGCGTTGTGTCAATGTATTACGCGCACTGAATTTTTATTTTAAAATTTGAAGGTAAAAAACTGCGCGCTATGCATGGTAAAATATGGTATTTGACAATAAACATAGCTTATATGCTATATTGAATCAAATTAGGTTACAAAAGAAATCAAACGCGTCGCAAAAAGTATGCGACGTTTGCAGGATTCGAACCTGTGCGGGAAGATTCCAAAAGCAGGTAAAAAGGCTCGTCGATCTTTGAAGAAATCGCGAAATCGTATTTTTTGAGATGATTTTTGGATCAAAGTCAATATTTATTGTGAAAATAATGTATTCTAAAGGAATTATGTAAACATGTATCAAAATTCGAAGTTTGAAAAAAAAATGCATTTCTCAGAAATAACTGATATTGAAGATCGGCAATGATCGTAAAATAAATTGCGGAAAATCATTAGGGGTGCGCTACCTTAATGATTTTATTGACAGTGCTGAGGGAGTATTGTCTGTTAGCACAGAAATAATACATGTGTAGTAGTATTGTGTTGGGAATGAAAGGTCAAGAATCTTTAATTGCTGTTGTTGTATTTTAACTCATCTGCATTTTTAATTGATTTTTGTTTTTTGTTTTCTTTTATCATTATTTAAAATAAATTAAATTACTTAATTTAAAGTTTGTTATTTAATGACATTTTTCAAAAATATAACAATCTGTTCACAATCTTCAACACCCATGTGCAGCTTGTATAATGTACAAGATGTAACTTCACTACTATTAAGAATGAATACCTGAATGACTATTAAAACTCAATTAACTTCAGACATCATTCGGATGGTATTTGATCAAAAGTTATCCAACCTTGTGAAGGCTTCTGATGTCTTTCCAGCTGATTGGTCTTTTGGCCTCTAAATTTTTGCAGTACCCAGGTCCCTTTGAAGAACCCTTTATGTCTGTATAATGTATTGGACTGTTGGCGGATGTATTGAAAGGCATTGATAATTGCTTAAACAGTAAATTATTAATTATTTCTGCTGGATGTGTAGTGGGATTTCTTAATTTTGCAGGCCAGTTTGTTCATTTCAAAGTCAATTTCATGTAACAAATACACCTTATGCATCACTTACTGAACAACTGGTGGTTTTGTTGATGAATTTGGCAACCCGATGCAAATGTAATTTTGTACAGGAAGTCCTGTGAAATTAATTAAATCTGCCTGCAGATTCATTACATATAAACATTATTGCTTTTTGTAGTTTTGTGTTTCAGTTGTGATGCAATGAATTGGGCTGCTGATTTGATACTGATAATCATTGATTTTTGTATTTGGCCATTGTTTTGGGGCAATTTGGTGTATTTAAATATAGGAGATATTATAAACATGAAAGCTTTCATTTATACATGAATTTTTTGCTGTAATATGAGCTTGTAACAAATCTGGGAGTGAGTAAGCATTTAGAACATTATGAGCATATTGCTCATTTTAAGAAAACAATGCCTCTTGCATTAAACATTGTTTTCAAAAATGGAAGTTGATATTAATTATTAAGTCACTTCAATTGTTTGATTAATTGAAATGGGTTTAATGATTGGGTATAGTAATTATGTACTTGTGGAACCCTCGCTAAATGACTTTATAATGTATGGCATGCAACTTTATATCTGGTGCCTCATGCGAAAATGTGTATATTGCCATAGGCGGACAGCAGAGCTTAAGACTTAAGCATATGCATTAGCACTGTCTGGTCTGGAGCAGTACCCTGTCTGCTATAGAAATAATGCAAGGTTTCAAGGTCTCATACGTGGACGTGGCCGTAATGACTCTTCTTTAGAGAATACCGATGCAGAGGCATATATGGACCTACACATTACTTGCACAGTGCACAGTTCGCTATATGTTCAATGACAGATTTTTGCACAAGATTATAAGTAGGGATGGCATCGAATGCCAATATCGGTATTCGAATGTTCGCAAATTCATTCAATCCAATATTCGAATATTCGCATAAAACGGCTGGATTGATTTTACCTTGTTATGTGTTAATTTCCATTGGTTTGTAAGTTATATCCGTTTGCTAAATACGAGGCTGTTTATTAACGTTGCTATCGAAAAATTGTATTGCTGTCAACTAATACTATGACCGATACTGTGATCGGGCACAAATAGAATGTAAAACATCGTGTCATAGAATTTTAATTTTTAATGATTCCACAGATTTGTAGCAGACCGCGCATATGTAAAACTAAGTTTACACACATAACACGTTGCGGTCTTCTTATCCACAGACCGTGTAAAGTATTCCATACTGCAGAAGGGGCTGGTGGCATTTTCAGATTTGAATTATGATTCATTGATGATTGTTTAGTTTATATCATCTGTTACTTTTGAGTAATTCACATTATTTAAATGTCTGTTCAAACTGTGATAACAAAAACTAAATTATTATTCGCAAGTAATTTGAAGCGCTTAATTGGTACCTAATTGACAAACAACAGTTCAGGCCCTTTCTTATAGTAAGTATATTGCATTGCGCGATTTGAGTAATTCACACATTTAAAGGAATCTTTTCACGCTTTGGTAAATTGACAAAATTGAAAAAAGTTGTTTCAGATTCGCAAATTTTCGTTTTAGTTATGATATTTGTGAGGAAACAGTAATACTGAACATTTACCATGGTCTAATATAGCCATTATATGCATCTTTTGACGATTTTAAAACCTAAAAATTATAAAGCGTTATAAACGCGAAACGATTGAATAATTTGGAGAGTTCTGTTTTTGTCGTTAAATTTTGTGAAACTACGAAGATTGCTTATATAAGGTATAAAATACGTCACGTATGTGTACTCGGCGGAATAGCTCAGTAGGCTAAAGCGTTTTTACTTCAGGACTCTGGCAGGACTCCAGGGGTCACTTGTTCGAAACCTGCTCCGGGCTATGTTCTTTTCCTTTTTTTATTTTTTTTCTTGATTTTTTACTGGAGCTTTTACGATCCAATGTTTACAATTATCAATATAAAGCATTTAATGAATAAGTTAAAAAATGCCAAAATCTGTGAAAAGGCCCCTTTAAATGGCTGTACATACTTTGATCACAAAACTTAATTAATATTCGCCAGTCAATTGAAACCGTTAACTGGCACCCCATTGGCAAACAACAGTCGGGGCCTTTCTTAGAGCGTGTATATTGCATTGCGCAATCAACACTGATACGGGCCGCGTTATCAGTCTGACACGAAGAACGTCACGTCAAACATGTTACTCCCAGGTGGTTGCGGTTGCTTTTTAGTAAGCGGTTCGCAGGTCATTAAATATTGGTGAAATTACGTTTGAATAAAAATGCGAATTTGCGAATATCATTTTTATTATTCGAATGCTGACCATTCAATCGAATATTCGAATATTCGAATAATTTTGCCATCCCTAATTATAAGAAATGAACGTATTGAAATAATTGATTTAAATATAATGAATTATTAGATATATTATTTTTACTCTTTAACTAAAACAATTACAGTTGTCTGCAAAGTGCACACATTGGAATTACCAATGGAGTGTTCTATGGTATGATTCAGTTCACCATTAGAAGAGGCATTAAATCTGTAATGTGGGTACATTTCAATCTGATACCTAAATGATTTGGCAGGGGGTCTTGTAAGACATTGTTTGTCACTAAATGCTTTTCAGACTAGTGTGTCGTATTTGACACTTTATGTAAAGAGCAGGTTGAACAAGTAAAAGTAATGAGACACCCTCATAGCATTGTCATGTCATATTGCCCTTATGAAAGCCGCGGGTAGGCTTAGTTTTCTGTCAATTAGGTCGCATGAATTGAATAGAATATAATGAAACAAATTTGTGTGACTTGATTTGGTGTCAAGTGTTAGCACTTAAGTTATGACTGAAGACTGGTTTTACTGATTTCTATGTCAGATACACTGTGTCAGATAGCAGACTGCCAGGGTATTTAATGTCAGTTACATTGCATTTTCTGTTAAGAATGTTAAACAAAGTTTGCTTTGAGTGGGTGACCCCAACAAACGACAAACAGAAATTCTTGTAATGAAGTTTGATTTTTGCGAAAAATACTTCATGATTGATTTAGCAATTTGAAAGATTAGCTTATAGTTTAGTTGTTCCAATTTCTGAACTTGATAAAAGACAGTTTGAAGTTCTTGAGATTTAAGTTTAGGTTTTCATTTTCAATGATATTTTTACCAAACTAATTTGTAATAAAGAACAGTAATAATTCTATATTATTAAAATTCAATAGATATTTCTGCCATGATACTATTCTTTCTCATAGAAACATATGGCAGGCATTATTACAATCAATAAGTTGACAAATGGTCAATTTAAAGGTCGACCAGTTTGCATTAAATAGATGACACTCAAAGCTGTTGGTCAAGTGGTTTGAGTAATGATTGTGATCAATGACTCATGTGCATGGTTGTGTATGTTGTCTAACCAACTGTTGAACACACTTTGTGGCCCCCTTTTGTGGGTTCCTTTTTCCGGCCAATTACATTACATTGTCATGTTTGAGAAGATATATCGCTCCTTTGAGCATGCTGAAAAACAATATTCACCAATTATCAATGAGTCAACTGTTGACTCCCTATTAATTATTTAAACAAAATCGAGCAAATGCACTTCATTTGTTGATGTGTGTTAATTTATGAGGTACTATTAGTAGTTTAGTCAGGCCATAAAAGGGTCCAGCAATTAATGGAATTTTTCAGTAGTCATTTGATCAATAATTCAACATTTGTCATGAAGCCAATACATTAATTGAAGGTAAGAGTTTGTATTTGCTATTAAATAGATTAAAAAACAAAGTATGAATCAAACTGAAAACTATAATATGAGCCGTGCTCTGTGAAAAGAGGGTTTAATGCAAGTGTGTAAAGTGTCGTCCCAGATAAGCCTGTGCAGAATGCACATGCTTATCAGGGACAACACTTTCCGCCAAACTGGATTTTTGTTAAGAGGAGACTTTCTGCAAATGAAAAATCTCATAAAAGCAGAAAGTGTTATCCCTGATAAGCCTGTGCGGACTGCACATGCTAATATAGGACGACACTTTATGCACATGCATTAAGCCCCCTTTTCACAGAGCACAGGTCGTAAGCATCACACATCTGAATTTGAGGTATCATAATTTTTTTAATGATGTGCATATTAAAGAGAGATACATGTATTCCATGGTCCAGTAAGGGGCACACTGACACTTGCTAGCTCACTTTAAAGCACTGGACTACAACTTTGAGGATCACTGTTCCATTTCTGGGTAGCCCATTGAATCAGTAAACTTGTGTGGGGTTCTGTTATGAAATTATTGTGGAACGGACAATCTTCCCACCTTTTTAAAGGTACAAGTCGGGCAGTTGCCCCTTTAAACCCCTGCCAAACATTTTAGAACTGTTCTATAATATTTATAGATTTGTACTGGAACAAATGACTAGAAGTGTTCTGGAATCATCCTTAAAATGGTCTAGAATGATCTAGAACAGTTGTTGAACGTTAAATGATAATAATTTTTAGAACAAATAGTTTTAAAACAGTTCTAAAGGTATGTTTTAGAACAAATCTTGAACCATTGTTCTAGAACTATTCTAGAATTGTTCTTGTATAAATTGCAAGAACTGTTTTTGAATAATTGTTCTAGAAATTATTCTCATTTAACGTTCAACAACTGTTCCTTAATAATTTTAGAACATTTTCAGTATGGTTACAGAACAGTTCCAGTCGGTGTCCTAGAACTGTTCAAGGACATTTTCAGAACTGTTCTAAAATGTTTGTTCCAGACTAATCTGAAGCAAACCTTAGGAACTGTTCTAAACATAGTTCCAAGTGAACTATTCATCAGGATTAACCTGATTGCCTTAACATTATTAAATAAAGTTTGTTTAAGAGAATATATATACTTTATTTAGCTACAACAATATACTTCAAATAGTTACAGAATTAAAAAAAAAGCATAATATTGTTGACATCAATATTATGTATAAACAATAAGTATAATAAATATATGAAAGAACATTTTAAAGGGAGGAAATTCATTAACTAGAGGGAGATAATTTGTAGAACAATTGTAGAACAATTCTAGACCTTCATGTTCTATACCTGTTCTATATGTGTTCTTATTCCCCATAAGCACTTTTGTAAAACTTACTGGTTCTTAAAGAGTTCTAAATGTGTTCTAGAACTACATTTTAGAACATTTTTAGAAATTTCTTGAACTTATTTTGTTTTTGAAATGTTCTAAAAATGTTCTTGACTATTATTGGAACAGTTTCAGAACTAAGCCATGTTCCACAAATGTTCTTGAATTATTCTAGAAAACTGTTCTGGAACAATTCCAGAACATACATTCTAGAACACGAATATGGAACGTTCTAGAACTGTTATTGATGTTCTAGAACAGTTCCAGAACCGTTCCAATTTCTAGAACAAATTTTTGCAGGGGTACTTGGATAAGTACTCAGCAAAAATGCTTATTGATTAACTTACCTGCACAATTATTTGACTGAAATGTAATTGAATAATATTGCAAAAACAGAAAACAAACATGTATGTAAGGTTATTAATCATACATGCATTAGACAGTAATAACGTTTGAACTGGCAGTTACTACTAATTAGTGAAATTGCTTTACAGTTTCAGAATGTCATGCAGGTATAAATCACTGGTCTGGGAAGTTTTGAACACTCTGCTTGTCATGATTATGTAAAGAGATGGTCATCTGACACTTGTTATAATGACCTTGGGGCTAAGTTATGTCAAATTGTGACGTAATTTATTGGGTATGTAACCCGAAATGTGTGAATTTTTAATGACATCATTTGATGCAAAGATGTCCTATCGGGAACGATGATTAACAACTTGATATGGTGTTTTGTTGTTGCAATGAGATTTTTCTCATTTTGTTCCATTAATATTATGATGGATGACTTTCTAAAGTACTTATGATAGGTGAGATATGTAATAATTACTCACAGATTTTGACAATTAGGAGTGATGGAATACAGTATGGGCTTAAAGTGGTAGCAAATATAAAATTTCAACTTCAAAGTGGATATTACTAATACCAGATGTTATTCAGTGTTATAAATCTGTTTATTATTTATGACTCCACTTATTAAACAAAGTGTTTATCTAACTTAGTGTTTAAGATATAAGCCACGTAAATAACTTAAAAGAGAGTTTGAAAACCTAAGCTATATATGTAAATTGATTATTAATTAAAAACATATCCAACTCTGTAACCCTGGCTGCAAAAGACAGTGGCCTTAAAAAGCACATAAAACTTATTGCTTAACATATTGAAATTAAAAAGATTATTTCAAAAAGAATAAAAAACAACAATTCAAAACCATACAGTATAATTTTCTTGAGAATTCAATAATAGTTTTATATAGTAGGACAACAGAAAACACAAGACAATAACAGCAAAGAATTATACTACTCAAAACAAATATTATGAATTTTTTCTGAATGCAATTATTTTAATATAAAAAGTAATTGGTTTAACTTTCTGGATCGTGGAGCATACAAGGCTTTGCTATTATGAATGTGATTTTGTTAATGGTTGATTTCATAGAAAGAGCAATTATTGCATTCAATAGAAACTCTATGAATATAGTAAGTCCCATGAGCAACAATGGTATTAGGAAAATCCTCATAAATACTTAAAAGACTGTAAGACCACCTTTCTGACATGAATTCAATCATATAAAAATCAGGAAATAAAGCTGACTGTATGAAGAGTCCTTGTTTGTGCTGTCTTTGTGATGCTTCATATGTGGTTTGTATGGATTTGCTCTCACCAGAATATTGACATTTGGAAATGAGCTCAATCAGTGACGTCTCCAGAAATTCTGTACATTCAGCTAACTTCACGAGTTGTTTTGTTTTGCTATTTGAGTGCCAGATGTGTTTTAGCCATATTCATGTCAAATCATCAGAAGAAAAGAGTTCTATAAGTTTCCATAGTGTGTTTCAAAGTATCTTAAAGCACCTTAAGGTATCTAATACCACCTTGACCGCACCCCACTTATTTTTTAACCCAGAAACTGATTCATATTATTAACATCATCCCTGAACTATGTGCATTCTTACAAATTGTATTGTCAACCCTACCGAGGCAAAAATAATGATCATTGTACATGAACTACCTAAGACCACCAATTGCCTTTTCAAAGATTTTGGCATTTTTAGCTCATCTATTTTTTGAAAAAAAAATATGAGCTATTGTCATCACCTTGGCGTCGGCGTCGGCGTTGGCGTCGGCGTCCGGTTAAGTTTTGCGTTTAGGTCCACTTTTCTCAGAAAGTATCAATGCTATTGCATTCAAACTTGGTACACTTACTTACGTTCATGAGGGGACTGGGCAGGCAAAGTTAGATAACTCTGGCGTGCATTTTGACAGAATTATGTGCCCTTTTTATACTTAAAAAATTGAAAATTTTGGTTAAGTTTTGCGTTTAGTTCCACTTTTCTCAGTAAGTATCAATGCTATTGCATTCAAACTTGGTACACTTACTTACTATCATGAGGGGACTGGGCAGGCAAAGTTAGATAACTCTGGCATGCATTTTGACAGAATTATTTGCCCTTTTTATACTTAGAAAATTGACAATTTTGGTTAAGTTTTGTGTTTAGGTCCATTTTATTCCTTAAGCATCAAAGCTATTGCTTTCATACTTGCAACACTTACTAACTATCATAAGGGGACTGTGCAGGCAAAGTAATGTAACTCTGACTGGCATTTTGACAGAATTATGTGCCCTTTTTATACTTAGAAAATTGAAAATTTGATTAAGTTTTGTGTTTAGGTCCACTTTATTCCTACAGTATCAAAGCTATTGCTTTCATACTTGCAAGATTTATGAACTATCATAAGGGGACCGTGCAGGCAAAGTTATGTAACTCTGACTGGCATTTGGACGGAATTATGGGCCCTTTATACTTAGAAAATTGAAAATTTGGTTAAGATTTATGTTTTGGTCCACTTTACCCCTAAAGTATCATAGATATTGCTTTCATACTTGGAACACTCACAAACTATCATAACGGTACAGTAAAAGGACAAGTTGCATAACTCTGGTTGTCATTGTTACGGAATTATGGCCCTTCTTTGACTTAGTAACTTTTAATATATGGTTAAATTTTGTGTTTCGATCCACTTTACTTCTTAAGTATCAAGGCTATTGCTTTCAAACTTCAAATACTTACATGCTATCATGAGGTTACTGTACCTGGCAACTTGAATTTTACTTTGACCTTTGAATGACCTTGACTCTCAAGGTCAAATTATTAAATTTTGCTAAAATTGCCATAACTTCTTTATTTATGATTAGATTTGATTGATACTTTGATGAAACTACTCTTACCTGACATACCACAATAGACTCCACCCAAACCATCCCCCGTGCCCTCCCCCCCCCTCCCCCCCCTTCCCCCTCCCCCCCCCTATTTTTTTTTTTTTTTTTTTTTTTTTTAAGATCATCTCACAAATGACCACCACACCCTCACACTATACCCCCCCCCCACCCCCCCCCCCACCCCACCCCCCGATTTTTTTTTTTTTTTTCGCTTTTTTGGAAGATAATGTAATAAATGTCCACAACCCCACACTATACACCCCTCTTCACTCCACTCCTCCCTCCTTTGTGATTGAAAATGAGAGTCCCTTCACCTTTAAAAAGAAAATAGATGAGCGGTCTGCACCCGCAAGGCGGTGCTCTTGTTTAACTTATTCATTAAATGCTTTATATCGATAAATGCAAACATTGGATCGTAAAAGCTCCAGTAAAAAATCAAGAATAAAATTAAAAAAAGGAAAAGAACATTGCCCGGACCAGATTTCGAACCAGTGACCCCTGGAGTCCTGCCAGTGTCCTGAAGTAAAAATGCTTTAGCCTACTGAGCTATTCCGCCGAGTACACTTACTACACGTATTTTAAACCTTATATAAGCAATCTTCGTAGTTTCACAGAATTTAACGACAAAAACAGAACTCTCCAAATTATTCAATCGTTTCGCGTTGCAACGCTTTATAATTTTTAGGTTTTAAAATCGTCAAAAGATGCATATAATGGCTATATTAGACCATGGTAAATGTTCAGTATTACTGTTTCCTCACAAATATCATAACTAAAACGAAAATTTGCGAATCTGAAACAACTTTTTTCAATTTTGTCAATTTACCAAAGCGTAGAAAGATCCCTTTAAATCATAAAGAAGTTAGTTTTCAAATTTTAGTATTGATATTGCCATCATTTCCTGTTTGTAACAATTACAGAATAAATTCATTTTCACTGGGTTCAATGTTTTGTCATGGTATTACATTGTCAACCATGGTCTCACAAAGTAGGCAATGATAAGCCTGAGTCTGCAATCAATGCCAACATCACCACCAACAACTACTTGCTAATTACTTACATTATTACCTAATTATCATCCAGTTATCCACCTTTACAAGGCAGATTAGTGACTGGCTAATGAGACTTTCTGTTGTTGTGTATGACAGCACAACACCCACACTGCTCCTGGTCAGGATTTGTTGTTCTTGGAATCTTCCCCTTATAACCCATCACTTGGCTTTTCCCATCAGGTTTTGTTTTGATAACTATGTCAAAAAAATTCTTTTAATGGATTTATACAGGGCTATGCTTGGCACTATCACTATTTTCTCTGCTGTAAATAAATTCTATGCCTAAACAAATAGTCTAATTTGTTTAGACTACGATCAATAATGTTATGGTTATAATTTTTCGAACTAGTTAGCCAAATCTATATCAAAGTGGATTGCATTTTAATATCATAAATCAAGTGACATTATACAGGAACAATATTTATATATTTTTTGGCTGGGAAATAATGTGAAATAAATGTAAAGCTTGTCTGCTTTTTGCTAGGCAATCCATTGTAGACCAGGGCATTGGTTTGCAATATTCCTGCTATCAGTGGGACTTAATTGGACACATTATTGCCCAAGAAGTGTCTGTAACAATGGCAAGAAGCATTCCAGCACAATCGAAGACATTCCAGTATCCAGTGAATATCTTTCCTTGTAATTGAATTAGTTCTTTTATTTATTTAAAGCAGTGCTAACTTGACAGAGATGGTACAATGTACCTACTTAAACAGAGGATTCAGTTGGTAATCATACAAGATAAGTCACTAAAACACTGATTTTTCTTGATTTTAGTTTTTGAATTATTTCTTGAACATGGCATCCCAAGGTTGTGAGTTCATGAACTAAAAAGTCATTGAATCTTACCCAAGGGTAATATTTTTATGCTCCCCGAAATAAAATTTCGGCGGAGCATATAGTTACCATTGTCCTGCCTTACTTCCTTACTTCCGTCACACTTTTGTTACAATTTCTCATAGCACCTTCAATACTTAACTGATCTCTTTCATATTTGGCATGTAAGTACCTTGCATGGACCTCTACCTTTTGATGAGGTTTGAGGTCACTGTGGTCAAGGTCACTGAGGCTAATAATAGATTCTTCTGTCACATTTTTTTTACAGTTTCTCATAGCACCTTCAATACTTAACCGATCTCTTTCATATTTGGCATGTAGGTACCTTGCATGGACCTCTACCTTTTGATGAGGTTTGAGGTCACTACGGTCGAGGTCAAGGTCACTGAGGCTAATAATAGATTTTTCCGTCACTCTTTTGTTACAGTTTCTCATAGCCCCTTCAATACTTAACCGATCTCTTTCATATTTGGCATGTAGGTACCTTGCGTGGACCACTACCTTTTGATGAGGTTTGAGGTCACTGGGGTCAAGGTCACTGAGGCTGATAATAGATATTTCCGTTACTCTTTTGTTACAGTTTCTCATAGCACCTTCAATACTTAACCGATCTCTTTCATATTTGGCATGTAGGTACCTTGCATGGACCTCTACCTTTTGATGAGGTTTGAGGTCACTGGGGTCAAGGTCAAGGTCACTGAGGCTAATAATAGATTTTTCCTTCACTCTTTTGCTACCGTTTCTCATAGCGCCTTCAATACTTAAAGGGGCCTTTTCACAGATTTTTGCATGTTTTGAAGTTTGTCATTAAATGCTTTATTTTGATAAAAGTAAACAATAAATGTTAAAAGTTCCAGTAAAAAATCAAAAAATAAAATTTTAAAAAGGAAAAAAAGTAGCCTGCGGCAGGGCTCGAACCAGTGACCCCCGGAATCCTGAAGTAAAAACACATTAGCCAACTGAGCTATCCTGCCAAGCATACATGAGATGCGTATTTTATACCTCATATAAGCAATCTTCCAAGTTTCACAAATTTAAACGACAACAACAGAACTCTGCAAATTATTCAATCGTTTCGCGTTGCAAGGCTTTATAATTTTCAGGTTTTTAAATTGTAAAAAGATGCATATAATGGCTATATTAGACCATGGCAAATGTTCAGTAATACTGTTTACTCACATATATCATAACTAAACCGAAAATTTGCGAATCTGAAACAATTTTTTTTAATTTTGTCAATTTAACAAACCGTGAAAAGATCCCTTTAACCAATTGCTTTCATATTTGGCATGTAGGTACCTTGCATGGACCTCTACCTTTTGATGAGGTTTTAGGTCACTGGGTCAAGGTCACAGAGGCTAATAATAGATATTTTTAGGTGTTTATTAACACATACATTGACAAAGAGCATCATCGGGGAACATCAGTTTCACTGATATTCTTGTTTCCAGTATGCGAGAGGCCTCATAATAATCTAATTTACAGGCTGACTTTTTTTGTAGCGATTTCTACTTATCTTTATTGATTTCTGTAGTGGACATGTGGATCTAAGGTTCCAGACAATTGAAGTGTCTGTATAATTTTATGTTAGGCCATAGAAAATAAATAACTAGATTCTCATACAAATTTTGGGGAAAATTGGGGCGGGTGGGTGGGTTTTATTTTTTACTTTTTATTTTATATGTCGGACCTATATATTAAGTAATGAAATGTTCACAAATTTGTTAGTTTATATGCATAATGCCTATATGTATGTATGTATGTAAAATTATATAGAATAAAAGAAATACAGTGCTCCAGCTAGGCCTAAATTGAAGGGCACCCCACCCTGCCCTCCCGAATCTCCGCCCTGCCCTTCCTAGTGCCCACCCTGCCCTTAAAAAAATATTTTTTTTTTTTTTTTTTTTTTTTACATATATATGATAAGTAATAAAACTCTTATTACATTGTTATTTATGTATTCCTCATTGTAGACATTATATTTGAATGGTCTAATAATGATGGGAATAATATATTGTAACAATTATTAATAACATATAAATTAATATACAACAGGAAGCATTCCAGAAACGCCCGCGTGCTTGAAAGTGCCCTTTTTGAAAAAATACTGTGCGTCGAAAGTGCCCTTTTGACAAAAAAGCCCCCCCTGCCCTTTTTAAATCCTAGCTGGAGCACTAAAAAACATTATCAAAAAATTGACTATTGTGTTTTATTTTACCCTTTTAATATCATGTTAAACATATTCTGACATTCAATAAAACATTGACTACACAAAGTTTTAAAGAAAATACAAATCTGTAACAGAACCCTTTACATTATTTTTTCAGTATGACTAGATATAATTGATTAAAACATGGTATGCATGGAGATTTATGGGAAGTTTCAGGGGTGTGGCTCCAATACTAAAGTAAATAAAATTTCCTAGACAGCCGACAGCTTGACTAACTGTAACATCGGGTTACACCTGTGTCAATTCTAATTTATTTCGGCCGACTAGGGCACGGTGCCTATACCACGTGACTTTTTAAGATCTGTGTTGGGAGAATAAGGCGCGACCAAGTTAACATTTTCAATGATGTCTTTTTAAATAGTTCATCATTTTTAATGGGATAAAGTGGAGAGCCCGCTCATTCGTGAGAGTTTTCTATAGGTATCATGATCTTTTTAAACAAATAAGTATTTTTTCAGTAAAGTGCAACCGGGCGTTTGTAATATGAAGTCCCCACACTGATCTGACGCTTTTCTAACCGTTCAAACGCGCAGTTGCACTTTACTGAAAAAATACTTATTTGTTTAAAATAAACAAGAGCGGGCTCTCCACTTTATCCCATTAAAAATTGTGAAATATTTAAAAAGAGATCCTTAAAAATGTAAACTGGGTCGCGCTTTATTCTCCCAACACAGATCCGAAAAAGTCACATGGTAAAGGCACCGTGTAGGGCACAGACGATTTTCGGGTGGTCAACTTTCAACGATAAGGCTTGATCATACGAACCACAAATGAACTCATCTTACAGGTCCGCGAGAGTTAAAGTTTCTGCAAATTTTGACAACCCGTACCTATCTTTATCGGTTGTAACGCCGTTTCTACACCTCAAAATATTTATTTATTTTTTTCGCTCGCTCACTTAAATTTCAGACGACGCTCGTGCGCCGTTAAAAATCAATAATCGTCTCGGAGACATTGAGTTGCCGATTTGCACTTCGCAATTTTCGTACTCATTCAGCCGTTTCGTCCTCAGTATTTTGCGGCTCGATTTTTTTACGGATTTTGTTTTTCAAAATAAAAAACTTCGGGCGGGACGCTTTTCGATGTGCGGGCGGGATGAGAATCTAGGAATTTATTTTCTATTGCCTAACTTGGTCACGCAAAGACTAAAGAGATGTGAGAATCTTGAGAGAAAGAGGGATAGTACCAAGACAGGCACAGTTCTTCTTTTCAACAAGCGAAGCGGACATGAGATAAATAAGCTGAAGTGTGCAAAATGACCAAACCACTAATGACTTGCTTTGGTTTACACACTTAGGTAAGAAAAATTCATTAGAAAAAAAGGCAAGTGTCCTAGAATATTTTCCAAAAATGAAAATGCAGAAATAATTTTTATGGACACCTTAACAAGCAAATAAAGAAAATTGAAATGGGTAAAATAATAATGCTTTGATACATTTTATATAAATTGTAACTGACTATATATTTTCTATAATAGGAATATAATATTAAAAAATATTGCAGATGCTTCAATTCTTTGAAAAGCAAGTATTATTGCATGTTATGTTGTTGGAGCTTTTAGTTCTTAGTTCATGAAGTATCAACATGCTATAATAAACACTTACTTCCCATTAAATCTAATTGTTGTAATTATGACATTTAGTAAAAAGGATTCTTTAAAAGGGAATTCCCAACTTTATAACTTTTATGTTACCTTTTAGGTTAATGAAACACCACATACCTCTCATATTTGCAATAAACCAAGCTCTCCAGCCCATGAAAAAATGCCTGTCATGGCTTTATCAGAGCACAACTTCAGAAACATTGAATGTTACTCTAGGGAGACAATTTTTTAAGAAATTAGATTCCCTGCTGTTATTTTTATGAGTTTGTCTCTGAAAACACATATAGTGGATTAGTTGCTGTGACTTTCAGATTCTTTGGAAAATCTTTGATGCTGATAAGTCTTAACGAGAGCGCCGATGGCGTTAAAAGCATAGGTGCAAGATACAGGGAAGAATGGCGTCACGTGGTATAATGTAGTTCGATATCGCCATCCGCGAATTTCTCAAATCAATAATTTCAAACAATTACCGACTATTTAAATAGATAATCTTTCCATTTACATCAGTGTTTGAAACGCTTATGAAAAATAATTACCCAAGCCTTTCAAAATTTAAGCACGGACAGATCTGTATCGATTCTTTTCTCTATTCTTTTCACAAATGAAAATAGACGCTACCCTATTCGTCTGCGTCAAGAATTTGTCGTAAAACTTGTGGTAAGCTTTAGGTGCAGACGTGCACAACAGATTGAGTTCTGAATACAGATTTCTGAATGCAGATTTTTATAGAAACTCCTCACAGCAGTTACTTCCCTTGCTTCGCCCGGTCAGTAACTTCTAGTATAAGGGAGGCCACTGCGTAGGAGATTGAGTTTTATAGTGCAGATAGAATTGTTTTACGAACGAAATTTGTTTTAGGTTATAAGAAGATTTTTTGACATAAAACGGTCTTAGAAAAATTCACTAAAAACGGTGTCAGCAATATTCTTGGAAGAAAACGTTAGAAAAACGTTTCCAAAAAAAAATTGTAAGAATGACCATATACTAAATCAAATAGATATTTCGTCTGATTTTTGATCAGGTAAGGCTTCATAAAGGGCAACCGATGGATGTGGATTTTCGAAATGTGGTATATACCATAAGCATAGGTGCGTAAACGCACCTATGCTAAAAACTGGAGTCTAGTGTCTCTAGAAATGCTTTGACTGGCTCCTTTTGCTTTCTATCTTATCTTATTGTCATTTCTTGTTTCATAATGGAGTGCATCATAGTGTAACAGGAGAAGAGATTAGACAGCGGGCGGAGATTTGAAAAGTTAAACATACAGAATTCTTGTTGCTGAAAGAAGTATTTTTCTGTGGCTTATCTGGTTAAGATCTGGCAATGAAAGGAATCTCTGAATCTGCATTTCTTGTCCTAGACAATTATTTTGTATGCAAAACAACAACAGTGTAAGACTTTTGGAAGCCTTATCTCAGAGAGCTTTTTTGCAGTTAATAGGCCTTTGTTAACATGCACAAAACAACTGATTTATGGATAAAAAAATCGTACTTCTGGCTTGCATAATAAAAGTTTTTTCTGACATGTTTTCATTTTGGTCGTATTCTAATGTTCAACATGAACAAAAGTCAGCTGCTGCTTTGCAATTTACCTTCCAAGACGTGCCCATCATATTCAGGGTATTTAACAAGCAAAACCATTTCCAAAGAATTAAATTTGATTATAGCCCTATGCCTAAATAGGCACAATCTTGTATTGTATTCCAGATTTTTGCTTTTGTGCTCAGTATTATATAGCAAATAATAAAAAACTTAACTTCGCTTTTCTGACCTCAAATAATCCATTTTAATAACAGATGTAATTCCTCTGCATGCAATGGATGTTATCATTGTGGTACTCAAGCATGGACGACACTCAAAATCACAGCAAGACGTTTTGCATTCATCACTTTCTATAGTTTGCTTTGTCATGTATTGCCATTAGGAGAAATTGACTCCATAAAACTGAATAAACCATCATTGTTGGAATCAATTATGATAGCGGATATCATTTCGATGATGCAATATTAATGACCATATGAGATTTCCTGCCCTGTGTGCATGTTTCCTGCACTGATTTGTGAGTTGTGAATAACAAATATTTACACGGTTTCTGCCTATGCATATTAAGGTTTATTTTGTGCTCTCTAAATATTTACTTTTTTTCAAATTTCATAAGGTATGCATTTGCTCAGGGTTATTTTGTGCTGATGAAATATTTGACTTGATGACATGTTTGTATTCATTTCCTGATAACATTAAATTTGTCATAATAGGAAAAACCAATATAAGGAAATTGATAAGAATGAGTCACATGGTTTGTAAA